>NC_137058.1:8033477-8633477 GCF_032717465.1 Coenobita brevimanus
ATCCTCACCCATACAATCCTTGCACCCACTGTTCCATACTCTCTTATATTCTCCTTCCACTTCTTGCCTATCATCAGACATACTCCCTCTCTTGCCCTCTTATTCTCATTGACTCCTGCACATATATCTAAACCATATTCCCATTCTCTCACCCTTTCACCTTCCCATTTAGTTTCAGTCAATCCACATATATCCACTTTTGCGTCCTCAAGCATCTGAACAATCTCTCTCTCTTTCACTTCACCATTCACTCCTCTCACATTCCATGTTCCCACCCTAAGAATGTCCTTTGTCTGTTCCTTAGTCGTCAACGTATGGTCCGTCCGGGTCCAAGGCGCTTTATTCGCTTTTTTAGTTAGTTCTTTTTACGGGGTGGGGCACTAATGCACCACCAACCTTTTTAGTCGCCTTGTACAACAAGCAGGGATACTGGCGGAGTATTCTTGAAACCCCATTACCCCCAGGGGAGGAGCCTGTTTACTTCCAAAGAGACCAGAGCGTCACATGCATCTTGCATTTTAGGTCCAAATAAATACCATTACTTCTGAAATATTTCATCAGTTCCGCCCCACTGCCCTCAGAATGAAGGTGCCGTTTCACCCACCCAGCGAGGAACATTTCCGCAAATTATTTGCAGAGCCCCCACCCTGGGGCTCATTGGCAGATATTAAATATTTTAAACCCTCTCCACGCAGAACGGGGATATTTGGACTACTGGCGGGGCTGGCCAAAAAAGCCGCCCCTTTTCTCGTTAAAAAAAGCTCTCCCCTCTGGGTAAAATCTCATTCAGAATGTAGCGGATGTGTTTTGGCCGGCAAAAATTTCAAGGCTTCATTAAAGCAACGCGGACTCAGAGCAGTACAGGAGGTGCGAGATAAAATCATGTCAGGCGCGGGTAAGAGGAAAAAAAAAAAAAAGGGGGTGAAACGGAAACCTCTTAATCGAAGGAGGGTGAAAGGAACACGAAGGAAAACGAAACAATCTCGGGGAAGAAATGTGAAGCGGAGAAAAACTATGAAGGGGCTACACCCTCATGTATTCGACGTTATATAAGCTTTATCGTGCAAAAAAGCGTCTCAGTCTACCCTCCGGTTTCATCATGGCAAGTTACGATGGGGGGAGCATTTCCCCTACTCGCAATACGTAGCCACTGTGGTCGATAGCTTTTCTCGTGTCGACCGACATCGTCAGGTCTAATCAAGTATTTCTAATAAATATATTACCGATGTATTACCACTCAACTTACCACCGACCAGCGGAAAACTGACTGACCCTTTTTTGGAGTACAGGATACCACCTAGTCCTGATTTTACTGATATTTCAAGCTTACTCATTGAGCTCTCCTTCTCGATAACTAAGGAGGACGGAAACACGCCTGTAGACGGGAGTGATCACGTCATGTTTGCCAACGGGATTGCTAATATAGTATTTCGAGCAGTGGACATTTTCTTGGGGGGTACAACAGTCGAAATCCAACTGTATCATGCTATCAAAAGCTACATTAAACTTCTTACGACAATGACCCCCGGAAAGGCCGAGAGTTTGGCTAGGGTCGGGGGTTTCCACGCAGATGGTCCGCTTTCTTCCAAAAAGAAGCTTTGCCAAGAGAATCATTTTGCCGAGGCGAGTGCACGAGAGAAAGCTATCTTGGCTCAGATCAGAGAGAGGGGCCTGCACGTTATGTTCCTGTTATTGGTCGATGTTTCCTTGTGTGAAAGTTATTTACCCAGTAACCTGGACATGACGCTCAGATTAGAACTGGCCGATAAGAATTAGTGCTGCAGTTGCCCAAGACAGACGCTAAATTTCAGTATCGAATAAATTCCGCCAAATTATGGGTCACGCGGGTTAAACCCACACCACGGCGCTCCTTGCCTTAGAAAAAACATTTTTTGGCCGAAGGTTGTTTGGACATCCTCTTCTCTAAAACTCTGTATAAATCGTACATTTTAGGTACAAACCAAACGCACAGTGTGATGGAAAATGTATGGGGGGAAGTATTACCAGAAAAGATCTATATGGTGATGACAGACCTTCAGTCATTTCAGGGCGAATGGAAGAAAAACCCTCTATATTTCAAGCACCTTGATGTCTTCGACATCAGTATTCACGTCAATGGAACGGCGGCGTGTACTATCAAGACTGAAAGCCCCCATAAATATGCGCAGTTATACTACACCACACTGGCCAGTCAGGGGCTCGAAAATGAGGGTTTAATAAAGTACGAGGAATTTACAGAGGGGAGGATGGTGAGTGCGTTTTCCTTCGTACCCGAACAATTACACGACATTGTCCCCGTGCAGAGAGATGCAAACCTGGGAATCGAAGTGAGTTTGGGAGAATCGGATTCAAGCAATAATGTGATTTTACTTTTTGGTGAAACACACGGCAGTATCAGAGTTAACTACGATAGGTCGGTACAGGTGGATGTGATAACTTAATTCTCCCCAAACAAAGTATGAATTCCCACGACATTATGTGGGTTTTGAAAGATAATCTGGGGTGCGAGGTTAGGTTTTTGGGTGTATTTAGTGCTGATGAGGTGGGTAAAATGGACTTTCGTAACTACGCCAGTGACAGGCCATATTTATTCATGGCTAATACTTTACCCAATAACACCTATAGTTTGGGGCATTGGGTTGTGTTTCATGTGGATACAAAAATCAAGCTATTCTATGTGTTCGATTCATATGGCCTAACCCTCGTGTGTATACACAGTATTTTAATAAATTTATTGATAAACATCATGGGTATACACTGCACTATAACAAGAAAAGGTTACAGCACGAGAATTCCTATGTGTGTGGGTTATACGTCGTACACGTATCAACACTGAACACGAATAAAGGCCTCCATTACTTTATCAGTGACATCATTCGTAGCTGGTCATCTAAAGATTATCGCTCCAATGACAGAAAAATAGATTGACAAATATCCACACGATACCTAGTTACTGTCATCGAACATTCTGTCCGCACATTACATTCAGTGAGTGTCAAAAACTTTATTGGTAATGACACACACAGCATCGCCCTACCCTGTGTGAACCTAATTTACTGTGACATTCATCTCTCTCCCGCCATGCCACGCCGCCACCACACACACACACACACACACATTCTACCCCATGTGAAGACGAGCTAGTGTGTCGCTCATTAACATTCCTCCCTCCCGACCCTCTTGACCCTCCTGACCCCTCCACCACCGCCCACCACCATCACCGGCTGGGTATATAACCACACGAGCTGGCCCATAGTAAACACTACAGTAGTGTGTCTCCTGCGAGTGTGAAGGAGGGGTTTCCCATGAACACTGAATCAACACCCACTCAGTGTGCAGGTACATTGTGTTATTATCCACACATAAAAGAGAGTTAGCCCTAATAATAATAATATATCCTGTGAAATACTCTTATAAATGAGTGATAATAAAATGCAATAGTTATCTAACTGCTTGCTTGCTTGAGGGGAAAATAGCTATATTCCCACCTATCATATTTTCAGACCATACTGCACTTGGATCATCCCGACAGACGAGGGCAACATCATCAGCCCCAGTTTTCCAATCAGGTGAGTTTTACTTTATGACTATGAGTTGTACTTTAAAAACCATGGATTACTAGTGCAATGAGTTTTCATCACCCGATCCTCCTTTCCTAGACTAGGGCAGGACAGGGCAGGGCAGGGCAGGCCCAACGGGGTTGGGGCATGGGTGAGGTGTAGCAACACTCAGACGCTTCCCCAATTCTAACCCCTTGGAATCCTGATTTTCTCTTAAGAAACTTGTATTTCATTTTGATTTTTTAATGAGTTCATTACATGTAGGTTTTATCCCTTTTCTCCTAAACAGGTCCCCCCACCTTATACGTGGAGACTGTCATCCTACCCCCTCCAGCAATGCCCAACAACACACACGGGGGTAATGGCGCCTGTAGAAGGTGCTCGTGTGCGAAGTCCAATATGCACTCGGCCATCATGAACGTACTGGTGAGTTTGATGGACCTCGCGGATAAGTCTTCGGGTGGCGAACTGGTGAGTTTGATGGACCTCGCGGATAAGTCTTCGGGTGGCGAGTGGTCACTGGTCACGGACAAGGGAATTCAGGTCCCCCCCACCCATACTTCCACTGTGACACAGACACCCGTGCCACCACCTGCTCCTGGTAACCCAGGCACCCATCCTCAGACAACAATATCAACACCCACTTCAGCGACACAAGGAGTGACAGGAAGTGGGGCCGCCTCCCGCAGGGGGTACTGAGAGTGCGGGTCAGGGAACTACGAGTACGAGGCGGGGCGCAGCAGCAGCAGTGGCAGGAGCAGTAGCAGGAGCAGCAGCAGCAGAAAATAAGATGGGGTCACCCAGCTCCGACTTCAAGACTCCTCCCAACCCCCTAGGGGCAGTTATGGGGCGTGGGGGGCAAGGTAAGGGTTAAGATCCATATAGAATAGGTCAGCCAGACAGATCGCCAATTCTCGCATCTTCTGCGCAGGTGACATCAGCTCGCCCACTTCCGCTCCCTCTCCCCGCCGCCACACTGATATCTTCCCCATATATCCACTATCACTCACTTTATTTTCGCTTTTTTTTTTTTCAGTGTTTTACTTAAATTTACAACAAATAGCAGAGAGTACACATTAAGGCAGTGGCTCAATTGGTAGAGAGGTGGTCTGCAGTCCTAACGGACCCAGGTTCGAATCCCGGCTGTGGCAGGGAACAGTTTAAGGATTTGAATTTCATTAAATCAGGCTTTACTGATCTACCAGAAGACCCGCCGACATGTCGTAAAAATACCCCCGCTAATACCAATACACCAGTCCCGTATGAGACAGCCCTAGCATGTATTCAATATGGACGGTGGGTGTTAGCGCCGAAGTGGTGACATGTAGAGGTGTATGGTATGTAGGAGGACTGCTGGGCCTTGATAGCAGGCTGTGAAGCCTATGCCCAGAGTCGGACACATAAAAAAAAAAAAAACTATAATTTTTACACACTGTACACATCAGACTGATGTCAGTACTGAATAATAGAGGTATATATACCAAGTTACCATATTAGTTTGCTTTATTTGCACTTGATTTATACACACTATTGTACTACCGTATAACAGTGCAGAAATATAACTGCACTATAATTTCTCAGCTCTATCACTTCTTCCGCCAGTGACTCATGATGTGTTGGTAACTGAAATAAACAAGTAAACCATCACAGCATTCACAATATCAACACAATCTTAACACACCAGTATAGACCTTGTTACATAGCCTATGCTTTCATCATCCATTGTATAATTCTAATGTACAGTATGCTGCATGTATGATCACGATTCGCCTCGTGGCTTCCATAGTGACCAGGCTTGCATGTTCTACCTCACTCCCCCCTTCTCCCCCTTATAGTAGAGTAAGTCGTTCTTTCTGTTGTTCAGAGCAGGATTGTCAACTCTTTGTCCCCTATGGCTTCATTTGCGTGTCCTTCTTACAAGTTGTATCAAGCTCTGCCAGCCCCTATATAATGAGCTCGGTCTCTGTATTAATTGCCACTTAGATCTACTCCTCATTTTGTTCACATCTCTGTCCTCCCCTGTATAGTGTATTATTATTTTTGTGAGTGCTCAGGAAGTCTCCAGCCATCTAGCTGCTGTATAATTTGGGTATACCATTTTTCTTGTGCTGTATGGCCTAAGGCGTTAATTCGTAGGCCTGATAAGGTTTTTATGATTCAGGTAGAGTTTTTAATGTTAGCCATTATTAATAATATTTTGTATCTGTAATAACATTTCTTGCTTTAACTGAGCATTATCCGGTTTTCTCATTTTATCAGGGCTGACTTAATTAAATTTGTTCTTGCTAAATTCGTGTTAATAGAGGCTATTGCAGTTAACAATATATTTAACCGGTTTTTGCCATTACATTATCCTTATGAGTCCTGAATGTTTAGTTGTTAGTTTGAGCATTAAACTTTTACTTGTAATTTTACCTAACTCTTTTGTTTTGAAACTGGAACTTTGCGGGACAGTAGTGATTTTAGTATTCTCACTTGAAGTGTTCATTATCTCTCTCTGTTCCGTAACATAAATTTGGCGACCTCTTATCAGGATATTCAGGATATTATCATAAGGATATTGCTTGATATTTTGTGACTGTGATTTATTCATGATGTATACTATTACTACTCTTGATGAAGCCAAAGATTTTTTGTCAAATGTGCAAACAGTGTGTGATGTAGAAAACAGAACAAAGAATGAACTTAAGCTTGTTTCTCAACAATTGGAAATTGCTGTTCGCTCTTATCAGTCTAAAGATCAAATTGTTGACATAATTAATAAAAGCTTGTTTAATGTAACTCCTCAAGATGAGCAAACGCAGATTGAAATAGCTAAGTTACAGCTAGCCCTGCAGGAGGCTCGTGCTAAGGAGGCTGAGTTTCAGGCTCGTGCTAAGGAGGCTGAGGCTAAGGAGGCTGAGTCCCAGGCTCGTATTCAGGAGGCACAGGCACAGGCTCAGGCACAAATTGAACTTGCTAGGATTCAGGCAGACCATGAGTATCGCATGAAACAAGGTGGAACTGGATCATCTTGCTCTGATGATTTTGATGTGGCTAAAAATGTTAAACTTGTCCCTCCTTTTAATGAATCTGATTTAACAAAGTATTTTTACTTGTTTGAGAGGGTAGCTACAGGTTTTAATTGGCCCGAAAAGTATTGGCCAGTGCTCCTTCAGAGTGTTCTCACCGGTAAAGCTCAAGTAACTTATGCATCTTTGCCTCAGGATCAATCTGATAATTATGATGTAGTTAAGAGCTTGATTCTTAAGGCCTATGAGCTTGTTCCTGAAGCCTATAGAGTAAAATTTAGGACAACTTATAAGCAAGATAAGCAATCCCATGTTGAGTATGCAAAAATCAAGGAAGATCTGTTAGAGCAGTGGTTAAATTCTAAGAATGTAAAGTCTGATTTTGATAAATTTAAGCAGATGATTTTGCTGGAGGACTTCAAAAGGTGTATTAATAAAGATGTAAGCCTATATCTTGATGAGAAAAGAATAGATAATTTGTCTGATGCTGCAGTTTTAGCTGATGAATATGTTCTCACTCACAAGATATATTCTAAAGAAAAAAGGAAAGCTGAGAGTAAGTACGTTGCCTCTACTCAGAGTACAGGTAACAGGAAACAGAATAAAGATGATGTTTCTCAGGAAGTAAATACCAGCTCCACCTCTAGATTTCAGAAAAGTAAATTTACTTATTGTAGGAAGCTTGGTCATACTACGGAGAAATGTTTCAGGAAACAGCATGATGTGAACAAAAAGGAGTCTTTAAATATTCAGTCAATTGGTCTAGTGTCCACCCTTGAGAGTTCCTAGAATTCTTTAACCGAGTTAACTGAACCTGCTTTGAGGGGTAAATTAAATTCTCATGATGAAGCTCCTCTTTTGAGCAGTAACGTGGGTGACCCTCTCAAGAGTTCATGTGCTAATTTCCTGTCTGATGGTTTTGTCAGTCCTCTGGACAATAATGACAGGAAATCAGTTAAAATATATCGTGATACAGGTGCTTGCCAATCCCTTATGCTGACCAGTGTTCTAGGCTCTAATGTTAATTCCTCTGATGAAACTGTAATCTTACAAGGTGTAGGGAATAATTACTTCTCTGTCCCTCTGTGCAGAGTGAATTTAGAGTCTGGTTTTGTTAATGGTTCCGTCATGGTTGGGTTGGTTGAGACACTCCCAATGTCAGGTGTAACGTTCTTACTCGGAAATGATATTGGTGAAAGTCAAGTGTGTCCAGCTCCTCAGTTGTCTAGTGAACCAGTGACTGCGACCCAGGATTGTGGTGTCCCTGATGTGTTCTCTGCATGTGCGGTCACTAGGGCTAAGTCTAAAGTTACTGGTGACTTAGAGGATAATGATGATGATGATGATATTATCCTAGCTGACACTTTTCTTGCTAATTTGGACCACTCACCAGATGAGGCAATGCCCCGTAGTGTTGATAATTTGTCTCGTCAAGAGTTGGTTGAGTTGCAGGTTGCTAACCCTGAGTTGAAAGATCTAGCTAACTTTGCTTGCAGTGAGGAAGAGTCAGCTAGTGCTTCTACTTGTTATTATATAAAGTCAGGAGTACTTATGAGAAAGTGGAGACCCCCAGCAGCATCAGCCGACTGTGAATGGGAGGTTGTACATCAAGTTGTCATCCCTCGTGTTTGTAAGCAGGATATCATTAGAGTGGCTCATGATTCCAGTTTGGCAGGACACCTTGGAGTGAGGAAGACTGTGGCACGCATTTTGTAACACTTCTACTGGCCAGGTATCTTCAGAGATGTTTCCTGGTATTGTAAGTCTTGTCACACCTGTCAAGTTGTGAGGAAGTGTAATCAGACCGAAAAGGTTGCACCTCTAGTTCCCATTCCCCCTTTTGAGGCGCCATTCACCCGTGTGTTGGTGGATATTGTGGGCCCTCTTCCTAAGACTTCAGGATTTTCTTATGTGTTGACCCTGATTTATATGGCTACTCGTTATCCTGAAGCCATTCCACTTAGAACTATCTCAGCAAAGAACGTGGTTAAGGAAATGCTAGGGTTCTTCACCAAGTTTGGTCTGCCCAAGGAGGTACAGTCAGACCGGGGAAGTAATTTCATGTCAAATGTTTTCAAGCAGTCTCTGAAAGAGCTGGGCATCACCCAGATCACATCTTCAGCTTACCATCCCCAGACCCAAGGAGCGTTGGAGAGATATCATCAAACACTCAAATTGATGCTCAGGAAATACTGTTTGGAACATCAGAAAGACTGGCATAAAGGTCTTCCGCAAGAGAATCTCTAAATGAATCACTGGGCTTCTCACCCTTTGAACTACTGTTCGGCCATGAAGTAAGAGGACCCCTTAAGCTACTCAAGGAATGCTGGCTGTCAGAGGAAGATGACGTCAACCTGCTGGAGTATGTGGTGAAGTTCAAAGAAAGGCTGTCCACTGCTTTACAGCTGGCGAGAGAGAATTTAGGAGCTGCTCAGGAGAAGATGAAGACTTGGTATGATAAGAAGTCCAGGTTACGCCACTTTCAGCCAGGAGATCAGGTTTTGATTCTGCATGGGCAACCTCTTCAAACCAAGTTTAGTGGTCCTTATTTCGTGGAGAAGAAACTCAGTGATGTCAACTATGTCATCGCCACACCAGATCGTAGAAAGAACAAGCAACTTTGTCACATCAACATGCTAAAGTTATATCACAGGCGGGACGAAAATAACCCAGTCAGCACTGTAGCAGTTCCACCTGAGTCTGCAAGTGAAGCTCTCCCATGCAGTATGAGCCTGAGTGATAGTTTGGGGAAGAATCCTGTTATCATGAATGATCTCCAGACTAAGCTTTCTCATCTAGCTCCCGAGGAAAGGCAGGAGTTTTCAGCATTATTGCAGTGTGTTTCGCAAGTGTTCCGTGCCACTCCAGGAAGAACCACTGTGTTGATGCATGATGTCGATGTTGGAGACGCAAAGCCAATTAAACTGCCTCCTTACCATGTGAACCCAGTGAAAGTTAATCTCATTCAGAAGGAGCTTTGCTACCTGTTGGACCACAAGATGATTGAGCCCTGTCAGAGCGAGTGGAGTTCTCCTGTCACTCTAGTCCCTAAGCCAGGTGGGTCACAGCGGCTCTGCATCGACTACAGACGTGTTAATCAGATAACCAAAACAGACACTTACCCTCTCCCTCGCGTGGAAGATTGCATAGACAAGATCGGAAAGGCTAGGTACATAAGTAAGTTTGATTTGTTAAAGGGATACTGGCAAGTACCTATGACTGAACGTGCTAGGGAGGTCTCATGTTTTGTAACACTAGGAAAGACTTTTGCATGTTCTGTAATGCCATATGGTATGAAGAATGCACCAGCCACTTTTCAGAAGCTCATGAATGTTGTAACAGAAGGTTTGGCAGGGTGTGTTGTTTATATTGATGATGTATTAATCTTCAGTGACAACTGGAAAGATCACCTATGCCATGTCAGTAAATTTCTTGAGCGTTTGGTTCAGGCTAATCTTGTAGCTAATTTATCAAAGTTTGAGTTTGGTCAAGCTAAAGTTCAGTACCTTGGGTACGTAATTGGTGATGGACACGTTGCACCACTAGGAGCTAAGGTTCAGGTAATAAGTAATCTTCCCAGACCTAAAATTAGGAAAGAGCTACAAAGATTTTTGGGAATGGTAGGTTATTACAGGAGATTTGTTCTTAACTTTTCAATTCTTGTATCACCACTTACAGACCTACTTAAAAAGGGAGTTAAATTTGTCTGGACCGATAACTGTTAATCCTCTTTCAGTAAACTTAAAGCTATCCTATTAAGTCAGCCAGTGCTCACAACTCCAAATTTTGCTAATTAAGATGGCTGTTGACGCAAGTGATACAGGAGCTGGGGCTCTTTTGCTGCAAGAGGATGATCAGGGTATTGAACACCCTTTATGTTATTACAGTAAGAAGTTCACTCCACCTCAAAAGAACTACTCAACTATTGAGAAAGAGCTTTTGGCCTTGATTTTGGGTTTACAGCATTTTTCATTTTATTTGTGTTCTGGTTTTGACCCCATAGTCATTTATACCGATCATAACCCACTGAAATTCCTTAGTAAATTTAAAGATAAAAATCAGAGATTGACAAGATGGAGTCTACTTCTTCAGGAATAGTCATTAGACATACAACATGTCAAGGGGAAAGAAAATGTTATTGCAGATTGCTTATCTAGACTTTAGACAGATTGTTTTAGAGTAATAAGAAATTTCCTTTGTAAATTTCTTTTTCTTTGTGGGGAGGTGTTACATAGCCTATGAGTTCATCATCCTTTATATAATTCTAACATACAGTATGCTGCATGTATGATCACGATTCGCCTCGTGACTTCCATAGTGACCAGGCTTGCGTGTCCTACCTCACTCCCCCCTTCTCCCCCTTATAGTAGAGTAAATCGTTCTTTCTGTTGTCCAGAGCAGGATTGTCAACTCTTTGTCCCCTATGGCTTCATTTGCACGTCCTTCTTACAAGTTGTATCCAGCTCTGCCGGCCCCTATATAATGAGCTCAGTCTCTGTATTAATTGCCACTTAGATCTACTCCTCATTTTGTTCACATCTCTGTCCTCCCCTGTATAGTGTATTATTATTTTTGTGAGTGCTCAGGAAGTCTCCAGCCATCTAGCTGCTGTATAATTTGAGTATAAGTGTTATTACATTTTTTGTTGCACTGTATGGCCTAAGGCGTTAATTCGTAGGCCTGGTAAGGTTTTTGTGATTCACGTAGAGTTTTTAATGTTAGCCATTATTAATATTATTTTGTATCTGTAATAATATATCTTGCTTTAACTGAGCATTATCTGGTTTTCTCACTTTATCAGGGCTGACTTAGATAAATTTGTTCTTGCTAAATTCGTGTTAATAGAGGCTATTGCAGTTAATCATATATTTAACCTGTTTTTGCCATTACATTATCCTTATGAGTCCTGAATGTTTAGTTGCTAGTTTGAGCATTAAACTTTAACTTGTAATTTTACCTAACGCTTTTGTTTTGAACCTGGAACTTTGCGGGACAGTAGTGATTTTAGTATTCTCACTTGAAGTGTTCATTATCTCTCTCTGTTCCGTAACAACCTTTCCACTCCCACGCAACCTTCCTCACACTAACACAACTTTCCCCACACCAACACAACCTTCCCCACACCAACACAACCTTCACCACACCAACATAACCTTCATCACACCAACACAACCTTCATCACACCAACACAACCTTCACCACACTAACACAACCTTCACCACACTGACACAACCTTCACCACACCAACACAACCTTCACCACACTAACACAACCTTCATCACACCAACACAACCTTCACCACACTAACACAACTTTCACCACGCTAACACAACCTCATCACACTAACAGAGCCTTCATCATACCAACACAACCTTCATCATACTAACACAACATTCATCACACTAACACAACCTTCATCACACTAACACAACCCTCACTACACCAACACAACCTTCACCACACTAACACAACCTTCATCATATCAACAAAACCTTCATCACATCAACAAAACCTTCATCACACTAACACAACCTTCACCACACCAACACAACCTTCACCACACTAACAACCTTCACTACACTAAGACAACCTTCATCACACTAACACAACCTTCATTGCACTAACACAACCTTCACCACACCAACACAACCATCATCACACCAACACAACCATCATCACACCAACACAACTTTCACCACATCAACACAACCTTCACCACACCAACACAACCTTCACCACACCAGTACAGACCTTATACCACTTGTACAACCATCAATAAAATAACATGTGAGCCACCAGAACAATCATATCGCACTCACCATTGGCAACAGAAGAGATGGCACAGCATCTTTCTTCAGTGCTCTCATGTGCACAGGCCTTTCAGTTCCCAGCAGTCGTGACTTCATATCGTCCATATAGTCGTCTGGTCTGAAGTGCACAGAGCAAATCCTTGCATTTTTGAGGTTGATTGGGTCGGCACGGCGACAAGCTCTGATCCACAGGTCAAGTATTCTTTTTCTCTCGGAAACGAGAAGTATCATACAGATCCTTTTGTCTTTTTGAGCGTGTTACAGCACCCGTGCACTGAACAGTTACTTGGCATTGCTGGAGTGGGTAGCTACATTAGAACTTAGTCTACTATGTTTGCTGCTGCTTATGGTGCGGGAAACAGACTGAGAGAGAGAATGTGGAATGAGGGCAGGGTGAGGTCCTTCTTGTCGACTGGGCGACGTGACGTCACTGGGGAAGGATTGACAGCCCTAAGCTGCGCACTGGCTGACCTGTTCTATATGGATCTTGGTAAGGGCATACGGAGGCCCAGGTCAGTTTGGGATCATATTGCCCCGGCTAGTTCAACGCCAGGTCCCCCCCTTCAGCGAAGGCTCAACTTCATACAAAAACAACAACAGCAACAACAACAACAACACACACACCCTGAACCTTCACCCGAAACACGGGACACTGAGGTCATAGACCTCACTAACCTTACACAGACACAAAGTACACCCTCAGGATCCTCCCAGCCTTCAGATGACCATCTCAGCAAAACAGACGATATGAGCGTCTTTGCTGAATCGTGGGATGGTAATGTGGACGACCTGATGGACGGTTCCCAAAACACAATCCAAAATCTGCTGTCGAAAATCGATCCCACAGTATTCGATTCCAGTCAAAGCATGGACTGAATTGTGTCTGACATATATCGAGGAGGGGTATTATTTTTAGGATGAAGTGTATTTCTAGTCTTTTTTGTGCCATGGAAAAAAAAAAAGGAGTGTGAGTAGTTCATTAAGTGCAGTAAGTTGGGTAGGTTGTAAGTAGCTTTTTAAAGTCTAGAAAAAATATAATTTTTTTTTTTATGTTAAGTGCAGTGAGTTGGGTAGGTGGTAAGAAGCTTTTTAAGGTCTAGAAAGTAATTTTTTTATATGTCCAGTGCAGTGAGTTGGGTAGGTGGTAAGTAGCTTTTTAAGGTCTAGAGAATAATTTTTTTATATGTCTATGCTCTGTTCACTTTCACTAGGCCCCAAATCACAGTCTTGATGTCTTGGATGTAGTATTGCCTTAGGTTACTACTGGGCTGCAAAATAAAGCTGCAAAATGATGAATATCATAGCCTAGTTAAAATGAATGGACTATAGGAAGGTGTGAACTTATACTAGTATGTGTAATTTTCTCGTGTGCTGGATTTGTGATTTTAGATGGACCCCCCTCACAGTTATGGTTAATTTGGTTAGCTATTTTTTAATTAAGTCAACAGTTTCTTTGTACCCCACATTTCTTCTTACGTGGGTATAGTCTATTAAGCTAATACTGTTGTACCATAAGCAATAAGTGAATATTTATGTTAGATAATTTTTTGCTACAGTATTTCTTCCTAGATAGCTATAGTCTTTTAAGATAATAATGCTGCACCATAGCCAGTAAGTAAATCTTTATGTTAAATAGTTTTTTAATACAGTACCTAATAACAGTGCTTCCTAGCTAGGTATAGTTTTTTCACTTAAATATGTTGTTCCGTAACAAATAGGTGAACAATTATGTTAGACCACACGAATTAACGATACATTAAAAAAAAAACTAACAACAAAATCCAATGGGGTTTTCTTTCCGTTGTGTGTCTTTGTGGGCGCGGGTGGGGTACCTCCTGGGGCTTTGTGTAGAGAGGGGAGGGAGGGAGGGAGAGAGAGAGAGAGAGAGAAAAGACTGGGGAGGAAAAAAGGGCCCTGGGAGGTAGGGAGGGAGAGTATTTTTCTCTCTATGTGTATGAGTACTGTGTGTGTGTGCGTGTGTCTGTGTGTGTGTGAGGGGTAGCAGGAACCCTCCTGCATCGATGGTTAAATAAATTGCTCTTTGTGTGTGTGTGTGTGTGTGTGTGTGTGTGTGTGTGTGTGTGTGTGTGTGTGTGTGTGTGTGTGTGTGTGTGTGTGTGTGAGGGTGGCGGGAAGCTTGCATCTAAAGTTACATAACCCGTTTGTGTGCTCTCTCTTTCTCTCTCTCTCTCTCTCTCTCTCTCTCTCTCTCTCTCTCTCTCTCTCTCTCTCTCTCACCACAACTGAGGTTGGCTGGCTGGTCGGGCAAAATCTTCGGGCGGCGCGGGGCGAACGGGGCTGCAGGAGCAAAAGATTCGGGTGGCCCGGGGCAGCCAGAGCAAGGAAACCATTTCAGGGAGGGGAGTGGTCTCTCTCTCTCTCTCTCTCTGTCTCCACAATTAAGGTGACATGCTGGCTGGCTGGTTGGTTGGAGTGGTGCGGTGTGGGGCAAGACAGGGAGGGGAGTGTCTAAAAAAACTCCACACATAACCCGTTAGAAAACCATACATGACATTCTGAAATGGAACAAACATATTACGAGGACCACACCTGATTCTTTTTACCAGTAGGGATAAACATGCTCTGGATTCAAACACCCGGGAGGATAACACAGTCTCTCCCTACAAACCGAACCTCTGTTTTACCAAGTGGGGGGAATCCAATAACATGTTTCAATCTGTATTTACCAAACGTAATGCAATAACTGGGGAAGGGAGGGGAGGTGATGCAACAATACCTTGGGAGGAGGAGGGGGAGCTACGTGTGCAAACACGAAGTAACATGTTCTTTCAACCTGGATTACCAAACACGATGCAATAACTGGGGAGGGGGGGGGTGATGCAACAATACCTTGGGGGAGGGGGGGAGGAAACACGAGTACAAACACGATATAACATGTTCTTGGTGGGGGGGGACGCAACAATACCTTGGGGGGAGGGGGGGGAGCTACATGTACAAACATGAAGTAACATATTCTTTCAACCTGGATTACCGAACATGATGCAATAACTGGGGAAGGGGGGGAGGGGGGATATGTTCCGGATGTGGGTACCCTATGACCTTCAAGGTCATGTCAAAGTCATTGGGTACTCAAAGGTCAATGACCTCTGGGACAAACAAAAGCCCATTTCAAACCTGCTACTGTAGATCCAAACTCAGTGACCTCTCTCTACCCTAAATGTCAATCACCTTCAAGGTCACACACTATGCAACGATCATGTCGATGTCACTGGGTACAAAAAGGTCAATGACCTCTACGGACCCTAACACCTGCTGCCTCATCACCTGCCATGCACCTGGGTACCCAAAGTATCCTAAAGGTCAAAGGTCAAGGTCATCAGGTCTGAGGCACAGATGTACCCAGCGTAACCAACGTACCCTCAAGGTCAAAGGTCAAGGTCATCAGGTCTGAGACAGCTGTGTACCCATCGTACCCTCAAGGTCAAGGTCATCAGGTCTAAGGTAATTTTCTCCCTACTATATGTTTCCTAAATGTGATTTTTTTCACTCTCAGAAATGTCTTCTGAGTTTTAGAAGTAATTGGGAGTGTCTCCCAAACATTTTGAGTACATTTGTGGAAGTCACATATTTAGGGATTTCCACCAAAAATAACTTTCTGCAGCCATCGCTTTAGTAAAATAGTTCTGCAGCACTTCCCTCAAAGCGGATGCTATTGGCCATAACCAGTCTACAATTAGCAGTACCTTTAATCTGTGAATTCACTGGTAAGATCTATCTATCTATATATATATACCTAGGCTGCTTCCCCCAAGGAAAAGGAGATAATCAAGGCAGGACGACGCACTCCCAATTTATTCATCCACGCAAACACATTCATTCGCATCTTAGCCCCAAAGGGGAGAAGGGACAGATCCTCACCACACCACACCACACGAGTGTCAACTGCGCTGTGCAGTCAGTGACATACGCAACAGAGCCCGACAGAAGAGCTGGTTTACCCCTGCCGCATCATAATAGACCCATCCCCTTACCTGCACCTGACCTGATGAATTGATCAGATCAAATGAGGGAGAATATCCCCTCGGGGCTGCATCATCATTTAATCATTCACAGTGTCTCTCCATTTATTTCTGTCACACACAGCTACTCTTCCTTGCTCAACATACATTCCCCTCGCATCCAACGCTCTCTTCACACTGTCCATCCTTCCTATTTGTGGTCTTCCTCTCAGCCTTACATCTCTCACATCAGATCTAGTTATCTTGTTCACCAATTGCTCATTATCCATTCTCTCCATATGCCCAAATTAAAAAAGAAAAAAAAAAGGCCAATAGACTAATTGTAAATTAAAAGTCCAGTTAATCTCATTACGACAGACACACAAGATCACGACTAATTGTAAATTAAAAGTCCAGTTAATCTCATTACGACAGACACACAAGATCACGTCGACACTCCTGCAACCAGATTTTTATTAGACCCATCATGAACAATAAAACTGCGTATGTGAGGAACCAAGTATTGTTTATAAATTGTATATCTCAGTAACGCTATGTGTTTACTTTTTTCTAATAATATATATCTGATAACCAATACCTAAACAGTTTTCTAGTAAACGATTTATTGCCTTTCGGAGTGATTTTACCTTGGTAAACATGGATAATGATATCACACGATCCGTCGTACTGCTAAAATATTCAATTTTTAAAAATTTGATCAAGAGGCACAAGAGGCCACTTTTAAGCCCTAGTTATGCATGTAAAAATTATATCCGTTTTAACCATAAATTTCCAAGGTTCTTACACGTCTCTAATCAAATGAAAGTCTCTGGGCGCAAACCCGCAAAATGCCAGCTTCCTTTACCAGTGAGTCGATTTCATCGTACCTGTTACCTCATTTAGACTTGTTACTGATTCTTTTTTAAGATACGGAATTTTCTCACCCTCAGAAAAATTTTAGTGGTAGGTGGTGGCGACCATCATCCACTCACTTGATGTAGTGCTGCCTACTTCTTCCTTAGCCTTTATCATTCGTTTTCTGTGTCTGCCATCCTCTCTTCCTATTTCTCCCATCTTTCCTGTCACTTCTTATTGCTTTTCTTCCCTTTACAGGTGGCATTACATTGAGTGACAAGCCAAATGGTTTCCTGTGGGCCAAGAAATAATTTACAACGCTGGGTGGTAACCATATAACCAAACAATACGTGCTCCCTACGTGTCAGCAAGTGGGTTGGTGGAGGGTTAGTGCCCCTCCCCGTTAAACAAATAACTCAAAGTAAAATGGCCACTCCTTATGGGATTATGCCCTATGGCAATAGACAGATGGATAGAAATATTTTCTGAATTTTAGACACGACTGGGAGTTTTCCAAGTTCATTTAGAGTACATTTGTGGAAGGTGTATATTTATTGTTTTCTTCCTCAATTTTTCAGTTTTTAGGATCATTCAAGTATAATTGTTTTGATTTATTCCTAAAGAAGATACTATTACTGACATAAAACTTGGCAATCTCTTTATCTGACGTTACCAGTACAAAAGAAGAAAGTCACAAATAACCCTCTTCGTAACATAAAAATCCAAACAATCGCCAGAGCCCATTAATGAAGTCCATTCAGAGTTCCTCCAACTTGCACTTTTTGTAGCTGTCATGCACTATATGTCTACGAAGAAGAGCAATAAAATTATAAACGGTAATTACTTATATATCTCGGTAATGTAATAGTTTATAATTTCTCATATAAATTTTTAGGTAAGAGTCAAAAGTTCATCAATATTCCTTCTCACGAGGTATCACAGCTTTGAGATATTTTACCTAAGGGAATATGGCTTACGTGTAACACGAACCTTCATCATGTGCAAATATTCTTTTTTTTGTTTTGTTAATTTCGTCAGGAGGCTCGATGTAATTTTAAAGTGCCACTACTGCAGATAAAAAGAATACTAATTCGAAGTTTCTCTCTTGTTTCGGTGACCCCCACATCAATTCTAACTCATTGTTCTTAAACACTGCAGTTGCCAGCTCTCTTTACATATCAATCGATTTCCTGTTATAGGTTTCCTAAATCTTTTTTTTTTTTTCACCCTCAGAAATGTCTTTTGACTTTTGAAAAGAATTGGGAGTGTCTCGAAATCAATTTTGAGTGCATTTGTGAAAGTCGCATATTTAGTGACTTCGAACAAAAAGATTTTACAGCCTTCACTATAGTAAAATAGTTCTGAACTTCCCCCAGAGCGGATGGTATCAGCCGTTACTAGTTCATAATTGGCACTAACTATCCGTGAAGTCACCGGTGAGATGAGAAAAAAAAAAGAAATAGACTCGTCGGAAATTAAATATCCGGTTAATATCATTACGACAGACACAACAGATCACGTCGACGCTCCTGCAACATGATTTTTTAAAATAAACATCATGAACAATAAAACTGCGTATATGAGGAACCAAGCATTGTTTATAAATAGTATATCTCAGTACGGCTATGTATTTACTTTTTCCTAATGATATATATCTGATAACCAATACCTGAACAATTTTCTCGTAAAAGATTTAGTGCCTTTAGGAGTGATTTTACCTTGATAAATATGGATAATGATTTCATACGAACCGTCATACTGAGAAAATATTCCATTGTTTTATATTTGGTCAGAAGGCTCAAGCTGCCACTTTCAAGCCCTAGTTATGCAGATAAAAATTATATCTGTTCTATCTGTAAATTTCCATTTTTTTTTTTTTTTACACGTTTCTAATCAAACGAAACTCTATGGGCCTTGAATGGCAGCCTTAATTACAAGTGAGTCGATTTCATCCTACATGTTACCTCGTTTAGAATTGTTACTGATTTTTTTTCTCGACAATTAATTACTCACCCTCGGAAATGTTTTCTGAATTCTTGATACAATTGGGAGTGTACCCCCTCCACAATATGTCTACCCCCGATGTATATATGTCCCCCCCCCCCAATGCATACATGCCCCCACTAAACTTGCTGACCTAGCACGCTTTCCCAGGACCTGAAGCCTGGGAAGACGGCGCCACTGTTCAGTTCATAGCAGGCAGCCAAGACGGGCAGACTATTTTACTGTGAGCTTGAAATAAACTCCTTATCTAGCTGTTTGTACACGGAGTTTCTTTCACCAAAGTATTGCAAGTTACATTTGGTAGCAGCGGTGTTTCGAACCATCAGATTCTGACCACCTCCTCCGATTTTTACTGACACCACAAGATACACGAAGTCTCGCATCTCCCAGCCTCGCCCCTCCTCAGTGCCCCTAGTGGTGTAATACCTGGCTGTGCTTTCCGAGTGTACAATTTCTCTCACCAGTGCTCACCTCTCAAACCACCCCACCCACACGCCTTGTTCCTGACCGCAAGTGTCACCGTCACCGACATACGCACCTGTTGCACCTGTTCCCAGCACCTGTTCCCAGCACCTGTTCCGAACTCATCATAACTCCTGCCCCCACGGTGCCACTTATCACTGTCTGCCCACTGCCTTCCCACCACCATTCTCTGCATTTGCAACTCAACAGCTCTACACCTGCCTTGAACCAACATCTGCTCTCACAACCCACCACCGGTCCCATCGCCGCCACGCCCTGCCGTCACCCACATCTGGTCTGCATTACGGAGCCTCCTAAGACCGCCACTCCCTGCCGGTGACTCATCAAGGCGTCTCTTCTCCTCTCCGCCCAGCTGTCTCTCCACTGCTGCCCCGCCTCGCCCCGCCCAGCCCAGCCCCGCCCCGCCCCGCCCCAGCCCAGCTACGCCCAGCCACCCCTGCACGTCATACATCTCGACATTCCCGTCTCTACTGTGTAACTATAGTATATCTTTCCTTTCTATAGAGATTATCCTCGATTTTCTCTACAGATTGGATATTGTAAATATTCCAACTCATTTCCATTACCCCGTTTTCATCTTCACCTACGTTATTTATACTCCATCTCATCCTTCACCTTTTATTTAAACCATCCATCCCCGCACCTTCATTCATTTTCACGCCTACTCATGTATTCCATTCTCTCATTGTTATATTATACATTTCCACCTACGTATCCATCTTCATCCTTTCATCTTTCATTGCCGTATTAAATGCCATACTTTCCACGTCAACCGCTTAACACCAGCCCTCTCGACCCGGAAACATCACCTGATCATACACCGTCTGCCGACTCTAACACAATCACTCATTTACGAAGTGGCAAAGAGTACCACCGCCCTGTACCTGAGACTCCCGTTTCACTTCCTGCAGAATCACTTACTACCCATCCTACACTCGTAAATCCAGATACCTCCTCCTCTACTCCTCCCTCTACACTCCCTTCTTCTTCCTCTACTCCTTCCCCTGTCGTTCCCTCTCCTACCTCCCTTCATACCCCGTCTTGCTCGCCCTTAACTGCCACTACCTTCTCTCTCTACCACACCTCTCCTGCCGCCACTTCTGCACTTCCAGCCATGGCCAACCCTCCACAGTCTATCTCGACGATGCCAATCGTCCCAAATTTACCGGCCAGGACCCAACTTGGTCTGTCTATGATTTCCTCAGAGAAGTCGAAACAGAAATCCACAATAGACAGATCACCGATGAATCGCTCATAGTAGCCTACCTCATGGGTCGCTTGCACCACAGCAAATCGGACATCGGATCCGCGATCCGTGCAGGACATTTCGATAGCATTCGTACCTTTGCTAATTTTCGTACGGAACTCATCAGCCTTTGTTGCCAGCATTCAAATACCGCGTCTCCCATGGGATTCATTAATCTCCTAAACCAACTAGATGAGGACTTGCGAGTCCCAGCGCAATATGCCAAGCTCCGCGAAGCTGCCGCCGCCATGAAAGCAACTAGTAGCGAGATGCTCCAATTACTGGTAGGCACGAAATGGTTAGAAGACAAGAATGGTGTTCCAATGCTTTCACTCACCAACTTTGCTGACTTAATTGGTTACCTGAGATTCCTTCACTGGCTTACTCCTAAACAGCGAAAGCTAGCCTTGGAAATCGGTTTCAATCCAGGAGATAAAATTATTCAGGTCACTAAAGCCATTCATGAAAGAACAGGTTCGAACTACACGCGTCAGGGCACCACCCAACCCTTGGCCTCCTCAGTCTGTCACACCTCCACTACCCCAGACCAATCTCGCTCCCGTCCCACCACACGCGGCAGACCTGCCACACATCGTTCTCCTACCGTAGGTCGTGATCAATCTAGCGTCCGACGGAACAGACAATCTTCGAATCTTTGCTGGCACTGTGGTCATCCTGGACATTGAGCATCCAGTTGCGACCGTACATACAGACGTCCTCACTCCCAAACCAGACAGCGTACGCCTTCCCGCTCACGTCGTCCACACTGCAAATACCACAAATCAAGCACGACTCACACCACTGAGGAATGTCGTTACCTCAACCGCCAACAGTAGGGGGAAGCGCCGCACCCGTATCGGACCAATATCACGTAGAACCAGAAACCCAACTCCCCATCCGCCATGTAGGTCCCATAACATCCTCGGGTTTAGTCATTCTCGGATGCAGTCATGACATACCAACGTCATTCTTCTTGGACACAGGATCTATAGTGAATCTCATCTCTGACACTTCCTTACAAATTATTCATCGACATCACAACCACGTCAGTTTCCTAGAACCACCAGACATTCGCCTATGTGGTGTCGAAGGCTCCGAGTTTAAGGTTAAGTGAAGAGTCACCCCTGAAGTCAAACTCCACAGAGATTTGCCCCCTATCCCCATTGAATTTCATGTCACTAATGACTTGCAGTATCCCGCAGATGCCCTTATTGGTTTCTCCACCATGGCACAGCACTCCATTGCATTATTACCTGCTTGTGGTAGTATAGACATTTCTGGATTCCTGGTTTACACTATGGAATGTCCCTGTCCTGTTCTTACGATCAAATCAGTCCTTCAATTACCTCTGTCCCTATCACTACCAAAAAGTCCAACCCAGCCCAAACCACCACTATCATCATCTGAGAATACAGAGATCATTCCTTTCCTCACTGCGAGCAAGGACATAAATTCCTCAATGTCTACTGATACATCATCTCAGCCTTCGGACATGGCTATTACCTCCTCTCCCGACAACACTGTCGCTGACTCAGACATGTCTCAATTACCTACCTCACACAGTGTGAATGATCTTCTCCAACACGCAGAGACGAAACGTGCAGTAACGAATACGTGCACAATTTTGTTACCGCATGAGTTCACCAAAGTCTGTTTGTGTTGCCGGTGCGAAAGAAGGAGTGGATGTACTAACACTACCTGAGACGTGTTGTGTGAATGGCTTGACTTATGAGTCAGCGTGATGTACCGTCTTAGAGGACAGTTTATGCTACCTGTACTTGCTCAATGTTACAAATGCTCCACTAAAACTTAAAAGTGGTGTAAAGATTGGAGACTTCCTAGTATACCCAGTGGCTGTAAAGGTGTGCCAGGATTCCTCAATTCCTACTATTCAGACTGATGATAGTACGCCAATCGGTGTACGTACTATTAACTCTACGGGATCTGCGCCGACATATTCACCGGATATGCTCTCACATCTCACTTGCACAGATTTCCCAGAAAATACGCCTCAACTCCTCGACCTTCTGACCTCGTACAGAAACGTGGTTGCCTTACCCGGTGAACCGATGGGTAGAACAGACTTTGTCAAACATACGATTGAACTACTACCAGGAACTCAGCCGATTTACATACCAGCGTATCGATTTCCTCACAGCCAGAGAAAGCAGACAGATCAAATGGTACAGAACATGTTAGACCAGGACATTATTGAACCCTCCGTCAGTCCATGGAATAGCCCACTTTTCTTAGTACCAAAGAAGGACGGCAACCTTAGACCAGTAGTCGACTATCGTAAGGTCAATTCTGTCACCGTTCCAGACCGTTTCCCGTTACCCGTCCTCACTGATTTGCTAGAATCCCTTGGTGAAAATAACGTAATCTTTTCATCTTTAGACCTCCTCAGCGGGTACTGGCAGGTCGAAATGGAAGAGTCCTCTCGCCCAGTTACAGCCTTTAGCACCCCTTCCGGACATTTTCAGTTTAAGAGACTCCCTTTTGGTCTGAGAAATGCTCCTTCCGTGTTCATGCGACTTATCCATTCAGTCTTCAGCGGTATGATGGGACACTCTTTTTGCTTACCTAGATGATATAATTGTTGTGAGTAAATCCATCCCTGATCATTTTACCAAACTCCAGCAAGTCTTTGAACGCCTCCAGCTCGCAGGCCTGAAAATCAGTCTCAGTAAATGTGACTTCCTGCGAAAGAAAATCAAATTCCTAGGCCATGTCGTAGATGCACAAGGCATTCATACTAATGAGGATAAAACTAAGGCGATTATTAACTTCCCAGAACCTACCACTACCGAAGCTGTACGAAGTTTCCTAGGCCTCAATGGCTATTATCGTCGATTCATACAGGATTATGCAAAGATCGCCGCTCCTCTGACCCACTTACTCAAGCAGAATGTGCCCTTTGTTTGGACTAACGACCAGTCACAGGCCTTCCAAAAGCTAAAGACAGCTCTTGTAAATGCCCCTGTTCTAGCGTTCCCTGATTATACCACACCCTTCCTTCTCTGCACAGACGCCTCAGGCACTGGACTTGGTGTTGTTTTGATGCAACTCGATGAAGCATCAAGGAAGCGCGTAATAGCGTATGCTAGTCGCACCCTTACAACCGCTGAACGTAACTACAGTGTCACAGATCTCGAAGTGCTAGCAGTAGTCTGGTCCTTGAAACATTTCAGAGATATAGTCGATGGTTATCCAGTGCATATCCAAACAGACCACCTTCCACTATGTGATTTGTTCAAGAATCGCAACCTAACAGGTAGGCTAGCTAGATGGTCTGTCATCATCCAGGACTTTAATCCCACTTTTCAATATGTACCAGGCAAGTTGAATGTAGTCGCAGACGCACTCTCACGTCACGTAGCAGCAGCTATAACATCACTGCAGCCCGAAGTAACTGAAAACACTACACTAACGTCAGAAATTTCGAAACTTTCAGCGCCAAGACCCCATGTGGTCCAAAGTCATTTATTTCTTAGACTCTGGCGATGTCTCGACCTTACCTACTCTGCCAGTATTACTAGATGAGTTCATGCTAGATGATGATCTCTTGTACAGGAAAACACTGCTAACAGGCAAAGATATGCCCAATCGCGAAGTACGCCAACTTGTTGTCCCCACTGCCCTGATACCAAAGGTTCTTCATATTGTTCATAATACTCCTCAAGCTTCCCATCCAGGCAAAGACCGATGCTTGCGCCAAGCACGTCTCAAATACTATTGGCCAACCATGCGCCGCGATATCAATGCCCACTGTGACTCTTGCCTCTCCTGCCACCGCCACAAAGGATCAACCAGCTTACCAGCACCTCTTTTACAATACCCAATCCCGTCACGACCATGGGAAACTGTCTCAATTGATCTCTTAAAATTACCTCTCACAGAATCTGGCGCTGAGTACTTGTTCGTAGCGGTCGACCACTTCTCCTGCTACTGTGTCCTCGTACCCCTCTCCGACAAGACCGCGAAGAGCGTTGCACGTGCCTTTGTAGATCACTTAATTTGCCCGTTCAGTACCCCTCATACCATTCTTACTGACAACGGTACAGAGTTCAACAATAGCCTTCTAGATGAGATCTGTCGCCGCTTTCATATCAGTAAGTGCAATGTCGTGCCTAACCATCCGGCTTCCAATGGCCTTGTAGAATGCCACAACCGAAAAATCTTAGAGTGCCTTAGACATCTAGGCTCCCATAGTTCGTCCTGGGATGACTGGATTCCCCAAGTGGCATCCTCAATCAATAGCTCCATCAATGCATCCATTGCTGAATCTCCCTTCTTCGTCCTCTTTGGTTTTGACAAGGACCTCCCATACTCTCTCTTATCCTGAAAGCCAGAACCCATCTACAACATGGATGATTATGTTAAACTCACAGTGGCCAACTTCCAGACAATCCACCAGTATGTCCAATCTACTTTGGCTTCCTCTCAGGAGGACATGCTGCAGCGCCAACATAAATCCGCCTCTCCTATCACCATCAATGTAGGCGATCTTGTCTTTGCTCATTCCCATACGCGTTCCTCTAAGTTGGATGACAAATTTACAGGGCCCCACCGCGTCCTCACTCAACAAGGCAACAAATTTCACCTCCAGGACCTGTCCACTAAGGACACCAGATGGGTCCACGTCGATGACTTAAAGCGAGCACCCCGTGGCCTCGTGTTGGAAGAGTCACTTACACAACCTCCTGCCCCCTCTTCCCCTCCACACATCCCTCAGTCTACTTTGTCTCCACCTATCCCTCAGTCTTCTTCCACTCCACCTCCACCTGCTCATTCATCAACCAATCAACATCGGTCTAAACTGCGCTCTGCCCATCAACCTCTTCACGACCTCCCCCATTAACTCTACCCTGATTTTCTAGGTACGATGTTAGCGATGTCCCTGCTGGCAATGCTGACCCTCCTGGGGTCTGGGTCAGGTCAGGACGATGGTGGAGTACGTCCCGGGGCCTTGGTCGGCTCGGGAGGCGAGGTAATGCTTATCGAAGACATAGCCTCCTTGCGCTATGATCTTGCGCCCCTGGCCGACGTAGCCATTGCCCTACCTGCCTACGCGCACCAGCTCCACGGAATCAGGAACCATCTCACGGCCATCATGGGGACACACAACCCGAATGAGTATCTCTATAACCTTTTCCTCCCACTCTCCTGGCAATTGCAATACATAAGTAACAGATTCACTGAGCTCAATGACACATTTTCCATTCAGACACCCGTTGGTCGTTCTCGTGTGAAACGAGGTCTCTTTGACTTCGGCGGTGAGATTCTGAGTGGCTTGTTTGGCGTTGCTACAGCCCGTGACATTTCTGACTTCAAATCTGATCTCACTCATTTAGCTTCAGCTCTAGAATCCCAGCGCCGAGTCATTACAATCCAACACACTATGTTACAGAAGCTCACAACCCACCTCAATGAAGTCACGTCCACTCTAAACAATTTCACCGATATCTTACAACGCCACCTTTCAGATCTCAACGTTATCTCTCAGTTCTTCTACCTCAAACTCAACATGGATAATCTCCAACTGGCCATTGACTCTCTCCTGTCTCAAGTCTCTACCTTGGTTCGTATCCTGGTCGATGCTATCAATGGATGTGTCACTGCCGACTTAGTACCTGTCTCGGCTCTCCGTTCTGTCCTGGAATGGACTCACTCCACCTTCGGTCTCTCCCCAGTCCTCCCCTACTCCTCCCTTGAATATTATTATCCTGTTCTCGAAGCCAATCTTCTCACCACATACGTCGTCGTCCATATTCCTCTCCGTTCTGCCATAACCTTTAACCTTTTCCACATCATTCCATTCCTTTTCCGCCTCAACAACTCCTTGTTACAAGTATCTGTTCCTTCAGAATATTTCCTTCTTTCCCATGATCATCTTTCAGTTGCCTTCCTTTCTTCCACAGACCTCCAGAAATGTTCCTCCCTTACTCCGACCTCTCGTCTCTGTGCTGCCCACCTTTTCGCTATCTTCCCTAGCAGTGCTACACCTTGTGAGTCTGCTTTAGTTCGCAACCATTCCATCTACTCGGCCTGTTCTTTTGTCCCAGCTCCTGACCTCCCGGTCCACCATGCTCACCTCAACCATGTCCAGTACTTCTTCTTTGCTGTTCCCATCTCTGTCACAATCATGTGTCCTGGTTCTTCGGTTCGATCCGTCCCCGCTAGTGGTCTCTACAAAGCACCTGACTATTGTACCGTCAAATCAGAGTCCGTCATCACTTACGGCACTCGCTATCACCAAGCTGTCCGTAAACACTCCTATGACATCTTTCAACCAATCGACATGCCTTCAACCCTACCATCTGCCAACATTACCATCACCTCCCCTCACTTGCGCAAGTTAACCTTCCTCAATGACAGTGATTTCATTATGGATCAATTTTCTCTGGCCTTCAGCCGTTCATGGGTTCATCCAACAGTTGTGTTTCCCCCTGTGGTTATCGCTTTCATAGGTTTTCTACTCATCATATGTGCAGTGCATTGTTGTGTCAGAAAAATGGAACGTCGACTCCAGGAAATCAGAGTCGCTACAGGCATAGTACGCCCTACACACGACGTAGAAACTCCCCGTACTTAGTGCCCTCACATTCCGTGACTACCATTGCCATCTGACAATTAACCAAACTGTGAACAGAACTCTGCCTACTAGAAAATGATGGTATTTCTTTAAGGCATTACTGAGTGACAGTGTATCCTACAGAAAATACAAAAAAAAAAAAAAGAACGAAGAACAATAGCTCTCTCATATCTACTCCTTGTTTATCATGTATCAAACTATTATTGTGTAATTCCCATTATGTCTATGTATACCTTCGACCCTTACTGAACTCGTACCTATTAATCCTTGTATATCTTATATATATCCTTCTAATTCCCTCCCCTCAACATGGCCATGTCTCCCCTACTGCCCCTGTGTCATACTTATCCCTTGCACAAACCTCCCGGTCCTGCCTTACTACTATAATCAAACATCATTTAACTCCTGGTGTCAGGAGACACCATCTCAGCTACCCGAGGGAGTAGTGTACCCCCTCCACAATATGTCTACCCCCGATGTATATATGTCCCCCCCCCCTAATGCATACATGCCCCCACTAAACTTGCTGACCAAGCACCCTTTCCCAGGACCTGAAGCCTGGGAAGACGGCGCCACTGTTCAGTTCATAGCAGACACCCAAGACGGACAGACTGTTTTACTGTGAGCTTGTAATAAACTCCTTATCTAGCTGTTTGTACACGGAGTTTCTATCACCAAAGTATTGCAAGTTATAGGAGTGTGTCAAGCTAAATTAATTTACATTTGTGGAAGTTGCATATTTGGAGTTTTCGCCCTCAATTATGCGTTTTTTAGGATCACTCAAGTATAATAGTTTTCAATTACTCCTAAAGCAGATGCTATTACCGTAATTAAACTTAACCATTTTTAAAATCTGAAGTTACCACTACAAATGAAAAAGTCATAAGTGATCTTCGTAACGCACGTATCCAAACAGTCTCCATAGGCCATTAATACAGCTCATTCAGTGTTCCTTCAACCTGCACTTCTTGTGGCTGTCATGCACTATATGTCTATGGAGATGTGGAATAAAGTTATGAATGGTAATATATTATATGTCTCGGAATTGCAATAGTTTATATTTTCTTGTATAAAGTTGTAGGTGATTTTACCTAAAGAAATGTGGCTTATGGTTTAACACGAACTTCCTAATGTTCAAACACTTTTTTTTTTTTTTTTTACAATCAATCAGGAGGCTCGATGTATTTTAAAGTGCTTCTACTGCAGATAAAAAACGAATACTCATTCGAAGTTTCTCGCATGTTTCGATGACCCCCACGTCAATTCAAACTTATTGTTCTTAAACCCTGCAGATGCCAGCTGTCTTTACATGTCAACCGATTTCTTGTTTATATGTTACCCAAACCTGTTTTTTTTTTTTTTTTTTTTTTTCACTCTCAGAAATGTCTGTGTTTTGGAAGGAATTGGGAATGTCTCCTAATCAATTTTGAGTACATTAGTGGAAGTCACATATTTAGGGATTTCCACCAAAAATAAGTTAATGGAGCTATCACTATAGTAAAATAGTTCTGAACTTCCCCCAAAGCGGATGCTATCGGCCATGACTAGTCCACAATTATCGCTACTTTTATCTGTTAAGTCACGAGGAAGATGAGTAAAAAAAAAAAAGCCGATAGACCCATCGTAAATTTAAATTAAGTCCAGTTAATCTCATTACGGCGGACACAACAGATCAACTCGATACTCCTGGAACCTGATTTATTAAAGGAAACATCATGAACAATAAAAACTTCTTATGTGAGGAAACAAGCATTGTTTATAAATTGTATATCTCAGTACGGCTGGGTATTTACTTTTTCCTAATAATATGTATCTGATAACCAATACCTAAACAATTTTCTCGTAAAAGATTTATAACCTCTCGGAGTGACTTTACCTAGATAAATATGGATAATGATGTCATATGAACCATCATTCTGGGAAAATATTCCATTCTTTAAATTTTGGTCAGGAGTCTCAAGATGCCACTTTAGAGCCCTAGTTATGCAAATAAAAATTACATCCGTTTTAGCTCTAATTTCCTTTTTTTTTTTTTTTTTTTTTTTTACGTCTCTGATCAAACGAAACTGTACGGACCTTGAATACCAGCCTTAATTACAATTGAGTCGATTTCATCCTAAGTGTTACCTCGTTTAGAATTGTTGCTGATTTTTTTTCCCGACAAGTAATTACTCACTCTTGGAAATGTTTTATGAACTCTTGATACAATTGGGAGTGTCAAACTAATTTAAAGTACATTTATGGAAATTGCATGTTTGAAGTATTCGCCCTCAATTATGCGGCTTTTAGGATCACTCATGCAAAATAGTTTTGAATTATTCCTAATGCAAATGCTATTACAGTAACAAAACTTGACCATTTTTTAAATCTGCAGTTACCACTACAAATGAGGAAAGTCATAAATTACCCTCTTCGTAACGCAAATATCCAGTCTCCATACAGTTCATTCAGTGTTCTTTCAACCTGCACTTCTTATAGCTGTCATACATTATATGTCTACGGAGATGAGGAATAAAATTTTTTGGTAATTTATTATATATATCTCGGTATTGTAATAGTTTATCCTTTCTCATATGAAGTTTTCTGTGAGAGTTAAAAGCTCATCAATATTCCTTCTCACGAGGTATGACAGTTTTAAGAGATTTTACCTAAGGAAATGTGGCATATTGTGTTACACGAACCTTCCTAATTTTCAAATACTTTTTTTTCTTTCTTTTTTCACAGTCAGAAGGCTCGATGTAATTTTAAAGTGCACCTACTGCAGATTAAAAAAAAAAAAAAAAAAAAAAAGAATACCCGAAGTTTCTCGCTTGTTTCGGTGACCCTCACATCAATTCAAACTTATTGTTCTTAAACACCGCAGATGCCAACTCTCTTTACATGTCAACCGATTTCTTGTTATATGATTCCTAAATGTGATATTTTTCACTCTCAGAAATGTCTTCTGAGTTTTGGAAATAATTAGGACTGTCTCTCAATAGTGACTTTTTAACACATTTGTGAAAGTCGCATTTTTAGGTATTTCCACCAAAAATAAATTTATGCAGCCATCACTATAATAAAATAGTTCTGAACTTCCTCCAAAACGGATGCTAGAGGCCGGAACTACACAATTATCACCACCTATTATTCGTGAGGTCACCGGTAAAAAAAAAAAAAAAAAAAAAAAAAAAAAAAGAAGCCAATAGACTCATCATAAATTGAAAGTCCAGTTAATCTCATTACGACAGACACACAAGATCACGCCGGCGCTCCTGCAACCTGATTTTTATTAGACCCACCATGAACAACAAAACTGCGTATATGAGGAACCAAGTATTGTTTTAAAATTGTATATCTCAGTACGACTATGTACTTACTTTTTCCTAATAATATATTGCTGATAACCTTTACTTAAACAGTTTTCTTGTGAACGATTTATTGCCTTTCGAAGTTATTTTACTTTGGTAAACATGGATAATGATATGACACGAACCGTCGTCCTGCGAAAAAATTCAATTTTTAAAAATTTGATCAAGAGGCACAAGAGGCCACTTTCAAGCCGTAGTTATGCATGTAAAAATAATATCCGTTTTATCTCTAAATTTCCAAGATTCCAACACATCTCTAATCACACACTGAAACCCGCTGAATGCCAGCCTACTTAACAAGTGGGTCGATTTCATAGTACGTGTTACCTCATTTAGACTTGTTACTGATTCTTTTTTGTTACGGAATTTTCCTACCCTTAACCCTATTCGGTGCAACCCTTGGCGATTTCCCACACTTACGACCCTAGTATCGAGAAAAGAATCTTGAGTAATATTATTGGTTTGACGAAGTGAAAGGAACGCATTCGGACACGTCGGCGCCGTTGCAAGGCAAGCGCCGCCAAACATATCGTACCGCACCCGCGCGCACTGAAACACACACACACACACACACACACACACACGTTTAACCATTATCAAATTTAAAATTAATGTAAATATCAAATGATAAAATATTTTACCATTCACCAACGCTTATCATGTTTGCCATATATCAAAGCCGTAGGCTATATTTTCAGTCTGAGGGCTGCAGTATCAATAAACCCTACTGTTGTCTCTCTCACACACACACCGTCCATAACATGGAAGTTGATAGCTTACACATCTTCCTCATCATCATCACCACCCTTCCTCCCTCACACTCACCACCTCCCATCTTCCTCACCACCACCTTCCCTCCCTCCATCACCCTCACACTCACCACTATATTCCCTTCTACCATCCTCTCCGTCTCACTACCACCGCTTTTTCCTCACCACCATCTCTCTCACTCACTCGCCATCGCTAATACTCTCCCTTTCTTCCTCACCTTCATAACTCCTAAACCCACTTTCAGTGGATTTACTACTAGGTAGACTAGTTGATGGAGAGGTAGCTATTAATCAAGGAAATCTAATAATGTAAGCATGTAAATAATACCTGGTTATACATGCAAATATTTTTTTTTATGCAAGAAAGAAGGAACCAAAAGGCAGGACCTACAAATTGCTCCCTCCAAGAAAAAAATGACAGCAGAGCCAAATTCAAGATCAGTTCATTTCGAGATGCCTGGACACAATGTGTATGAAAGACTGGAGACCGTAGGCAGTAAAAAAACAGAGATGGAGACAATTCCAGAGTTGACCTGTTGCATACATGAATGACTGGAGCAACGGTTAACTCTTGCATTAAAGAGTTGGACAGAAAAGGGCTGAGTTTGTTCCTAAGACGGGTGCTGCGTGCCTGCCGTGGTGGTGGAGGGATGCAAGCAGACAGTTCAGAGGAGCAGTGACCATTGAAGTGGCGATAGAAAAGAGACAATGATGCAACAGTGCCGCGAAGAGACAGGTTGAAGGGAGCCAGTAAGAGAAAAGTTAATGAGACGAAAAGTCTCCGACTCCATCCTGTTGAGAAGAACTGTGTGGGGAGCCTCCCCACACATGACAGCTGTGCTCTACACAGGGGCGAATAAAACCCGTGTATAAAGTCAACAACTGTGCAGGGCCGTGGGTTAGGGCTTCCTGACTAAAACCTCCCTAAGTGAAGAGTCCAGTCCTGCTGTGGACTAAAAATGTAAAGTTCATAATGATGATGAGAATACTACCATATATTTCTTTCTAATGACTGAATATAATATTTAGCTACGCGAGTTTCAGCCACACTCAAAAAGTGTGTAACCAGGATACGGGACGAGGACCCAACTCGCCATGTATCCCACCAACCACTTTCCCCAACCTCCTCCCTTTAGAAAGTAGTTATTATTTTTTCAAATGTCATTACAACTATATAATAATGAATTTATAGAAATAAAAGATTATTCTTATTAATTAATTTTACACGTGTGGTGTGAGGACTGTGTTGGTGCGTGAGGACTGTGTTGGTGTGTGAGGACTGTGGTGGTGTGTGAGGAGTGTTGATGAGTGAGGACAGTGGTGGTGTGAGGACTGGTGGTGTGTGAGGACTGTGTTGGTGTGTTACGATTGCGTTGGTGTGTGAGGACTGGGTTGGTGAGTGAGGACTGTGGTGGTGTGTTACGATTGCGTTGGTGTGTGAGGACTGTGGTGGTGTGTGAGGACTGTGGTGGTGTGTGAGGTCTGTGGTGGTTTGTGAGGATTGTGTTGGTGTGTGAAATATAATCTATTCGTGAGAACAAAACAGACTCGACCTTCTCATGGACCCACTTCACGTATAACTAAGGAGTGAGAAACAGGTAGACCTTTATGATACAAATGGATGGCGAGTGAGAAAGGGCCGAGGAGAACAGGAGGTAGATAAGGCAGAAGGCGGTAGATGTACAGGAGATAAATGCTTGAAAAGGCATACATATTGCATAATAATTGCAAAATTCCACATCAACAGCCTTGTGCCTTACCTACCTCCTATTCTGCCTGCCTCTCTGTTGTATAATAAAGGTCTACCTGCTTCTCACTCCTTACAGCTGAAGGAGGTCCTTGAGAAGGCTGAATCTGTTGTCACCAATATATTATATAGGTATTTCTAAATCTGAGTACAGCAAATTAAAATTGAAGGGCACAGAGAAATATTTAGTTATAATCAATTATTCAAAGGGCACGGTAACTCTATCTGCTCATGCTACGCCCCAAGGAGTATTCAGAGCAATGCAATAACAAATATTACAATTATGAATAGTTATACCCAAAACATCATCAATATACAGTATAAATCAATAGTTATTCAGTGGGGCAGTCAATCCCAAAATACCGACAAATTAGTCAGTACACTGTCCTGATGTCAGTTTATTAGTAATTTCCCACTGGTCAATCACTAGCCTATCACTGAGACCTTTATCGGTCAGCCAGTCAGTCTCTCCAGAAGTCAGTCCCTTGATCCTCTGTTAGTAGTCACCACGAGAAAATGCAGCTGCCAGCCAAAGCTCCGTACATGCGGGATCACCATTAAATTCTTACGAGTAGACTGTTAACCAGGAAACGTGCCAGTCTTTGGATTACTGAATCGCTTAGAGCAGCCTGTAGCTTCCTGGTTAAACCCTATATCTCTATTAACCGGAGAACAAGCTGTTCCCTGGGTAATGCACAGGCACAGTGTGGATATGAGGGGTTAGGTCCAGAGCCTTGCCTGGCGCTTTCAAGGGAGACAGCAGTCAATCAGGCCCCAGCTCCTTCTCTACACTGCGAGACCATGCTTCATTTCAGCTGATCCACCCCCTGCGGCATCGACCCCTGGTAAGTTAAAAAGATCCCGGGTGCCAATTAACTAACAGGGCCCTCAGTGACCCACAGCCCGTCACAGGTCGAAAGAGTAGTAACCGTTAACTTGGGGCTATCCATGCCTATGCTCCTATGTATTTTCCGGCGGTATTTGATCCTACGCACTCGAACATCCTTTTTACTCTATACTTACAACTAATATAAGTAAGCTGGAGGATTATTATGCTGCAAGATCCTCACCTTCCGTATCTCTATTTACATCTATCATATAAGGAAATTTTTAAACAAAAATATAATCCGTATATAACGTAAACTCAGTCATAATATATATTCACAGACATGCATATTCATTCTTAATTTCCAAAACAAGACTTTCACTGATTGGGCATGTTACTATAGCATTTCATACATACTTTATTTAAATTCTGATCACAGGTGTGCTTGTGACATACTTGACATTGTTTCGTGGACGATTTTGCTTTAGGGCGATTCTGAGTGTATCCTGGACCATAAAGAGACTCCAGGCATGAATGACACTTGTGCTGCTTGCCTGACCTATTCTCATGTGTTACTTCTGGGACGGCCTCCTCTACATCTCCCTGTCCGAGCATCAGATTCATCTTAGCTATTGTATTCCTGGTCAGACCACAAGCCTGAACTTTTCTTCTTTCAATTTGCAGATTACACAATGCCTTCACTAACTGCCAGCTATAGGAGATTGAAGCAATTTTTCTTGGGTCCTGATTATTATATAACGAATAAATTGTCTGTGAATTTACTCTGGCAGTGTTGACAATGCAGCCAAGGGCATTCATTGTCCATCTTCTAGATTTAGTGTGTACTGTATGAAAACTTCTCTGATCCATAATGTCAGTGCCTCCTTTAGTGAAATCATACAATTTAAATATAGCTTTTTTTTTTTCTTTTTTTTTCAAAGCATCATCCTTGGTAATGCCTAATATAGGGGAAACTGTGCTCAGAAGTAACACATCATTCTTACCTTTGCTTTTGGTGGGTGTTACATAGGATCTAGTGTCATTTCCTCCCCGTGTTTCTTCCAGTAAACTTGGTATGACCTATCTTCCCTTTCTGTGACTGTCTTTATCTCTGGTGGTATGCCTTTCCTAGTAGAATCTATAGTACCTATGGCTGAGATACCTTGTGTTTGAAGCCACTCCAGCAAGTCTATGCTGGTGTACAATCTATCCAGGCTAATAATCCTACCTCTAAGGTCGACTGAGTCTTGTAACTGACTTACCAGAGCTTTCACTGTTGGGACTGTACCGCGTATGTAGTGTGGTCCTGGCTCTCCAGGTTTACCTGAATATACAGCTGTCCTAAAGGTAAATGGATATCTAACAGCATTAATAGATTTATATTGGAGGCCGTAGAGTACGGGTTTGCTCTTATTGTAGTCTGAACCCTATTTGTGTTCTGCACCCATACAACGTTTCATCAGTGGTCAAGTCACCTGGCTCTAACACTGAGCAACAACAATTACTGAACTGTTCAAAAAGCTCCCTGATTGCTGCAAACCGATCGTGTACCCATCTCTGGTGTCTGGTATCAATGTTGATCGTGTACCCATCTCTGGTGTCTGGTATCAATGTTGTTAAAAGTTATGTTGGCATGTAAGAAACCAAATCGTTTTACTGACATGACGGCTTCAAATATTGGGTGACCAAACCCTTCCATGAAGAGACGATTATAGCAATATTTATTTTGTCCCAACAAACCTCTTGGATAAAGCAGGCCAAAAAAGCTTTTCAATTCTATGGCATCAGTCATCTTGACGTGTGTTGGTATTTCAGCACTGTCAGTATTAGAAATTTCGGTAATTATGCCTTGTGTTAGCATGGGTTACAATACCATCAATCATATTAGATGTTATAAACAACTCCCATGCCATTATTTCTGTATTAGCTGACCTTGCCTCTCCTAACAAAACATCCTTCACTAGGCAGTACCTTCTCAACAGGCCTACCTTCTGTATGATTGGTCCATATTATTGACTTACCGATATCTAATTTTCTCTGGGGTTTCTCTAAAATGCAGGTATATTCCCTGAGCACGTGTGGCAGGACAAATTCGTCATAATTATGTTTGTTCAAGCACTGGTCCAAAGAACTGATTAATCTGTTTTTCACCAGTGACTTTCTATTTCTGAGTGGTACCCACTCTTCTTCATTTTGCCATCATTCTGATCCTCATCTTCATCGTCGCCCTCAGCTACTCAATCCAAGGCAAGATCATCATCATCATCATCGCCAACTACCTCTTCCAAGTAATCTTCGACTGGGTCGTCAATATAGTCGAAAGTAAAAGCCATGACTACGTCCGTCGGCACATCCACCCCGTCCCCTAATTAATGCCTAACTAACCGTCGTCCAGCACGCCTACAAGAGAGCCGCGAGGTTTGTGTGTGTGTGTGTGTGTGTGTGTGTGCACACATTACAATGCACGTGTGTGTATCTGTGTGCACAATACAATGCACATGTGTGTATCTGTGTATATGTGTACGAACAACCATTTCATTGGGTATGAGAAGTCATGGAGAAAAAACAATGAATAATACATAGATAATAAAATTAGTGAATGAAATAACTATTTCACTAGGTATGAGGAGTCACAAAGTATGAACAATGAATAATACATAGAAAATAAAGTAGCTTTAATGAAAATAGGAAACGTATCGTACGTCTGGAAGCTGTGTTGATGCCCGTTAGGCTTGCGTAGGCTAAGGTCCCAGATATTCCACTCATCTTCGAGCGTTTTCTTTTTGTTTAGCGCTCTCCACGGGGGAAAAATCGTTAATTTAAGAGAAAACGCTCGTTTCAACCCAGTTTTTTCGCTCAGAATCACCATTTGTTGTGTTTCCAGTAATTTAACAAGAAAACAATCGTGAGACCATGCATTGCTTACAAACTAGAGTTTATTGGTAAAAATTAGTTAGGGCGTATCAAAAATGATACGGGTTGCACCGAATAGGGTAGGTTATTTCTGAATTTTAGGCACAATTGGGAGTTTTTCCAAGTTAATTTAGATTACATTTGTGGAAGTTATATATATATATATATATATATATATATATATATATATATATATATATATATATATATATTGTTTTCTCCCTCAATTTTGCGGGTTTTAGGATTACTCTAGCATAATAGTTTTGAATTATTCCTAAAGCAGATGCTATTACGGTAATAAAACTTGACAATTTCTTCTTCTGAAGTTACCACTACAAAAGAAGAAAGTCACAAATGACCTTCGCATCATGAAAATGCAAACAATTGCCGCAGCTCATTAATATTGTTCATTCAGAGTTCCTTCAACTTGCTCTTTTTGTAGCTGTCATGCACTAGATGTCTATGAAGAAGGGCAGTAAAGTTATAAATGGTAATTAATAGTATGTCTCGGTAATGCAACAGTTTATACTTTCTCATATAAAGTTTTAGGTGAGAGTTAAAAGCTCATCAATATTACTTCTCACGAGGTATCACAGTTTTGAAATATTTTACCAAAAGGTATATGGCTTAATTGTAACACGAACCTTCATAATGTGCAAATATTCGTTTATATATATATATATATATATATATATATATATATATATATATATATATATAGTCAGGAGGCTCAATGTAATTTTAAAGTGCTTCTACTGCAGATAAAAAGAACACTAATTCGAAGTTTCTCGCTTGTTTCGGTGACCCCCACATCAATTCTAACTTATTGTTCTTAAACACGTCAGATGGAGGCTCTCTGTACACATCAATCGATTCCTTGTTATAGGTTCCTAAAACTTTTTTTTTTTCTTTTATCCTCGGAAATGTCTTCTGACATTTGAAAATAATTGGGAGTGTCTTGCAGTTAATTTTGAGTAAATTTGTGGAAGTCGCATATTTAGCGATTTCGAAAAAAAAAAAAAAAAAAAAGATTTTACAGCCCACTCCAGTAAAATAGCTGTGAACTTCCCCCAAAACGGATGCTATCAGCCGTAACTAGTTCATAACTGGCACTACCTTTTATCCGTGAAGTCACGATTATGATGAGTAAAAAAAAAAAAAATATGCCCATCGAAAATTAAAAGTCCAGTTAATATCATTACGACAGACACAACAGATCACGTCGACGCTCCTGCAACCTGATTTTTTAAAATAATCATCATGAACAATAAAACCGCGTATATGAGGAACCAAGCATTGTTTATAAATAGTATATCTCAGTATGGCTACATATTTACTTTTTCCTAACATGTATATCTGATAGCCAATACCTAACCAATTTTCTCGTAAAAGATTTATTGCCTCTCGGAGTGACTTTGATGAATATGGATAATGATTTCACACTAACCGTCAAACTGAGAAAGTATTCCATTGTTTTAAATTTGGTCAGTAGGCTCAAGCTGCCACTTTCAAGACCTAGTTATGCAGATTAAAAATTATATCCGTCTTATCTGTAAATTTCCATTTTTTTAAACACGTCTCTAATCAAACGAAACTCTATGGGCCTTGAATGGCAGCCTTAATTACAAGTGAGTCGATTTCATCCTACATGTTACCTCGTTTAGAATTGTTACTGATTTTTTTTCCCGACAATTAATTACTCACCCTCGGAAATGTTTTCTGAATTCTTGATACAATTGGGAGTGTGACAAGCTATATTAAATTACATTTGTGGAAGTTGCATATTTGGAGTTTTCGCCCTCAATTATGCGGTTTTTAGGATCACTCAAGTATAATAGTTTTCAATTATTCCTAAAGCAAATGCTATTACAATAACAAAACTTGACCATTTTTTTTCATCTGAAGTTACCACTACAAATGAAAAAGTCATAAATGACCCTCCTTGTAACGTAAGTATCCAGTCTCCATAGGCCATTAAATAGGTCAATGTAACTTCATACCTGACAAACACAGTGACTACAGAGTTGTATGTTTCGAATGCTGATTTTTCATTTTCTTTAAAATTTTTGTTTATTTCGAACTGAACAACCATTTTACTGTATTATAGGTGATAAGCACAGGTATAAATACTGCTTCACACATGGCAACAGGTTGTGCAAATGCCCCCGATGTCATCACAACCAGGGGTAGAATTATTGGTATTTGGGAAGGAGGCTGGTTGCCACACCAAACAGCACATGAACTGGGTGTGAATAAGCGAACTGTGATGCGCTGGATTACCCGCTGGCAGGAAGATGGGTCACTTCCCATCCGACCAAGGAGTGGACGGCCCAGGGTTACTACAGACCAACAGGTTCAAGCAATCTTACAGGTTGGCACGGAAGTAATGGATTATGTGAAATATAATTCTCTGATTTGCTAATATATTACCACCAGTAATAAGTAACCAAACTGCAGTATGTCTAGTGACACACAGAAGACGGCTCCTTTTATATCTTACATTAATCCATTCTCACACACAGACAGTTAGATAGAGACTAATAGACAGATCTGACAGATGTATGTCACTGTTACTTATAAGTTTAGTTTATCCTTCACTACAGTTAACACACCAATATAATTTCCGTTAAATTCCCCTTAATAAAGATTTTGTGTAGCATAACCCATCGATGCGTGTTCTGTTTTCGTTTCTTACTGTGAATATGCAATTAATGGCTCCCATTTCTTTTATCAGACTATCTTTAGACCTAAGGTCACCTATATCCGTACGGCTTCGTAAAAAGTGTAAAGCTTTTCATCATCTATCCCCATACAAACGGACATGATAATATGTATCGTTTTAGACACTCTTTCCGTATACCTTACAGATCACGGGTTCTTATATTTTTCTCGCACACTGACCACTCGGAGTCATCCGGTGAGTATGTAAAAAAACGAAACATTTATTCAAATGTAATGTGTCATTAATTACCATTTCAGGTATGTCGATACACGCATACTGAGATAAAGGTATAAGTAGACAGAAAGTGTAACATCGTCACATTACAGCTAGATCAATATAAACCAATAAGATTCACATCCAACACACAGGAACACCATATTATTCCATACGCGTGGATAGACGTTTGCTGTGCCATGCAGATATGGGTTACAATTAGCAGCCCCTTTTATACGTTGTGTAACATGATTTATGTAATACCCGAAACCAACGTATACACAATGGTGTCATTACGGTAGGGTAGGCTGGTCAGCATTTTCCCGGTGTTTGTATATTTATAGTACAGCCTTTTCAGTCAAATTAAATGTATTCTTTCCCCTCCTACGCCTTGTACTGCACCTCCTGCCCTGTTGTTTGTCCTCTATACACATTACTTCCTCTCCTCCGTGTCCTTGTCATTGTAGTTACAACAGGTATTTTCACAAACGTGTCACATCATTATCCCCAACAATATGTCTACCACAGCAGATGTCATACTATGCATCTACTGTATGCATTGCCTGACGCTATTTACAGGTTCTCTCTGGCTGTTATATACTAATGGCATCTGCAGTAATAACTATCTACACCAGAATGCATACGGATAGCCCCAGTTCTGTTACAACACCAAATAATAATAATAAAAATAATCATGATGATGATCATGATGATCATGACCATTCTGTTTCTACCGCTTCTTCTACTACTACTACTGTTACGAATGCTACTAATCATAATAAAGAACATGTCAATATTTTCCGCCAGCCTTTGCCTGTGTGTGTGTGTGTGTGTGTGTGTGTGTGTGTGTGTGTGTGTGTGTGTGTGTGTGTGTGCATTAGAGGGATATGTAGCACAGGACTTTCGCAGTGATGTAAAATTGTTCAGCAGTATCTACATTTTTCCACTCTTCAGTCCTTAAGGGGAGGTCGGATCCCACCCCCTACATATACACGGTATTAAAACATTACATAAGGGAAGTTAGAAACACTTAAGGTAACTCAGAATATGTTGTAAAGCACAGTTTCAGGCACTGCTGTTAGACCGCATGGGTGTATGTGGCTCTAACAACCGTTAAACTCGCTACATATTGGTCAAGTACTGCAGATACGATATCGGCATAATAAAGTTGCAGAGTGAAATCTCATAATAAATGTATGTGTTGTTATACGCTGCTGGCCAGCTGTGGAGGTTAAGGCCCTATTAATATTTACGTTAACAATCACTGGGAAAATGAAGATCAATAGGACATGGGCACGTAAGTGCAAAGTTGTAGACCGGGGTCTCATAAAAAACGTATTCAACATACTGAGTCCCAGGGCCGTATCTGGGTGTCAGGGCCACCAGTATTAATAGGTGAAATTGGTTAGGGACACAAACTACACAGCCAAATGTTATGGCATGGCATAACAGTAACGGTGGCAATGCATGGTCCATGTTTTACCCTAGGGGGCGCTTTTCCTGTTGCCAGTACCCTCCTCCGCACAACCTTATGTGACTGTAAATGAGTGATGGACGGATAATTAATATGCCATCATTATATCACTACACCGCTACACTTGCGGGAGTGGGTATGCAGTGGTCATACCATTATCAAACAAACTGCACATCTACTTTATTCTATGCATTCCTCTCTAACACGCCTTGTAGGTTATTCACAGGTACTTTGAACACAGTCATAGCCTAAAAAAACATGCAGTTTTATTGTTTCAGTACATATAAATAACGTATTAAGAGACCCACCATGTATGAAAAAATACTCGCATAAACGTTAATGTTCAGCGACAGTGGTTAGCAACAGGAGCTGCATTCGTTGTCATACGTTGATAATTTGTGTGCTCTTTGGCTCAAGCTTTCAGTATGCAGTTTAGCCAGATACTTAGTGAATCCTGTAATGGAGTTGCACACAAATCTGTGACATGTATAATAAACGACACATTAAATAATTTACATGCCAGCAATATATGATACGAAAACTATCACCTACTCAAGCCACTCTTAAAGGAAAGGATGTAAACTCCCACTGATAGGATATATAGAAACTCCAGCACATTATGAGAACATTAATTGCGTTTTGAATCTGTTCATTCTGGTAATTAACGGTGATAGTGCGACGGCCGGATCTGTGGCACGAGGCAGGCCGACATTAATGTTGTTGGGGAAGGGGGATGGTAGGTTCGAGTAACTTTAGCACCCGACGACACGCTTATCTTCAGTGAACTAATCGGCATTATTAACATAAAATATTTCTTAATAATTCTTTCTTATGCCATGTGGTCTCATATTTCACAGGCCTGAGCCATGAATATTATACTTTTTCTCTTTACTGATAACAACATAGATAAACACTTAGCAAAACCTGTTCGAGATGGTGGCACTACGAAATCACTATGTCCGTATCTTATTTTTCTCTTTACTGCTTATGCGACTGTAAATTGCATGAGAATTAACTTTTGAACAGTATTGGGTAATGATGGGTAACTGTGACATCTACTGTATAAGACTGGACCTATGTGAGTGGCTGAGTGACCCTCTCCATACCTCTCTCCCTCTTTAACTCACGCTACCGCAGTCGTCTGACCTCTATAGGATACTTTCTAATAATCACTGTGTAACAGTACCTATATAACTGGTTCTCCAAAACATCCGCACCCACTACGTCTGTCTCGTAGCCGCCTCCTTCATCTACTGTATTGTCCTGTGACAATGTATGATAACGTGATGTCTTGTGTAACGTAGTGGGCAGAGGGTAAAGATGAAAAAGCCGGTTTTGGAAAGGCAGCAACAGGGAGGAAAATTGTAAACTAACGAGGGAGCCCCACTGTTAGGGCTTGTTTACACAAAGTTACTAAGTGTGATGGTCGAGCACACTAGAATATGCATCGTTTATTCTTTTTCACTGTCTCCGCTATTTAAAATTGATACTAATAACAAAATACGTGCAGCCAATATACAGTGCTCTGTCATTATCAGTCCCTCATGATTTAAGACATACTAAACATATTCCTATGTGCAATTCTGTTTCTGTGAGTTAAATTGTTCCATAGTTCTAACTAATTACGTTTGCAGGATGATGTCGATGGGAAACTACAAATCATTTCATAATGTAAAGTGTTTCATAAATCTGAACACAATTATACATACTTTTATCATTATATCATAAATAAAAATTATATAAGATGATCAAATCTAGTGTAAAAAATATTTAAAGAACCACCTTCCTGTAGTTAATGTCGCCAAGTTCTATACTTTATCCCGGGAATCCCGAGATAAAAGAGAATATCCGGAGATTTTTTACATCCTGAACATTGTCAGCCGCTAAGCGAGGGACGGTACCATGGGGGAGTAGATGTGGTTAGCCAGTTGATTAGAAAGTATAGTGGTTTTAGAATAGAATAGAAAAATTAGTGAGGAAAATGTTTTGTATTATTACATATGATCACCATCTAATGTGAATATCATCACAGTGCACAGACAGAATACTGCTGCAATTGCACATACGGCCAGGCACCCCACCAGCCCTGCTAAACGGCGCCACCAACCTTATATGGTGGCCCACCACTTCCACATGTGGCGCCTCTTACATCAAACTCATGCGTTTATTACGTTGGCGTTAAATAGTTTACAGATAATAAGTCCTGTTGTCGTATCATAGTTAATGGTGAAAGAGGAAATGCCTCGTGACACCAGTCGTAAGTTGATGTAAGGATTCGAGGGAATAACTGTCTGACCTCTATAAACACTGTCGCATTTACTACTTAAAAGAAAGATAACACGTTTCTGTGGATTCTAGTCAAAACAGCCGTTTGTTAGCACTTCCATGCGATGCTATCACAACGTCAGGTTGCAAATGGATAGCAGTGTATAACAAAAACAGATGATTAAACATGATTCAAGACTGAGTAAAGAGACAAGACTCACGGCAGGAAACATCAAATTTTATTCCCTCACGCACTAAAAACACTAGCGACTGGACACTCTCTCTCTCTCTCTCTCTCTCTCTCCAGCTAAACTGTTGCCATGCGATGTTTTTATATTATTTTTTTTCAAATGACGTGCTATAACAACCTGGTTTCTCACCCTCATGTTTTCTTTCATACTTCCATTTGTTATGCATACATAACTGGTCTAGAGGAAATGTTTTCTATTCCACCCCTATTACGTATCAGTCGATTCACGGTGGGAGAGGGAGTGTGGCCGGGCTGAGGGGTAGTTTGTGTCACAGTGTAACTGACCACCATTTTCAACTGGAATTAGGAAACTGAATATGCGTGACATAACAGCACATATGGCACGTAACCACACGAGTCGTGTGACATGTTGGTGTTGGTTTTACATCTATAGGAAATATGCCTAACATTTATACCGCACTGCTAACTCGGTAATAACAACTCCCCACCACCACCTACCCCCCCCCCACCATCACTACCCTTCCTCTTTACAGTAAGCTCACACCGCGGACCACCAACTGTTGCCAGAACTGGGACTTCATGATCGGTGGTTCAGATTCACTGCTCCAGGGTTTACAAGGTTCGCTCTCAGGACAGGACTTTAGAACGTGACTGTACAGGGGCGGCGGAGGTGTCACAGCCTCACTACTGACGGGGGCTGGGTTCCACCAGGGGCCACTGCGTCCAGAGGCCACGGGATCACGCGCAAGGACGTCCTCTCTCGTCGGGCTGCGGGTGGTGAAGAACCCCGTGCTTTCAGGGCTGGAGGCTGGAGTCCGACCCTCAGGGCTGGGGCCAAACAACTGCCTGAACTTCTCGCTCAGGCTCCTGATGGAGGATGGCGATCTTCTTCGTTGGGGTGTGGGGAGATCCCGCCCGGGGGTCCTGGGGGCGGTCTGGGGTTCCCGAGGACTGCGGTCCTCGGTGTTTGTCAGCGCCGTCAGGGCGGGGCTGCAGCGCCGGCCTAAGATGGGGTCCATCAGGTGGGTCCTCTCCAGAGCCGGTTGCAGGAAGAAGAGGCCGGGGGAAGTCACGGGGTCTCTCGAGTACTCCTCTAGGCTGGGGACTCCCTCTGAGTCGTGGATGAAAGGACAGAAGTCACGGAGGAGCGGCTACCGGCTGTCTCCTGCCGTAGGACCCGGCTACTGGCCTTGGTCTTCTAGGGGTGCGGCTACCAGCCGTCTCTAAGGCCCGGCTACTGGCTATGGCCTGGGGAGGGGAGCAGCTACCAGCAGACCCAAGGGCACCTTCAGAGAGGCTACAGGCTGTCTCCTGACGAAGGCTGGAGCAGCAGCAGGCCGTCTCCTGATTTCCCTCAGAGCAGCTACTGGTCGTCCCCTTCAGGAGGGTTGAGCAGCTGCAGACCGTCTCGAGGAGGACACCTTTCGAGCAGCTACAGGCCACCTCCTGACGAAAGTGGGAGCGGCTGCAGGCCGTCTCCTTGTTTCCCTCAGAGCGGCGGCAGGCCGTCTCCTTCAGGAGGGTTGAGTGGCTATCGGCCGTCTCAGGGGTGCTGGCAGAAGCTGGAGAAACAGCTTCACCATGATATTGGTTGGGGAAGGCTTGCCTGGAAGGTAGTCTAGTATTCCTGCTATGTTGGTGGCGGGTGAGTTCCAAGTCATAGGGGCGCGTGGCCTGGGCGGATTTATGCCGTTGTCGCCCTGAGTCCCGGCGCGCTGTCATTGCTCCTCTATGGGCTCCTTGTGGGGGTGTTGGTTTGCCTCCTGTGGCACTATACTGCATTTTACCACCGTCTGCTGGGAAAAAGTCACATCCCTGTGACTGGGGGTGGTAAACTTTGGTGTTGTAGGTGTTGCAGACTGGCTGTAAGTGTTGGAGGAGGGCATGCCAGGCTGCAGTGGCGGAGTTCTCGTCTTGTTGTTTGTCGCAAGTGAGGAAGAGGGTGGACGAGTCAGTGGAGGAGCGGAGGAGTCATAGGAGGTGGTGAGGTCCTTGGACTCGTTGTTTCCGTCCAAGGGGCGGCACCCATATGGTTCACTGAATCTTCATGGCGCTGGTTGTTGTCCTTGGTGCAGGGATGTGTCAAATACTGGAGATGGATGGTGAGTGTGGGGTGTGGGCGGCACGGCACAGGGAGGGGGATGTAGGATGAGTGGGTGGTTGCATTGTGGGTGCGTGTGCATTGCAGGTGGAGTTGGGAGTGCGTGCAGGTGGTGGGCTGGGAGTTGCGGGGGCAGTGGTGGGTGGCGGCTGAGGCAGGGGTGTGGTGGGCATAGGGGATGCGGGAGTGTGGGCGGGACACGCAGTGCTGGGTGTGGGAGAGGAGGTGGCGGGTAGTGAAGGGGTGGGGGAGCGGCGGGGAGTTGGTGGTGTCAGTGGGTTGTCAGGTGAGGTGCAATGCAGTGTGACGGAAGGTGAGGTGTAGGCGGCGGGGGAGGGGGAGGGAGAGAGAGACTGGGATGGGGAGATGTAGCAATCATAGGAGTCAGGGGGAGGGTTGGTGGTGGTGGTTGGTGGTGGGGAAGGCGGAGTTGGGATTGGGGAGGGGGTGGTGTATCTTGCGGGCAGGGGTAGAAGGTAGCCAGAGTGGGTGATGGCAGGTTTTAGGGTGGGAGTGAGTGGTGAGATGAGAGCAGGGCCCTTTGGTGTTGTGGCTGCATGTGGTGCGGCGGTGGAAGTGGTGCATCAGGGTGGGGTAGTTTCAGGCGGCACTCCAATGGTGGGCGTGGGCGAGGCGGTGGGGCTTGGGGTGGGTGGTGTGTGGGGTTGTGAGTGTGCTCTGGCACTGGAGGTCGATAGCGGTGGTGAGGTGGTAGGTGAGGTGGGTTGAGGTGTGGGTGTTGAGGAGGGAGTGGGGTCTTGTGGCGCCATCCTGGTGTTTGGTGGTGGGGTGGATTGGGCGGTAGCAGGGTTCTGTGCTTGCTGTGTGGGGTGGGTGGTGAGTGAGAAACCAGGGGATGGTGCGGGTGTGGGGGTGGTGGCGGGCGGTGTGTGGTGCTGGAACCGTGGTGACTTGGTTGGAGTTGGTTGTATTGGTGGCGGTGATGGGGTGGCAGGGGCTGAGGAGTGGGGTGTGGTGGGTGGTGTGTGTCATCGGAGGCGGGGTGAGGTGTGGGCAGTGAAGGAGCCAGTGGTGGGGGGGAGGTGCGGCCTCACGGTGTTGTCTGGATGTTCTGTGATGGGGCAGTGTAGGTGGTAGCAGGGGGCTGAGCTCGTGATGGAGTGGTGGGTGGTGAGGTGTGGGGTGTGGTGGGTGGCGAGGCATCTGGTGAGGTTATTGGGGATGAGCTGGGGGTCCATGGAGATGATAAGGTTGAGGGTGGGGTAGGGGAGGTGAACGGAAAAGAGGAGGTGAGTGAGGGTGGGTCAGAGAAAGAGGAGGATAAAAGAGAAGAGATAGAGGGAGGAGTGTGAAAGGAAACGTGCCGTTTCCCCCTGTCATAGACTAGGGGAGGGCATGTGAGGTGGCCCCCGCTAGGATAGGGGGGTGCTGGGACAGTGGTGGGCGCCTTTTGTGCTTTTTCTCTCTGTTTTTATTGCCCCTAAGCTCGGGGCAATCGGCGTGTGGTGGGGCGGCACAGAAGAACTACCCTCGGGTAGTTCTTCTGTGCCAGGCAGCTTTGAACTGCTTACGGATGTTGTAAATGGGGCATCCGTGGCTGCAAGCAGAAAATTCCCACGGGTCAATCATGATGATGCCCGTGGGAAATTGATCGATTGCGTCGATGTGTTGAGGGGTGGAGTGGATGGCTAAAAGGTGCCTCGTTACTTGGATATCTTTCTCCAAGTCTCCCGTAGGGTCATGTATGATAAAATGTTCTTTGATGAAACTGGGGAGGATCCTGATAAGTGTGTGAAACATGAGTTGTTCTTGGGTTTCGTCATCTGCCTCTGGGTAGGCAGTGGTGACCAGGTGCCTGGCCAGGATTAAAGTATCGTCTAAGTTCCCATCGAAAGTTAAACTATCCAGTTGGGATAGCACCACAACTTTACCTAGTGATGGGATGATGGCTTGGATTGCGAGTTTCGTGAAATTCTGCCAGGTGAGCCCCGCTGCCACTTTGCCCAGTAGTGGGAGTGTGACTGTAATTTTCTGCTTGTCATCCTCAAAACTGATATCTAGCAAAAGTTTCATAATTGCCAGGTATGTGTGAACATCATACTGTTCGGGGTCGAACTTAGGTAATTGCACATGTGGTTTGGTTGCCATTTTCAGTATTTCCCGAATACCTCTCTCGTATCCCCGTGTCAAGAAACACCGCTGTCCACCAGTGTAATGCTAGGTATTTTAAGGGTTGGCTTCCCGTCCCTTAAACGCCTAGTGTGCAGTTGGGCTCTCTTTCTAGACCAGAGCTCAGACAAATAGGAGAGAGGCAGGACACAAAAACTCAAGGCAGCAACCTGACATGTGTATTACTAAGTTGTACAGTGGAATGAGTAGATGTCACGAATACAGGTACACTGGACCATTACAAATCTTACGTCTAGATATGGGTTATGAGTATCACGCAGGATATGGCTTGAGTCAATATGAATAGCACTTGGACAGAGGTTTATGCACTATCAGTTATAGGAAGTCCGAATTCTATATACTCGTGGGGTGGTTGGCACTATTTTACTGTTGGTAAGCGTTGCTTCATCACTAGGGTCTGGGTACAGTTTCAGAAATAGCATGTGTGATCAGATGTAATAATTATTCACTATAATGGACCCGTACTGTTGCACTGTCACTTTCACTCATCCCACCATTTTGATATTACTCTGGTGTTTTCTTAATGACTTCTGTTACGAGTTAATTCACTGCTCTGTCTTTATATTACTAAGTCACGGACGTTGTGCTATCACTGTCACTCCTTTCGGATCTGGGGGTCATGGCGGTCAGGTACAGGGGTGGCGGAGGTGTCCCAGCCTCACTACTGATGGGGGCTGGGTTCTGCCGGGGGCATCTACGTCCAGAGGCCACGGGATCATGCGCAGAGACATCCTCTCTCGTCCGGGGCCGCAGGTGACGAAGGGCCCCGTGCTTTCAGGGCTGGGGGCTGGACTCTGACCCTCAGGGCTGGGGCCGAACAATTGCCTGAACTTCTCGCTCAGGCTCCTGACCGAGGATGACGATCTCCTTCGTCAAGGTGTGGGGAGATCCTGCCTGAGGGTCCTGGGGGTGGTCTGGGGTTCCCAAGGGCTGCGGTCCCCAGTGCAAGTCGGCACCGTCAGGGTGGGGCTGCAGCACCGGCCTACGTTGGGGTCCGTCAGGTGGGTCCTCTCCAGAGCCGGTTGCAGGAAGAAGAGGCCGGGGGAAGTCACGGGGCCCCTCCAATACTCCTCTTTCTGGGGACTCCCTCTGAGTCGTGGGTGGGAGGACAGAAGTCAGCTCCTGACAGAGGAGTGGCTACCAGCCGTCTCTTGCTGTAGGGCCCGGCTACTGGCCGTGGCCTTCTAGGGGCGTGGCTACTGGCCGTCGTTATGGCCCGGCTACAGGCCATGGCCTGGGGAGGGGAGCAGCTACCAGCAGACCCAAGGGCACCTTCAGAAAGGCTACAGACTGTCTCCTGACGAAGGCGGGAGTGGCAGCAGGCCGTCTCCTGATTCACCTCAGAGCAGCAACAGGCCATCTCCTTCAGGAGGGTTGAGCAGCTACAGGCCGTCTCGAGGAGGACACCTTTGGAGCGGCTACAGGCCGACTCATGATGAAGGCGGGAGCGGCTGCAGGCCGTCTGCTGATTTCCCTCAGAGCGGCTACCGGCCGTCCCCTTCAGGAGGGTTGAGCGGCTGCAGGCCGTCTTGAGGAGGACACCTTCAGAGTGGCTACAGGCCACCTCCTGACGAAGGCGGGAGCGGCTGCAGGCCGTCTCCTGATTGCCCTCAGAGCAGCTACCGGCCATCTCCTTCAGGAGGGTTGAGCGGCAACAAGCCGTCTTGAGGAGGACACCTTCAGAGAGACTACAGGCCGTGTCCTGACGAAGGCGGGAGAGGCTGCAGGCCATCTCCATATTTCCCTCAGAGCGACGGTAGGCTGACTCCTTCAGGAGGGTTGTGTGGCTATCGGCCGTCTCAGAGGTGTTGGCAGGAGCTGGAGAAACAGCTCCACCCTGATGTTGGTTGGGGAAGGCTCACCCGGAAGGTAGTCTGGTATTCCTGCTATGGTGGTGGCGGGCAAGTTCCGGGTCATAGGGGCACGCTGTCCAGGAGGACTTAGGCCGTTGTCGCCCCAAGTCCCGGCATACTGTCATTGCTCCTCTATGGGCTCCTTGTGGGGGTGTTGGTTCGCCCCCTGTGGCACTAAACTTCATTTTAAAAGTAATAACACTAGTAATAAAAATAACTAGGTATTTTTTTCTTTCTGGTGCACCAGTGTAAGCCACTAATTCTCTTTGTACATCAACTGATAGAAAAAAGATAAATTTCTCTCTCTCTCTCCATTGAGCGAGTTTTGAATCTCAACGTTACTAGGTGTTATACTACGTGTTCTAGGGTCGATTTCTCGTCCTCTGAACACGAGGTACCGAGCTGGGATTCCCTTTCAAGACTGGGTCTAGAGGATGCAACAAGAGGAACAGGGCATATGAACTCGCGTTAACCAACCTTACACGTATATTACCTCAATTACAACTTAGAACAGGATACAGTATTAATATTATACACTGAACAGGTAAGGGGACACAATAGGACTAGCGGACTCTGGCCCGGGCTGCTGTGATCTTGGGCTGCTCACAGATGTCGTCCGGGTGTGGGAGGAATCTCGTCAGGTGTGCCCTCCCGCAGGAGGCACGGGACTACTGCCAAGGGCTGGGGCGTCTGGAGTGGGCTGCTGGGTGGCGTGGAGGGAGGGCCTCCCCTAGTGAGGCCTTGGTGGGGAAGGCAGCCCTCTGGACTGGGGCTGAACAGGGCAAGCAGGCAGGCTTGCCTTCTCCTACTCCTGGAGGAGGGCTGCTTGCTGGTAGGGCTGGGGAGGTCACACCCCAGAGTCCTAGGGGTGCCCCTGGGTGTCTGGGGGCTGCAGTTTCTCTCAGGTCAAGTCGCTGTCAGGAGCTGCCTGTGGCATCCTTTCCCTGTGGAGTCCAGCAGCGAGGGGTGTCACCGGGATGCTGGCTGCAGGGCAAGGACTCCCAGGCTTGTGACGAGGCCTCACCAGATCCTCCAGCTGCAAATCCAACTGGGAACTGCTCTTGTGGGGAGAGAGAGAAGGGTGTCCCGCTCGGCCCATGGGTGGGTGGTGAGGCGAGCAAGGGATGTCCTCCTTGGGGGTAGTTGCAAAAGCAGTGGACGAGAGACATATGGTGGCCATTTCCTCCCTGACGTGGACAGTGGCCATCATCGCAGTTCCACATGCCCCTGAGACAGCAGGTGCAGGGCATAAGGTGGCCATCCCTTCCCCGGTGCAGATGGTGGCCATCACCGTGGTTCAGCCCTTCTCTGGGGCCACAGCAGGAAGATGTATGGTGGCCATTCTCCCACCAGTGCAGACAGTGGCCATCACCGCAGTGCTCTTCCCAGGAGTGGCTGCAGGTGAAGGGCGTACTGTGACCACCCCTTCCCCGGTGAGGACGGTGGCCGTCACTGCGGTCCTGCAGGGGGTAGCAGCAGAAGAACATACAGTGGCTGTCTCTTCCCCGATGCGGACGGTGGCTGTCGTCACAGTGCTCCCTGGGACTATATTTCTGCAAGTCCCACCCTGATCCTGGCGAGTGCTAGTCTGGCTGGAGAGTAGTGTACCAACACTGCATACCTCTTGTAGGGTCTGCTTGAGAGGAAGAGGGGCGCATGGTGGCAGGGTACATAGGACCGTCTGGCCTGGGCCCTCTATGCGCTCTGTGCATTTCCCTGTGGTCTCTTCTTGGGATGGGTGTTGCGACACCCTGTCTGTGGTTCCTCCATGGGGTGGGTGTTGCACCACCTCTTCCATGGCCTCCCCTTGAGGTGGGTATTTCACCACCATCGTGGGGGAAAAAGTCACGTCCCCGTGGCTGGAGGTGATAGGTGTCTAAGGTGGTGGTCCGGTAGGTCGGCGTGAGGTGGCAAAGGAGGGTGGTCCAGTGGTGGGTGGGCAGGTTTGGTTCCTGGTGAGGTGTATAGGTTATATGGAGGGTGGAGGTCTGTGGGGCTTTTAGGAGGAGGCGGAGGAGATGAGGTGTCCCCCGGATGCATTGGTGTTTCCCCTGGGCAGGGATCCAGGTCACTCAGCGTACCTTCATTTCTGGAGGTGGTGAGTGGCCAGTGTCTTCCTGCTGAATGCTGGAGAAGGGTGAGGCGACCTGGGCTTTAGGAGGTCGCCTGGGGCTGGTGGAGGTGGTTGGTCTGGTGGGTCTTGGGGGTGCTAGGGGTGTGAGTGAGGGTGTGGATATGTATCTAGCTGGTAGGTGGGAGAGCCAGCTGGATCTGGTAGTGGCAGTGGTGAGGACAGGTGTGGGTGGTGAGGAGCTTGGGCCACATGGTGGCCAGGTTGGAGTGGGGGGTTCTTGGTTTGTGTGGTGGAAGTTTTGCATTAGGAGGTGGGGGTGTGGCAGTGGTTGAGGAGGGGGAAGTGGTGTGGGGTCTGGTGTAGGACGTCCGTAGGAGAGAGGGGTGTGTGGGTGTAGTGGTGGCGGTGGTCAGGGCAGGTGCAGGTGGCGTGGAACATCGGTCATGTGGCAGAGTGGCCAGGGGTGGGTGGGGGGTCTCCCGGTTGGGTTGCTGGACTTTGGTGTCCTGTGGTGGCGGTGTGGTGGCGGGTGGTGAGGTGGGGGGTGAGGTTGCCGGGAGTGCGACGAGAGTCTGTGGGGATGGTGTGGAACTGGTGGAGGGTAAGGTGAGGGATGTGCTTGTGGAAGGGGGGTGTGAAGGCGAGGATTAGCAAGCATATGAGTCAGGTGTGTGGTCGAGAGTGGCGGGTGGGGGGTAGAAAAGCCGCGCGTGGCAGTTGCAGGAGTGTGTGGGTGTAAGGTGGCTTGTCCTAGGGGTGGCGAGGATAAGGGCAGATGTAGATGGCATGGAATGCTGGTCACGGGGTGAGGTGGCCGGGGGTGGGTGCAGGGTTTCCAGGTTGGGTGGGGAGGCCTTTGTGTCCTGTGATGGTGGTGCGGCTGCGAGTGCTGGAGTGGGAAGTGAGGTCGCCAGGGGTGAGTGGAGGGTCTGTGGTGAGGGTGTGGAGTTGGTGGAGGGTATGGTGGGAGGCGTGATTGTGGAAGGGGGAGTGAGTGAGGGTGAGGAATGTGATGGTGTAAGAAAGCAGGTGTACGAGTTAGTTGTGTGGTCAGAGGAGGCAGGTGGTGATGTGGAGTGCTGGGTGGGGGAGTGAATGTGGTGTGGTTGAGAGGTGGCGGGTGGGGGCAGAGGAGACTCACATGGCAATTGCAATACTTGCTGGGAGTGTTGTGATATTGGGCGAAGGAGACCGTGTGGCGGCCTTGGGTAGCTGGTCTCCGACAGGCAGCTATGAGTTGTTCCCGCATGTCATGAATGGGGCACCGGTGATTACATGCTGAAAATTCCAACGGATCTATGGAAGTCTGGTTGGCATTCTCCTTAGAGAGGGGGTGTCTTTTGGTGGGGCACTCCCTGGCCATACTGGGTGGTGTTGGTGAAAATGTGCATCTGGGGAGGGTTTGTGATTTTGGGGATTGTGCCGGATTCATCAGGACTCCGCTCACTGTGCCGATGTGTTATGGGGTGGTGCAAAGGGCGAGAAGATGCCTGATAAGTTGAACATCCCTGTCAAGGTCTCCTGTTGAGTCAAAGATTATGAAGTGTTCCCTTATGTTGCTGGGGAGGATCCTTAACTGGGTATTGAATAAGTTGTTCCCAGGTGGCTGTGTCAGTCTCCAGGTAAGCGGCGATGAAGACTCGCCTGGCCTGGATAAGTGTATCATCCAGGTTGCCGTCATAGGTGAGGGCATCGAGCTGTGACAGAGCTACGACATTCGTTAAGGATGGCTTGACTGCCTGAGTCACAATATAGGTAAATTGTGCCCATGTCAGCTCTGGGACAATCTTGGTTGCAATCCTTGACACTGCCTTGCCCAGGTACAGCAGGAAAAATGCTATCTTCTCCCTGTCGTGATCAAATCCTATGTCCAATAGTGGCTTAACCATGGACAGGTATGTATTAATATCGTATTGTTCGGGGTCAAAGTTTGGTAACTGCATGTGTTGTTTGGCTGCGATTTTGTTAAACTTTCCCTTATGTTCCTCATTGCTTTCTGACGAGATCAAGAACCACCACTGGCCACCAGTATTATGCTACGTGTTCTAGGGTTGACTTCTTGTCCTCTGAACACGAGCTACTGAGCTGGGGTTCCCTTTCGAGACTGGGTCTAGAGTACACAACAAGAGGAACGGGGCATGAAAACTCGGGTCAACCACCCTTGTATGTACATTACCTCAGGTACAACTTAACCCTCTCAGGGTCACTCACACGATTCGCGTTTCATGTGGATTGTTCTAAAGATGTTCAGTCACGTGAATCACGTTTCTAAGCACAAAGAAAATCACCAAAAATTAAGTTTCTGGCAGATTTGCATCAAATTTTGACGCGTCATAGCGAGTGCAGTGCTTTCCAATGGTTAAGCATTGGCAACGCTGAGCTGCCTCACGGGGCCCAGCACGTAGTGATAAACCTCAGTCTCTTCCAAGCAGCCAGGCGGTGAGGTTGCATCGCATGTACTGTCCCTTTAAACTCCTACTAATTCTCCCCCTCCTGCCCGAACCGAAGCCCCTATGGACTCAGTGTGATAATCCAATATTTGTGAGCATATTTATATGTGATATTGTTGATGGAACATAGATATATGTCACGAAGAGGAATTGTGTCCGTTATCATGCGTTAGGCTTAGAGGCGATATGTGTGTTCACTGTTGCGGGGTTTCGCCTCTTGCCCTCCCCAAGGCCCTATGGTGTGATTACAGATACGTATATAATGAAGCCAATGCCTAAACTGTATTTTGTGTGAAAGATACCGTGGCTGGCTTGGTGAAATTATGGAACTAGTTAGCATTATGGACGCCATGAACCACAGTGTGGAATGGGGCAGGCATTACGTACAGTTTTTATAGTTGGGAAGGGAGAATTAGAGGTGTTTAGGGATGGAATTATTGTGATTCTGATAGTGAAAATGCATACGGAACTGTGTGAAATATACGTCAAACATGCTGCGGGTGTTCGTGAAGGAGTGTGGTGTGTGCCAATACAATAGAGTTGCATCATACTCTCTCAGTGAAGGATGCTGCATCACAGTCAAGTTGAACCGTAGTAAGGAAGGGAATAATTGCGGAGGTTAGGGTGGAATCATTGTGGTAGTCATGTATTTTGTATGATATTGTATGAAGTGTAAGTGAAATGTGCCATGTATCCTTGTGAGTAGCGTAGGTTAGCAATAACTTAGCGGCATGTGCGCTGTGAAAGGTGATGATGCCAAGGAACGACGGACGTCATTGAGCAGGTACTGTACCTTGGTCTGACATTTAGTGATAAATTATACTTTATGTAAAATAGATGTGAAGTGTGCCGTAAATGTTCGTTTAGGTGCGTAGCATAGGTAAGTGGTACTTTAGCGGTAAGTTTGCTTTGAAAGGTAACGATGCCAAGGAACGAGGGACGTCATTGAACAGGTACTGTACCTTGGTCTGACATTTAGTGATAAATTATACTTACTTTACGTATAATATACGTGAACTGTGCCGCGAGTGTTCGTTTAGGTGCGTAGCGTAGGTGAGTGGTACTTTAGCGGCAGGTGTGCTGTGAAAGGTAACGACGCCATGGAACGAGGGACGTCAGTTGACAGGTACTGTACCTTGCAACGCCGGGCAACCACGGACGTCAGTGGACAGGTAATGTACCTTTCTAAAACAATTGTTGAAATTTATTATTCTTATCTAAAATGTTTGTGATGTGTGCCACGAGTGTTCGTGGAAAATATTGTATCGTGTTGGGGGAACGTTTGGGGAAGGAGGGGAAAATATATCTGTGTGTGTATATATATATATATATATATATATATATATATATATGTGTGTGTGTGTGTGTGTGTGTGTGTGTGTGTGTGTGTGTGTGTGCCCTGTTTGTGATGTGGCACTATGCGTGGGTGATTGCTTCAAATGGTTCCATGACGAGCAAAGTATTCCCTAGTGCAGTGTACAGACACACACACACACACACACAAGGAGTCAAGGAGAACAGACGTGCGTTGACAGTGCTCCATACCGAGTCAGCATGGCCAGTGGCATTACCTAAATTAGTATCTTTATATGAGTCAAGCTCTGTACCAGGTTAGACTAAATGATTTTTTATTAATAAAAGAAAAAAAAAGTTTAAAAAAGATTTGTTCAAACAGAAAAGAGAACCGAGTAGCGAAAGAATGTGCTCAGTCAGCTGAGGTTTGTTTAGACTACAACTGCCCAGGGGAATGTAAGTACATGTACTCTGTGCTTTTAGTATTGCAAAATGGACACATACTTTAGTAAAGCACATTTGGAAAAGAAAAGGGATAAAGGTAGAAAGCAAGATGATGATTTCTACCAAGAACTGGTTGAAGTGGAGACTCACAATAGACTGGTTGAACGTGTACACAAACTGGAAATGGCTTTCAAAAATGATATTGATGAAATAAAGAAGCAGAGACACTTGCAAAAGGAAGAAATAGAAAAGCTAGGAAGGGAGGCCAACAAGAAAGACACAACCATCAGTGAACTAACAGTGGAATTGAGTACACTTAGGAAGAAAATGAGTGAAATGGCAAGTACAGTAGTCAATCAAGAGAGTATTATGGAAGAGTTCAAAAATGATACAGAGACAATTAGGCAAGTAAGCAGTCTGATAGACCAGAGCAGTGATATTGAGGAGAATTTAACACAGGTGAATGAAGCTGTGCAAAGCTGCAAAAATGATGTGGAAACCACGTATGCTGAAATGGTGAAAGTAAAGAAAGACTTAGAAACAAGGGTGAAGGAAAAAAACATTAAAAAGGAATTGAAAAGAATAATCCAAAACAACCCAAAGTTAGTCAGAGATTCAGTAGATATCAACAAATCTATAGTAATCACTGGTATAGAAGAGGAAGAAATAAAAAACAAGATCACAAGAGATAAAAAAGAGATGGCAAATGTAATGAGCTTACTGAAAGAAGTATCAGAGGAAACCTGTAGTAAAGACATAGAGGAACAAAAAACGTTAGGGAAATACGAGAATAGCAAGACAAGACCTCTAAAGGTGACTTTCCAGAGTGTAAACACTGTGGAGGCGATACTAAAAAATGCAAAGAATTTCATGGAAAAAGAGGAGTTCAAAAATGTATGGATAAAAAGTTGCCTAACACAAGAGGAACTGGAATTACTGAAAGAGAAGAGGGAGGAAGCAAAAACAAAAAATGAGGGAAGATCAGAACACATTTTTTTTTTTTTTACAAAGTAATAGGATTGCAGGTACGAAAGTGGTACACAAACAGGAGGGAATAAAAAGGAGGAACGTAGTAGAACCATGTCATGACAAGTATATAAACAAGATGATAGTGTTGATGTGCTCAAATGTAGATGGAATGGTATCTAAATTACTAGAGATGAATGATTATGTCAGAGAAAATGAACCACAAATAATATGCCTAACTGAAACAAAATTAACACCAAGGATATCCAAAGACATACTAAGAGGAATACAATATATGGAGAAGAGACAGAAATTAAAAAAAAAAAAAAGGAATTATAATATTAACTAAGAAAATCTAAAAGTCAATGAAATAAAACTAGATATACGATCACAAGTAGAACTGATTGCAGTATAGATCAACACATCTGAAGGGAAAGTAATTGTAGCCAATTTGTACATGCCACCCAGATCAAACACATGGGAAAGAGACGAATATGAGAACCTGGCAGAGAGTACAATTCAGAGTTTAAGATCATTACTATATAAAATGGAAGAGAAATTGGAAAGAATTATACTAACTGGAGATTTTAATACAAATATAAATTGGAATACTTTAGATATAATTAGCCAAGAAAGCTGTTGGGACCAAAAGCTCCTGGATATCGTGCAAGAGTTTTTCCTAACGCAACATGTGAGGGAAACCACCACAAAAAGAGGACTCGATGTACCTTCAATGCTAGATCTAATATTTACTAAGCAAGAAAATGATATTGACAGTTTAATATATCACCCTCCACTCGGCAAAAGCGATCATGCAGTACTAAATTACAACATCAGGATACCGTATGACATAGTTAACAGCAATGAAAGTTACAAAAAGAGCCTAAACTATAAAAAGGGAAATTATCAAGACCTAAAGAAGTATTTCTTAGAAGTTGATTGGGAAAATGAGCTTAGAGGACAAGATTTAAATGCGGTATATAAAAAATTCTGTGAATTTTATGAAATAGGAGTCCAGAAGTACATCCCACAGCACAAAGAAGCAGATAAGAAAATACAGAAATGGTTCAATACAGAATGTAAAAAAATCAAAAGTAACAAGAGATTTGTTGTGGAATAGATACAGGAGACACAATAGTGAAAGGGCGTATAATAATTACAAACAGGCAAGAAACGATTATACAAGAATAAGGAGGGAAGCCCAAAAACAGTTTGAGGAGGATATAATAAATAATAGTGGTGATCAATCAAAGCTATTTTACAGCTACATCAGAAGCAAAACCAAAGTCTATCTATCTATCTATCTATAGCCCGACGCCCTAATCCCGCAAAGGGTGGCCGCAGACAAAACGCCTCCAAGTCGCTCTGTCACCCACCATTTGACTACCCTCCCCCCAAATCACCCCCCCCTCCCTCATATACCTCTCAACTCCATCCCTCCACTTCATCCTCGGTCTACCTCTCCCTCTCCCTCCCTCCACCTCACCTATATACACCCTCTTAGTCAGTCTTTCATTCTCCATTCTCTTCACATGTCCAAACCACCTCAGTGTATTTCTCCTAATCTTCTCAACCCCATCCACATCCACCCCACAGCGTTCCTTCACTTCTTCATTCGTCAACCTGTCCCTCCACGTCACTCCACATGCTCCTCTCAAGTAACTCATTTCCACTGCTCTCACTCTTGACTTGTTCCCCTCTTGGAAGGTCCATGCCTCGCTTCCATACGTCAGGGTAGGGATCACAATACTATCATGCAGTGACTTCTTAACTTCCATACTTCCATACTCACCTCCCTATTCATTACGGACAAGGGCATCACCTATACACAAGAGAAAGATATTTGTGAAGCTCTAAATAAGAATTTGCAATTAGTTTTTACAGTAGAAAAAAATTTTGAGAGGGACTATGCGGAACATGCATGTCCACACATACTACCAGATATACAAATATCAGAAAAAGTAATACAGGAGGAGTTAAGTAAATTAGACAGAGGAAAAGCAAGTGGTCCTGATGAAATTTCGTGTTGGGTACTACGAGAATGTGCAAAGGAGTTAAGTAAACCATTATTTTTATTTTTCAAGAAATCCTTGAGTCAAGGTAAACTACCTGATATTTGGAAGAAAGCATATATTGTCCCCTTATTCAAGAAAGAAAATAGACAAAATCCACTCAACTACCGACCAGTATCACTGACCAGTGTTGTAAGCAAGGTATTAGAAAAGCTTATAAGAAAAGCTTGGGTAAATCATCTAGAAGAACACAGTATGATAACAGAAAGACAGTTTGGTTTCAGAAAAGGAAAATCATGTGTTACTAATCTGTTGAGCTTCTATGACAGAGTAACAAACACAATACAGGAAAGAGAAGGATGGGTGGACAGTATCCATTTAGATTTCAAGACAGCATTTGACACAGTACCACACCAAAGACTTTTATGGAAACTGTACCATCAAGGAGGAATTCGAGGTAAACTGTTTTGTTGGATGCATGATTTTCTCATAAAAAGAGAAATGAGAACAGTACTAAGGAGAAACTACTCATCATGGAAAGAAGTGACTAGTGGAGTACCATAGGGTTCAATGCTGGCACCAATCATGTTTTTAGTGTATATAAATGATATAAACAGTAACACTGGAAATGAAAGCTATCTGAATATGTTTGCAGATGATGCAAAAATACTAAGGAGAATTACTAACACAGACTCTTGTAAAGAGCTACAAGAAAAATTAAATAAACTCCATGAATGGAGTAATACATGGCAAATGGAATTCAATGTGGACAAGTGTCATGTAATCAAGTTTGGTAAAAGTGGAAAAAGACCTGATTGGGATTATATGTTAGGAAATAAAACCCTACACACATCAGAAAGAGAGAAGGACCTAGGTGTGATTATCAATAACAGACTATCTCCGGCTGACCACATCAGTGAGAAGGTACGGAACATTTATACACTGCTTGCAAATATGAGAATAGCATTCACATACATAAATGAAGACATACTAAGAAGGATAATAACATCATTCATTAGACGAACCCTGGAATATGCCTCAGTAGTCTGGAGTCCTCATCTCAAAAAACACATAGACAAGATTGAAAAAGTTCAAAGGGCCGCTACAAGATGGATACCAAGCTTAGGGGATCTAAGCTACGAAGAAAAGACTAAATAAACTGAATCTACCAACACTACAGGAGAGAAGGAAAAGAGGTGACATGATAATGCTATATAAATGCATATCAGGGAAGGAGAAAATAGACATAAATGATTACTTAACATATGGGGAAGAATCAGCAAGAGGACACTGCAAAAAACTGCATAAGAAGAGAGGTGATAAAGATGTAAGGAAATTCAGTTTCCCAAACAGAGCAATTGATCAATGGAATGCACCACCGAATGAAATAGTGTGTGCCAAAACAATACACAAATTTAAGGATTTGTACGATAAATATGGTTTAAGACACGGGACAGTACGAGCTTGACTCATTCCTGTGAAGATACAATTAGGTAAGAACAATTAGGTAAGAACACACACAATAACACTAACACAGACACTCGCACGCACAGACCACACTTACACACACACTAACACAGACACCCACACCCACTCACACATTACTACCACACTTACACACACACACACACACACACACACACACACACACACACACACACACTCACATTCACACTCACACACACTACATACCTCCTCTTCTTCTAATCCCACAAGGTCCTACAACTCCATCAACACCCCTGAAGGATGTGAGTTCTCCGAATTTTGTTGATATGTATACTGACCTATTATCATTACCCCTATAAACTTCAGAGAAATAACCGTCTTCTCCTACATATTACACATATGACAGAAAGTAAAGCTTCATTAGCAGTAACTTGGAAAAAGTAGTGTTCATGTGTAGTAGGTTACAACCATAAAAAACAACCTTGGAAGATTTTACAGTCTACAAAAAAAAAAAAAAAAAAAAAAAAAGTTTTGGGAGCAGTCTTTAGGCAGAGGGGGAGAAAAGTTTTTTTTTTTTTTTCGCTTGCGGTAAAAATAGGTACCGACCAGAGGAGTAATCTACCTTTGTCGTCCTATTACTCGAAAACTATCAGGCATATCGACTTCCTGTAAGAACCATGATAAAGAGCAGTAAATTCTACAAATGTTCATTTGCAGAATATAAGCCTTTGGGAGCATTTTCTGTTGGAAAAGTTGAGGGAACAGACTTTGTTTTGTTCCTCGCTAGCGGGAATGTCAGAAGCGCTCGGAGTAATCTCACTTAGTCGGCCAATTACTTGAAAACTATTGGACGTATCAATTTCCTGTAAGAACCATGATAAAGAGCAGTAAATTTTGGTATGTACAAGACAAAACAATATAATACCTATGATAAGAATTCGTTGTTACGTAGGCGGGAATACTGCGTATGCTATGCGCACATCACAAAAGTGACGTATGGAAGTAAGTTCCCAGTCACTTTTGGCAATTTACTCGAAAACTATGATGCGCAAAGAAACCATTTTTAGGTCATTAGAAAGCTGATGAAATTCTGCATATAAAAACATAACATGTGTGAGAAAAGTTCAGAATTTGAACTCTGAATTTTTTTCAAAAATGGCTTTCAATTTTTGGCTATTTTATCGAAAACTACAAATCGTATCACAACCGGATTTGTCTCTTTAGAAAGCTGCTGAAATTCTTTATCAAAACTTCTGATAACATTTCCTGTATGATGGAAAACATTCGAATGGTGATGTTGGGAAGTGAACGTGATGTAGTGAAATGTTTATTCATGTCTGCCTAATGTTGTTTTATTTGTGTTTTCCTGTTTTTTTTGTGGTGCTTATCAGCTAGAACAAACATCGACGAATAAGATGACATGGTTTCATGACAGTATACTGATGTTTGGGTGGCGAAAATAAGGAGAGAATTCATGTTATTTGCCCCGCGTGGGCAGCCGGGCCAGGCGGCCTTGCAGAAAAAGTCGTGCACCGGAAAACTTACTGAAGCTTATCGTGCACGAGAGGGTTAAAATAGAATAAAAAATTAATATTGTACATTGAACAGGTAAAGGGACACAATAGGACTAGTGGACTCTGGCCCAGGCTGCTGTGGTCTTGGGCTGCTCACAGATGTCGTCCAGGTGTGGGAGGAACCTTGTCAGGTGTGCCTTCCCATAGGAGGCAAGGGACTACTGCCAAGGGCTGGGGCATCTGGAGAGGGCTGCTAGGCGGTGTGGAGGGAGGCCCTTCCCTAATAGGGCCTTGATGGGGAAGGCGGCCCTCTGGACTGGGGCTGAATAGGGTGAGCAGGCAGGCTTGCCTTCACCTACTTCTGGAGGAGGACCACTTGCTGGTGGAGCTGGGGAGGTCACGCCCTGGAGTCCTGGGGATGCCTCTGGGTGCCTGAGGGCTGTGGTCTCTCTCAGGTCGAGTCACCATTAGGAGCTGCCCGCAGCATCCCTTCCTCGTGGAGTCCGGCAGCGAGGGGCGGTGCCGGGGTGCTGGCCGCAAGGCTTGGACTCCCAGGCTTATGACGGGGCCTCGCCAGAGCTCCTCCAGCTGCAACTCCACCTGGGAACTGCTCTTGTGGGGAGAGAGAGAAGGGTGTCCCACTTGGCCTCTGAATGGGTGGTGAAGTGAGCAAAGGATATCCTCCTTGGGGGTAGTCGCAAGGGCAGTGGACGAGGGACGTATGGTGGCCGTTCCCTCCCTGACACAGACGGTGGCTGTAGTAATGGTTCCACATGCCCCTGAGACAGCAGGTGAAGGGACGGCCACATACAGTGACCGTCCCTTCCCCGGGGCGGATGGTGGCTGTCACCGTGGTCCTGCTTCCTGAGTGGGTGAAGGGTGTACGGTGGCCATACCTTCCCCGGTGCAGATGACGGCTGTTACCACGGTTCTGCCCTTCTCTGGGACCACAGCAGGGAGACGTACGGTTGGTCGTTCTCCCCCCAGTGCAGACAGTGGCTATCACCATGGTGCTGTTCCCAGGAGTTGCTGCAGGTGAAGCGTATGGTGGCCGTCCCTTCCCTGGTGAGGATTGTGGCCGTCACTGCAGTCTTGCAGGGGCAGGAGCAGAGGAGTGTATGGTGGCCATCTCTTCCCCAACGCAGATGGTGGCCATCAGCACGTTGCTGCCTGGGACTGTATTTCTACAAGTCCCTCCCTGATCCTGGCGAGTGCTGGTCTGGCTGGAGAGTAGTGTACTAGTGCTGCATACCTCTCATTGGATCTGCTTGAGAGGAAGAGGGGTGCATGGTGGAGGGGGACATAGGACCGTCTGGCCTGGGCCCTCTTCGCACTCTGCGCGCCTCCTTGTGGTCTCTCCTTGGGGTGGGTGTTGTGACACCCTGTTCATGGCTCCTCCATGGGGTGGATGTTGCGCCATCCCTTTTGTGGCCTTCCTTTGGGGTGGGTATTTCACTAGGAAAGGGTATTGATAATAATGAAAGCTGATAAGAAGTCCCTGATTTGATCTGGCAGTCTCTGAATTTGAGTTACTGCACTTAATCCCTTTAAATCAGTGTAGTTCATTCTCAAACATTAACACAGGACGGACGAAACAAGCACTGGTCTTGGGTTAACATGCATGGGCTAGGGCTATTTTCCTATTCAGGACTGTCCCTTTAATGCGCATGTGCAAGTCTCCTGGCGATATGTTAAATGCTTAAATTTACAAAATATTAAATTTCAGATAATACAAGGACTGTCAGTACGAAAGCTGATGTTAATAATATATATTAGGCAGGCCTTATTATGTATAAGAGATCGGCTACAGTGTCCAGCAAATCAAATATAATTTATGCAAGGTGTAGTTGTGACAGCCTGACACTTCGGTTTCGAGTCTACGATCATAAATAACTCTTAAATTATGAAAATAAGGGCGATCATTCTTATTGATTATGATTTTTTGAGTAATATTTTAGTAATTTCAATGGCATATGCCATTACTATATCTTACAACTGGACGCTGGAGTTCAAATAATCCACGGCTATTACAAGCATGACAAACAGCAAAAGACTAGTGTAGGACCGAATTTGGAATGACTCAGCACTCTGAAAGTCCCCGCCCAAAAAGGTACAGAGTGCTAATACAACAAAAGAAGGTGGTGGGTCGTGCCACACACCCTCTCCAGCCAATACAGTTACATACAGAGCCAATACAGTTACATACTGAAATACCCACCCCAACGGGAGACCACGGACGGGGTGGTGCAACACGCACCCCACGGAGGAACCATGGACAGAGTGTCGCAACACCCACCCCAAGGGGAGACCACAGGGAGGCATATTGGGTGTGCAAAGGACCCAGTCCAGACTGGCCTATGTCCCCCACTACCTTGTGCCCCTCTTCCCCTCAACAGAGCCAGCCAGAAGAATGCCGCCCCAGCAGACTTCTCTCCAGCCAGGCCAGCACTTGCCAGGATTGGGATGGGACTTGTACTCCTACAGTCCCAGGTAGCACTGCGATGACAGCCACCTCTGCGTCGGGTAGAAGTCAGCCACCATACGCTTCTCAGCTACTACCCCCTGCAGGACCGTGGTGATGGCCACTGTCCACGCCGGGGAAGGGTTGGCCACCGCACAGCCTTCACCTGCAGCCTCCACTGGGAACAGCCGCCATCTACACCGGGGAGAGATCGGCCACCGTACATCCCTCGGCTGCAACCCAAGAAGGGCAGAACCACGGTGATGGCCACCATCCGCATCGGGAATCAGCCACTGTCCGTCCTTCATCTGCCACCTCCACTGGGAGCAGGACAGCAGTGACGGCCACCTCCACTGGGAGCAGGACAGCAGTGACGGCCACCGTCCATGCCGAGGAAGGGTCGGTCATCGTACGCCCTTCACCTGCTGTCCCAGGGGTTAGTGGAACTGTGGCAATGGCTACCCCTGTGACACCCATCATGGAGAACGTCCCTTGCTTGCCTCACCCATCCAGAGGCCGAGCGGGACACCCGTCTCTCTCTCCCCCCAGAGGCAGTCCCCTGGTGGAGTTGCAGCTGGAGGAGATCTGGCGAGGCCCTGTGGTGAGTCTGGGGATCAGTGCCCTGCAGCCGACACCTCTACAATGCCCCTCGCTGTCAGACTCCTGAAGGAAGGGATGCCGCAGGCAGCCTCTGATGGCGGCTCGACCTGAGTGAGACTGCAGCCCTCAGTCACCCAGGGGTGTCCCCAGGACTCTGGGGCGTGACCTCCCCAGCCTCATCAGCATGCAGCCCTCCTCCAGGAGCAGGCGCAAGCAAGCACGCCTGCTCGCACCATTCGGCCCCAGTCCCGAGTGCCGATCTTCTCACCGAGGCCCTACCAGGAAATGGCCTCCTTCCACACCGCCCAGCAGCCCACTCCGGATGACCCGGCCCCTAGCAGTAGTCCCGTGCATCCTGCGGGAAAGCACACCTGACTGGACCCCTGCCACACCTGGACGACACCTGTGATAAGCCCAAGGCCCCAGCAGCCCAACCAGAGTCCTTCTGTCTTACTGTGTATTTAATCTGTACAGTGTGTTGTGTTAAGATTGTACTAAGTACTGTGTTGGCTTTGAAGCAGTATACGTGTAAGGTTGGTTGACCCGAGTTCTTATGCCCTGTTCCTCTAGTTGCATGCTCTAGACCCGGTCTCGAAGAGAACCCCAGATCAGTCGCTCATGTTCAGAGGACAAGAAGCTGGTCTCTGAACACATAGCATAACACATACAGTTAGTAACTGGACATTCGTTGGTGTGGCCACACTTTTTCTTTTGTGTGTTCTTACCTAATTATACCTAATTGTATCTTTACAGGAATGAGTCAAGATCGTACTGTCCCGTGTCTTAAACCATATTTATCGTACATATACTTAAAGTTGTGAATTGTTTTGGCACACACTATTTCATTCGGTAGTGCATTCCACTGATCAATTGCTCTGTTTGGGAAACTGAATTTCCTTACGTCTTCATTACCTCTCTTCTTATGCAATTTTTTGCAGTGTCCTCTTGCTGATGCTTCTCCATAGGTTAAGTAATCATTTATGTCTATTTTCTCCTTCCCTGATATGCATTTATATAGCATTATCATGTCAACTCTTTTCCTTCTCTCCTGTAGTACTGGTAGATTCACTTTATTTAGTCTTTCTTCGTAGCTTAGATCCCTTAAGCTTGGTACCCATCTTGTAGCGGCCCTTTGAACTTTTTCAATCTTGTCTATGTGTTTTTTGAGATGAGGACTCCAGACTACTGATGCATACTCCAGGGTTGGTCTGATGATGTTATTATCCTTCTTAGCATGTCTTCATTTATGTATGTGAATGCTATTCTCATATTTGCAAGCAGTGTATACATGTTCCGTACCTTCTCACTGATGTGGTCAGCCGGAGATAGTCTGTTATTGATAATCACACCTAGGTTCTTCTCTCTTTCTGATGTGTGTAGGGTTTTATTTCCTAACATATAATCCCAATCAGGTCTTTTTCCACTTTTACCAAACTTGATTACATGACACTTGTCCACATTGAATTCCATTTGCCATGTATTACTCCATTCATGAAGTTTATTTTATTCTTCTTGTAGCTCTTTACAAGAGTCTGCGTTAGTAATTCTCCTTTGTATTTTTGCATCATCTGCAAACATATTTAGATAGCTTTCATTTCCAGTGTTACTGTCTATATCATTTATATACACTAAAAACATGATTGGTGCCAGCACTGAGCCCTGTGGTACTCCACTAGTCACTTCTTTCCATGATGAGTAATTTCCCCTTAATACTGTTCTCATTTCTCTTTTTATGAGAAAATCATGCATCCAACAAAATAGTTTGCCTCGAATTCCTCCTTGATGGTACAGTTTCCATAAAAGTCTTTGGTGTGGTACTGTGTCCAATGGTTTCTTGAAATCTAAATAGATATCGGTACTGTCCACCCATCCTTCTCTTTCCTGTATTGTGTATGTTACTCTGTCATAGTAGCTCAACAGATTAGTAACACATGATTTTCCTTTTCTGAAACCAAACTGTCTTCCTGTTATCATACTGTGTTCTTCTAGATGATTTATCCAAGCTTTTCTTATAAGCCTTTCTAATACCTTGCTGGTCAGTGATACTGGTCGGAAGCTGAGTGCATTTTGTCTATTCCCTTTCTTGAATAAGGGGACAATGTTTGCTTTCTTCCAAATATCAGGTAGTTTACTTTGACTCAAGGATTTCTTGAAAAATAAAAATAATGGTTTACCTAACTCCTTTGCATATTCTCGTAGCACCCAACATGAAATTTCATCAGGACCATTTGCTTTTCCTCTGTCTGATTTACTTAACTCCTCCTGTATTACTTTTTCTCATATTTGTATATCTGGTAGTATGTGTGGGCATGTATGTTCCACATAGTCCCTCTCAAAATTTTTTTCTTCTGTAAAAACTGATTGGAAATTCTTATTTAGTGCTTCACAAATATCCTTCTCTTGTGTATAGGTGATTCCCTCGTCAGTAATAGATTGTATTTTATCTTTTACTTTGGTTTTGCTTCTGATGTTGCTGTAAAATAGCTTCGGTTGATCACTACGTTTATTTATGATATCCTCCTCAAACTGTTTTTGGGCTTCCCTCCTTATTCTTGTATAATCGTTTCTTGCCTGTTTGTAATTATTATATGCCCTTTCACTATTGTGTCTTCTGTATCTATTCCACAACAAATCTCTTCTTTCTTTTGATTTTTTACATTCTGTATTGAACCATTTCTTTATTTTCTTTTCTGATTCTTTGTGCTGTGGGATGTACCTCTGGACTCCTATTTCATATAATTCACAGAATTTTTTATATACACCATTTAAATCTTGTCCTCTAAGATTATTATCCCAATCAATTTCTAAGAAATACTTCTTTAGGTCATGATAATTTCCCTTTTTATAGTTTAGGCTCTTTTTGTAACTTTCATTGCTGTTAACTATGTCATATGCTGTGTGTGTGTGTGTGTGTGTGTGTGTAGCCACAAACCCTTTGATAAATTTAAAAAAAAATAGGTTACACTATAATTATGTTATGAAATACAGAGGCATTTGTAAGACATATTACATACAAGAGTTAAGGGTAGTACTGGAATATTAAAGGATACAGTGAAACAAATCAGTGCCAGCCGTGGCCGAAGGTGATTACGTAGCATCGCCTTATCAGCAGGTAATAAACTACAGAAAATAGAAAATGGGGTGTATAGAACAATGCTGGGAGATAATATGAGCACTGCAGTAAGCTGCCTGAGGGGTGAAGTAGGAGCCTCATTAATGGAAACGAAAATAAAGAGGGCAAAACATCAATATCTTCAAGGAATTTTAAAAGGAAGAAATAATGCACTATTACTCGAAATTATAGAAGAACTGAGGGAAAGAAAAATTGGATGAGGGAATGTGAGAATGCACTAAAAGATTTGCACCTAAATGTAGAAGGGTTAAAAATTATAACAAAAGATGAACTAATCAGGAAAATATATGAGGAGGACACAAAAAGATCGATAAAAGACAAGGAAAACAAATCAAGCTTAACAGTACATATAAAATGAAAGAAATAGGTGGAGTAAATTAAATATATGACAATACACCAGCCTCCACAATCGTGTTTAAATGCAGATCTAATGCATTAAAATTATCAAACAGAAATAGATTCAAGGGAACTGAGAAAAATTGTTCGATGTGCGATGCAGAGACAGAAGACTTGGTACTGAAATACCAGCCGTGGCAACGGAAACAACAACACCCCCAGGAGACGACTACGGAGGGGTTTCAAGAGAGCATGCGCCGCCCGTGCCATATGGGCATTTGTCCCATACGGCTGCGCGCCCCTATTCCACGAAGCGTGCCCGACACCAACACTGCAGTACGAGTGCATTACCCTGCTGCTGAGCTAGCCCTCGCCAGGGTTGGGGTGGAGCTGAAAGATCAGTTCCTGGCAGCACCCTAGTGACGGCCTGTAGCGGCACACAAAAAGAGACAGCCTGTGGCCACTCAAAAACAGCGATGGCCTGTAGCCATGGAACGAAAGAGACGGCGTGTAGCCACTCAAAAACCGTGATGGTCTGTAGCCATTCAAAAACAGTGACGGCCTGTAGCCACGCAATGAAAGAGATGGCCTGTAGCTGCTCAAAAACCATGATGGCCTGTAGCTACACAGAAACAGCGACAGCCTGTAGCCACGCACAATTGGAGATGGCCTGTAGTCACTCCGGTGCTGCCCATACCTCCTCCCCTCTGCAGAACCAGTGACAGCTTGCAGCCGCACTTGGGGAGAAAGCAGTAGCCCACTCTCCTTCTGCAGTTGCCTCAGGGAGCACAACACCGGTGACGGCCTGTAGCCGCACCAGTAGACAGGAGACGGCCGATAGCCACTCCTCACCTACACGTTGCTCCTTATACAGAGGAGTAGACTGCAGCACCAGTCGAGCAGGGCAGTACTCCCGAGGTGGATGGAAAGCTGATGACATGGAGTGCTGGAGCTCCCGTTTCATCAGCCCTCATGAGTAGTTTCTGACCATCCCCCTTTCCTGAACTTTTTCAGTGTCTCAGTTACACAGAGAGTAGGCCAGCATGCTTTCCAATACAAAATTCTCTAACTATCTACACCAAACTACATGCACAGTACACACTACACTTCCTTTTCCAAAATTCAAAAAATTATGGCATCTCATCACTCAGCCTAGGAGTCCCCGGGGGGGGGACCATAAATGCCCCCACCTTCCGCCCCTCTCCTGGTGACAAATCAAGGTGCCTGGAACCACTGTCTGACTCTCTTCTTCATTTCTGCAACATTCGCGGCCTTTCCTCTAACTTTTGCTCTGTTGAGCACCACCTCTCCTCCTCTAAACCTCACCTTCTTTTTCTAACTGAGACTCAGCTGTCTGAGGCAACTGATAGCAAACCATTTTCTGTATCCTCCTACTTTCTCTATACTCATTTCAAAGCCAAAGGTGGCAATTGTGTATACATACGCAACAACTTATCTTGCTCTCGTGTTCCTGAACTCGATTCTTCTGAATTCTCTACACTCTGGCTTCGGCTTTCCTGTCATTCTCTGACTAAATATATCTGTGCTGTTTACTCATCCCCTAATTCTACTGACTATCAAAAATTCTTCGACTATCTTACTTCTAAGATGGAACACATTCTATTCGTTTCTCCTTTGTCTGAAATCTCCATTCTAGGAGATTTCCATGTTCACCACCACCTTTGGCTCTCCTCTCCTTCACTGATCCACCTGGTGAACAAGCCTACATCTCTTCTATCCTTAATGACCTAGAGCAGCTTTTACAGCACCCTACCCGTGTCCCAGACCGCCTTGGAGAGTGCTCCAACATACTTGATCTCTTCCTTACAACTAATCTTTCTGCTTACACTGTTAATCTTTTCTCTCCGTTGGGCTCCTACGATCACAACCTTATCACCTTAACCTGTCCTATCACTCCGGTACAGTCTGTGGACCCTCCAGGGAAATGTCGTCTGCGGCATTTTGGAGCCGTGGATTGGGAGGCCCTCAGGTAGTACTTCTTTGATTTTCCCTGGAGTGATTATTGCTTCCATGGCTGGGAGCCATCTGAGTGTGCCTTGTGCATTACGAAGGTTATTCTCTCAGGCATGGAAGCATACATTCCTTTCTCATATCCTTTGACTAACGTAAGAAAGCCTTGGTTTAATCACGCTTGTTCTAATGCTGACCGCAACAAGGAGAGAGCCTACAAAAGGTACCGGAGAAAACCCACCCCTGAATCACATCATCTTTACGTTTCTGCCCGGAATCATGCTAAGTCTGTTCTTCGCTCTGCTAAAAATAATTTCATCCGTACTAAATGCTCTCAACTCTCTAACTCGACTTCTTTCCGCTCCTTCTGGCACCTTGCCAAAAACTTTTCTAACAACTTTACCGCATCATCCTTCCCTCCTCTTTTCTACTCTGATGGTTCTGTAGCTATTTCTTCTACTGATAAAGCAGATCTCTTCACACAGACTTTCTCCTCCAATTCCACCTTAGACGATTCCGGTGCTGTTCCTCCATCACTTCCCCTCTCTGACTTCCTCATGGCTGACATTAAAATTTCTTCAGCTGATGTATTTTCTGCTATCACTGGTCTCAATACTAACAAGGCATGTGGGCCTGATGGGGTCCCTCCTGTTGTTCTCAAGAACTGTGTTTCTGTGCTTACACCCTGCCTAGGCAAACTCTTTCGCCTTTGTCAACTTGTACCTTTCATTCTTGCTGGAAGTTTGCTCTCATTCAGCCAGTCCCAAAGAAGGGTGACCACTCCCAACCCACCAACTATCATCCAATTGCTTTAACGTCCTGTATTTCAAAAGTTTTCGAGTCAATTCTCAATAGAAAAATTTTAAGGCATCTTTCCTATCACAAACTTCTTTCTGATCGTCAGTATGGGTTCCATCAGGGACGCTCCACTGGCGATCTTCTCACCTACCTTTCAGACTCCTGGTCATCCTCCTTTCGGAACTTTGGCGAAAGCTTTGCCATTGCATTTGACATCTCAAAGGCTTTCGATCGAGTCCAGCATAAATTTTTAATCTCCAAACTGCCCTCTTATGGTTTCTATCCATCTATCTGTGTCTTCATCGCTAGCTTCCTTTCTGGTCGTTCTATAGCTGCTGTTGTTGACGGCCATCGTTCTTCTCCTAGATCTATCAACACTGGTGTTCCTCAGGGCTCTGTCCTATCACCAACTCTCTTCCTTTTATTCATCAATGACCTTCTAAGTTGTACATCAAACCCTATCCACTCATATGTTGATGACTCCACCCTTCACCTTTCCATTCGGTTCCCGCAACGCCCATCTCAGCTGTTACTTCAACAAACAAGGGATGAGGCTATGGCACACCTAATGTCTGACTTGGCTCGTATCTCTGACTGGGGTAATAATAATATAATTGTTTTTAATGCATCAAAGACTCAGTTCTTACACCTATCACCCTGACAAAATCTTCCACAGATATACCCACTAATGTTTAATAATATTCAGCTTAATCCTGCATCATCATTGAACATGCTTGGGGTTTCATTTACTCGGGACTTATCTTAGAAAGATCATATTACATCTCTCGTAAAATCTGCTTCCAAGAGATTGGGTGTGCTAAGCCGACTCCGTTCTTTCTTTACCCCTGCACAATTGTTGACTCTATACAGGGGTTTTATCTGCCCTTGTGTGGAGTACAACTCTCATGTGTGGGGAGGCTCCCCACATATAGCTCTTCTCAATATGGTGGAGTCAAAGGCTTTTTGTCTCATTAACTCGCCTCCTCTTACTGACTTCCTTCAACCTCTGTCTCTTTGCCACACTGTTGCATCATTATCTCTTTTCTGTTACTACTTTAATGGTCACTGCTCCTCTGAACTGTCTGCATGCATTCCTCCACCTCTACAACGGGCGCATAGCACCCGTCTAGCAGCAAACTCTCATCCCTTTTCTGTCCAACTCTCTAATGCAAGAGTTAACCGTTACTCCCAGTCTTTCATTTATGCAACAGTTCAACTCTGGAACTGTCTCCCTCTGTCTGTATTTCCTGCTGCCTATGATCTCCGGTCTTTCAAAAGCAGTGTGTCCAGGCATCTCGAAATGATTGGATCTTGAATTTGGCTCTGTATTGTATTTTGTTTTTCTCTTGGAGAGAACTGTTATTGCGGGCTCATGGCCTTTGGTTCCTTCTACCTTGCATAAAAAAAAAATACGGGACCTCGGCTACGGCTTGTAGCCATGTGCACGAGCAGGTGATGGCTGGTAGCCACACTTCGTCCACGGTCCCATCAGGATGTCGGGCCCTGGTGATGGCCTGTAGCTGCACTGACAGAGAAGGGACAGCCTGTAGCCACCATCCCCTTATTGCCCACAGGACCTCGTCAACAGCCTGTAGCAACACCAGGGAGGCACCAATCAAAGGGTCTCTCACCTCGTGACTTCACAACCAGAAGACGACCTCCACTCAGCCCACCTCCCCTGCAGCGGAGTAGGTCGTTCCTCCTCCACCTCCCCCAACTGAGGCAGCCCCCAGAAAGAGAACCTCTGTCTAGAGGACGTGTGGGGAGGCCCTGTGTTATCCCCAGGAGTGTGCGCCATCCAACTGGTGCCCGAGGGAGACAAGAGCCTGATGGACTTCTGCCGGAGGTGATGCTGCAGTACCACCCTGATGGCGACCTGACAGGAGACCGCAGACGACGGATCCTCAGCGACGCCCCCAGTACCCCAGGGCGTGACCTTTCCAGACCCAGGCGATGACACCGTCCTCCCCAAGGCAGGTGCAAGCAAGAACACCTGCTCGAGTTGTTTGGCCCCAGTCCCAACGTCTAGAATCCCCTCCTGAGCCCTACAAGTGAGGAGCCCTTCACCACGCCCAACCGCAGTCCACAACAGGCAATGACACCACTGCGGGTAGACCCATTGCCCTTGCGAGAAGGGACACCAGAAGGGACTCCAACGACACCTGCGAGTCCCCGGGCCCTCTCTGCCCACAAAATGGTGACGTTCCCCCGTGGGTGAAAATACAGTCCCCGTCCTCTATACAGTGAGGAAACATAGTGCCCCGTAGACAGTGAGTGTTAAAGGTAGTATTCGTGTGGCTACACCCCGGGCAGTACATACCTTTCAATATAGTGTCGCAATAGTGCCCTACCACTACCTAGGCTAGTGTATAACGGGACACTTATACCCGTATTGTGAAATACACAGCCCTAGACCAAAATCATGTATAAACTCCACTCACCTGTTACACAGTGTCCATCCTGTATCCTTATGACTGGGAGTATCCTGCGAGATACTTATACCATGGCAGCCAGTCCGAGCCCGTAACCTGTCTAACACCATCCGACATTGTATAGTGTATTGTGTACCTCTGTTTGTATTGTATTCTGGTGAGTATAGTAATATACGTGTAAGGTATTTGCCCAGAGTTTTTGTGTCCTGTTCCTCTCGTGGGGTATCCTAGCTCCGGTCTAGACAAAGGACCCAGCTGTACAATAGGTGTTTCTAGGACGGGAAGCCGACCTAAAAACACCTAGCATAACAGGTACATTTTTTTTTAGAATGCACAGGATATATGGAAGAAAGAACACAACTAAAAGAATTAGAACAGCCATATATAGAGGAAAGAAATAGTACAGTTGAGAATCTCTTGTTTAATAGAAGTAAGAGCTATAGAAAAAAAGAAATTAATTATATTCAAATGCTGGAAAAAAAGAGAAACGAAAGTGAAGGAGCTCAGAAATTCAAGTGACTGATTATAGTTTGCATGTAGTAAGAGGAGGTGTGACCACACAGACAGAAGAGAAAAGAGAAAGAAGGAAATCATTTAGAGGTGCCGTTATAAAGGCAACATCACATCACATCACATCGGAGAGTGATAACAACAACACCTTCCACCACCATCACACCTACTACACTCTCCTTCGCCCCTCTTGGTTTTTTCCAGACGGGTGGTACCTTCATGCTTCTCAGCACAGAAGCGGCACCTGTACGCTGCACTACACTTCAATGCCAGGTGCTCTCACCTGCTACAGCGGTAGCAGAGGTCAGGCTCCGAAACATAACGTGGAACTCTCTTGTAACCCAGTGCCTTGATGAATGATTTTTCGGGAATCTCCCCCTTTAACAAAGCAATAAGTTGTGGCCTGGGATATTGGCCAACCATTCTTCTCTTCATCCACAGGACATTTTCTGGTATCTCAAGGTCCTTCACGGCCCAATAGACAGTGTTATGCTAGGTGTTTTTGGGTCTACTTCCGGTCCCTCTAATGCCTAGTGTGCAGCTGGGTTACCTTTCTAGACTGGAGCTTAGACAAATAAGAGAGAGGCAGGACACAAAAACTCAAGGCAACAACCTTACACGTGGATTGGCAAATTCTACAGGTGGAACAGGCAGATGTCACAGAAGTACTCTGGGCAATTATAAACCTTATGTCTAGATCGTGGGTAGTAGTATCGCGCAGGATACTATTTGGGACAAGATCTGGCACAAAGTGAATAGTACGTTAGCTAATACTAAGAGTCTTAGGGCAGGGAAATCAATCACTGTCACTCGTGGGAAGTCTAGACTGTGCTTGGGATGTGCAGCGCCTTTTATCGCTTCAGGTGGAGTTCAGTTTCACTAGGGCCGAGGCACTGTCATCACTGTTGGGCTGTCTACCTTAGTGCACTGTTACACTTGGTTCTGGGAGCCCCAATTGATCTTGGCACGAGGCTATGTTACTGAAATGGAATTGTGCTCACACAGACAGACACTCTGTTCACTGCTCAGCTGTGTTCACTGTCTCACTGTTACCTTACTTATTCCACCTTTCTTTTACATTAACACTGACAGGTTTTATTTCTAGCTTCCTCTGCACCGAGTAACTCACTGCCCAGCCCTTGCTTCACTGTATCACTGTCAATGTACGTTCACTGTCACTCACTATCGGGACTGGGTGTGGTGGTGGCAAGGGTAAAAGGGCGGCGGGGAACGGCTCAGCCCAGCTACTGACGGGGCTGAGGTCCACCAGGGGCCTCCGTATTCAGGGGCCACGGAATCACTCGTAGGGGCGTCCTTTCTTGATCATCTGGGACTGTGTTCGACAAAGGGCCCTGCACTGTCGAGGCTCCGGACTGGAGTCTGGCCCTCTGGACTGGGGCCGAAGAGCTGCCTAAACAGTTTGCTCAAGTGCCTGACGGAGGACGAGGGTCTCCGGCACTGGGGTGTGGGAATGTCCTCCCCAGGGGTCCTGGGGGCGGTCTCGAGGTCCCACGAGCTGTGGTCTCCGGCAGTTGGGGATGCTGTCAGGAACTGGCTGTGGCGTCAGCCTCCGTTGGGGTCCGTCAGGTGGGGCACCTCAGGGACCGGCTGCAAGGAGAAGAGCCCAGTGGGTGTTACGGGGCTCTCCAGCAGTCCTCGAGGCCGGGACCTCCCTCCTGGAAATTGTCTCGTGGTGGGAGTGTGGCAGCATGTGATGGAGGAGTGGCTACCAGCCGTCTCCTCTCGTAGGGCCCGGCTACTGGCCGTGGCCTTCTAAGAGCGTGGCTACCGGCCATCGCAAGGACCTGGCTAATGGCCATGGCCTGTGTGGGGGAGCGGCTGTAGGTCGTCTTGAGGACACCTTCAGAGCAGCTACCGGCTGTCTCCTGATTACCTCCAGAGCAGCTACCGGCTGTCTCCTGCAGGAGGGTTGAGCGGCTACCAGCTGTCTCTAGGGCACCTTTGGAGTGGCTACCGGCCATCTCTTGATTATCTTCTGAGCGGCTACCGCCCGTCTCCTGTAGGAGGGTCAAGCGGCTGCAGGCTGTCTCTAAAAGGGCACAGCTACTGGCTGTTGCTGGGGTGCTGCCTGGAGCTAGAGTAATAGCTCCACCCCGATCCTGTCAAGGGTCGGGTCGCCTGCAAGGTATAGTTGCGGTTTCCTGCTATGGTGGTGGCGGGCGAGTTCCGGATCATATGGGCACACAGCCTGGGCGGACTTACATCCCTCTCGCTCGGAGCTGGACCACGCGCTGTCTGCCCCTCTGTAGGTTCCTTTCGGGGGATGTCATGTCGTCCTCGGAGCCTACACCCGGCATTTTAGACAGGAACACCATGAATGGTGGTTGACCACAGCTTCCAACACAACCCACTGAGATCCATCATTGGTCAGGCAATCCATTGCAGGGTCACTATTCACAGTCACGTATAGATGTGTTTTACCTTCTTTGAACAGTACCTCAAAATCTGGAAACTGTTTTGCCACTGAAATGGCCCACTCTGCTTTGTCTGAGAGGGAGAGCCCACAATCCGAGGAAAAATTCAGCTTCACTCTGGCATCACGTCGTTCCTCTGGGACACCAAAGTCTATGACACGTCCAGGTGCTGGTACATCGTCGTCCTTCTCTGTGCGTTGGCGTTTCTTGACACTGGGACCTGGGGCACTTGTGTCACAAGGTGCCGCTCGCTTCGTAGCCACGGCACCACCTTCCATGTTCATGTCTCGTGCTTGAGGTACTGCTACTTCTTGCCCCTCTCCGTCACTCTCTGAGGACAGGAGACTATCATGGATACCAGACTGGTCCATGTTGCTATAGGTATGGTCTGAAGGGCGAGGCCCGGGGCGCTTGTGGTGACTGCGGTGATGACTGTGGTGACGGCTGCGGGAGACCTGTCGCCACACACCCACGCTCTACGCCCGCTCGGCTTACATTAAACTTTCTTCGTTTTAGATCTTCCATTCCTTCTGTCGTGCATTTATTTTACACATATTCTTCACTATTACACATTGGCTTGAAGTACATTTTTTCAGCAACTATGGCTAGGAAGCATAAGACATACACACCTGGTAAGAATATACCTCTCTTTCTCCGTTTGATATCATCACAACTGTTTAGTTGACCATACAATCTATACATGACATTTTTTTTTTTTAATAGTATTTCTCCCTTACACTTCCTTGGAAGCGCAGTTGTTAGCGGCTATTGCTAGGTAGCGGAGTGCCTGTTTCGGTTGCTTTGTGGAGGATAGAACAGAGGATAACAATAAGTGTTTGAATTGGACTGAATTGAAATATTTATTGTTGTAAAAGGTACAGAGTGCTAATACAACAAAAGAAGGCGGTGGGTCGTGCCACACACCTTCTTCAGCAAATACAGTTACATACAGTTAGTAATTGGACACCCGTGGGTTTGTAACTGTAAACCAACATGTCTGAGTGTAGGTTGCGTGACTGTCATCTTGTGCTGTATTTTGGCGGACCAAGCGGCGGATCGGATTCGAAGCTGGTCTACGGTGAAACCAAGCTACCCCGTTTTGGCGGACGAAAGGATACGAAGCTCGGCCCAATCCAAGGCCATAGAAACCAAGCGCGTCTTCGTATCTCACCAAAGCGTGATTGGGAGCAGTCTTGGTGGACAAAGAAGAAGAATACTCTGGTGTAGCAATTCACAATGGCCAGCAATGACAACTAAATATATCATGAAATTATCCATACTTACATCTGGTTGCTGGTGACAAATACCAACGAAATAATCATATAGAGGTTCAGTTGATATAATTAAAAGGGCAGACTGTGAATTGTGAATTAATATCACATCAAACAGGTTAATTCTCGAGATATTTCCACTCTTGCAGGGGAATGAAAAACAATTTTGATTTGTAGAAACTCTCTGTAAAATGCCCGCAGTGCCCGCCGCCAGACCTCCCACCTCACCACCCCCCACCCCACCACTGGGCCGCCACCGCACCACCACCCCAGGAGGACACAACGGTGGGATTAGTGACCCTGTTCAAGAGGGTCACCAGTACATCACGGTCCTGGACCCTTGTTCCCCGCAATTGTCCCAACCCCAGGTGATCAGGGAAAGTGAACTACTGTGCGGGCGGAGCAATGATCGACAGAATAGGGGTGGGACTGAACCAAATTCAGTCCCAGGTAACACCGTATTGACGGCTTTGTTACACCCTCTAGGGCAGGAGGCCCAAGGGCAAGAGGCCCAAGGCTACGGCCTAATAAAAAGTAAGAAGGGGAAAGCGACCCCAGGCTACGGCCTAATAGAAAGTGTGAAGGGGAAAGCGACCCCAGGCTCCAGCCTTAACACACTAGGGAGAGAGAGTTGCCCCAGTGCATCACTCTCTTTCTGTTCTCCCCTTCCGGAGCAACATCCCGTGGACGGTCCCAAGCCGCAGCGTGAGGGCGACCCCGTTGCCCGGCAGATGTTCCTGTTGGGGCCGATTGGCTCCCGGCTACGGCCAGAGTACGGATCAGGGTAAAGAGCCCCTGCTACCGTACGTGTAGCACTTCCCTATTACGGAAGCAACACCCCGTGGACGGTTCCAAGCCGCAGCGTGAGGGCGACCCCGTTCGTCCGGCAGTTGTTTTTCATACGGGTAGACACTCGGCTCCGGCCGGGGCACGTACCAGGGATGAGAATCCCCTGAAGCTAGACTCATTCCGTATTGGAGAGAGTGTGGCCTCTGTGCCCCTCCCTCCAGCTTGTCTCCTACTACGGGAGCAACACCACGCCGGCGGTCCCAAGCCGCGGCGAAAGGGTGACCCCGTTCACCCTGTAGGTGTCCCCCATATGCCAGGCAAGTTCACGGCTACAGCCAGAGTGTGTGACAGGGGAAAGCGACCCCAGGCTCCGGCCTCCAGACACACCCGAGAGGACACGGGCAACGTGAGTCCTCCTCCAGCCTCTTTCCCTTCGGGGAGCCCTTCGTCACCACCTGGGAATATAGCCCCAGAGGAGACACTAGAGTGGTGGCAAGGCCCGACATCGGGCTTACCGCCCACACCAGGGAGTTCCTTGTTCCTGTCCGAGCCCCGTAGGAGACGCTGCTGCAGTCCATTCCTGACGGCGCCTCTCCCCCTTGGTGCCCGCAGTCCCAGGACGCCCAGGCTAGACTCTCCAACTCCCGATAAAGGTGATTCGGGCTCCCTCACTCCCCGGAATCGGAAGAAGCAGGCCCGAATACTCCGGCTGTTTGGCCCCAGTCCTGAGGGCCACCTATCAGGTCAAGGCCCCCAGACCAAAGGGCCTCTCTGCACCCCACCGGCACGGCCCTAGTATGAGGGCCGCCTCCCAGGTCGAGGCCCCCAGACGGGAGAGCCTCCCTGCACCCCATCTACGAGTGCAACTTAAAGTGACTATTACCCAGGAAACAGGGAAAACAGTGACAGTGACTCCGCAAGAAACCGTAGTCAATAGTGGCCCATCAGAACTCAATGCTAACAGGGCAGAAAGTGAACTTTGTGAATTATCCTAGTCCCTCCCCATATAAAAGAATCAGAGAGTTTTCTATGAACATCGAGGTAAGGGCGCGGGCGAGTCAAAAGCTAAGTGTACGTGTCTCCGTGACAAGGTGACGGAGTCGAGTGTCGCTGTCCACACCCTACCTCTTTTATAGTAATATTCCCAAACCAGACTTCCAACCTTGTTTATACCTAAAGTGAACAATCCCATTTATATACTGCCTCCAAGTGACATGTAAACCCTATTATAGGAAACTCACAATCTCCCTGTGTGATTATTGTAGTGTGTATGATTACTCTGTGGAGCCAAGTGCTAACTCTGTATCTCTGTGTCCCTGTATCTTGAATATCATTCTATGTGGTTTTTATGTCCTGTGCCTTTGTTAGTGCTTTACTTCCGGTCTAGAAAGAGGACCCCGCTTCAGTAGCTAGTGTTTTTACGACGAGAAGTCGCCTTAAAAACACAGCATTATACTGGTGTCAAGCGGTGGTTCTGGATCCGAGTAAAAGCATGGAGGAACGAAAAAAGGAAACTTGCACAATGGCAGCCAAACCGCACATCCAATTACCGAGATTCAACCCGGACCAATGCGACATAGAAGTATATTTAGATATGGTCAAACCCCTCCTAGACATAGGGTTCGACTCAGACATAGAAAAGATTGCAGTCACACTACCTAACCTGGAAAAAATAATCGCCACTGTCACTCCCAAAATCGTCCCGAGACTAAAATGGGATCAATTCAAACAAATTGTGAAACAGGCGGCGACACCATCTCTGAGCACAGTTGTAGCCTTGTCGAAACTAGACGCCCTCACATACGACGGAATCCTTGATGACACCTTCATCCAGGACCCATCCTGCCTTCATCCAGGCTAGGCGGCTCGTCACCGCTGCGTACCCGGGCACAGACGCAAAAACCCAGGAACAACTCATATTCCACAAACTCCTCAGGATCCTCCCCGATTTCATTAAAAACCACTTCATAATACATGAACCGACGGGAGACCTGGATAAACAAATCAACTTAATAAGGCGCCTTCTAGCCGTCCACTCCTCTACCAAACGCATCGGCAACATCAACCAATTCCCCACAGATCTCATCCCTGTAAATTCATAGGAATTTACTCCTTGCTGCCCTGAGTGCCCAATTCACGACATTCGTGAGCAGCTAAAAGCTGCCCGGGCCAGCAAAACAAAACAAGAGTGCCCACAAGCCTCCCCACCATACGCCGATTGCCCCAAGCCTCAAAGAAAGAAAGTGAAACGAGGAAGGCACAGAAGGCGCCCCCCCACTGCCCCCGCATCCCACCGTAATGACGGGGGCCACCCCACATCTCCCCCAGTCTACAACAGGGGAAAACGTCATCTTTCCATTTCCTCTCCTCTCACTATCTCTTCTATTTTGCCCTTCCCTATTCCTACCCCTATTCCTACCACTATTCCTACCACTATTCCTAACCCTCCCATCTCACACACCACTTTCTCCACTACTACCGCCTCCCCCCTTCCTATTTCTCCCCAACACAAAGCCTGCCCCCCCCTTCACAGGCCTCCTAGAACCCTTACCTCATCTTTCCCAAACCTACTTCCCAAAACTGCCTCCTCCTGTCTACACCCTCCCACCTACCACCCCGCACCACCCACCACCATCACATCCCCGCCACTCATTTTTCCCACCTACACAGCCAACTCATTCGCCTTCCCTATCACACCATCCTCCCCCTCACCCTCACCTGCCTCTCTTTCCTCGCTCACCTCCCCCACCCCACCCTCAACCTCACCATACCCACAAACCCCTTCCCCCACGTCACCCTTGCCTGACCCACCACCACTGTCCTCCGATTCTGATCCTTCACCAACCATCCCACCTCCTCCAACTCACCATTCTCAATCACCGCCCGCTACACCCACCACCGACACCTTACAACCAGAAACAAAAATTGAGAGGGTGCTATGGCGCCACCACGACCGCCCACATGTCAGAATCCGAGGGATCCACCACCTTCTCCGACTCCTACGCCGGACCGACCATCCATCCTCCCTCCGGCTCACTCTCAACCCCCATCAGGAGCCTAACACCTTCACCACCCACTGGGTCAGCCTCACCCAACACCTCACCCCGGCCCACCAGACATCCACCTCCACCACCTACCACCTCCAGTCACGGGGTCGTGACTTCTACAACGCGGAGGGTGGTAAAATGCTGCCGCGCCCGCCGCCGGACCTCCCACCTCACCACCCCCCACCCCACCACTGGGCCGCCACCGCACCACCACCCCAGGAGGACACAACGGTGGGATTAGTGACCCCGTTCAAGAGGGTCACCAGTACATCACGGTCCTGGACCTTTGTTCCCCGCAATTGTCCCAACCCCAGGTGATCAGGGAAAGTGAACTACTGTGCGGGCGGAGCAATGATCGACAGAATAGGGGTGGGACTGAACCAAATTCAGTCCCAGGTAACACTGTATTGATGGCTTTGTTACACCCTCTACGGCAGGAGGCCCAAGGGCAAGAGGCCCAAGGGCAAGAGGCCCAAGGCTACGGCCTAATAAAAAGTGTGAAGGGGAAAGCGACCCCAGGCTACGGCCTAATAGAAAGTGTGAAGGGGAAAGCGACCCCAGGCTCTGGCCTTAACACACTAGGGAGAGAGTTGCCCCAGTGCATCACTCACTTGCTGTTCTCCCCTTCAGGAGCAACATCCCGTGGACGGTCCCAAGCTGCAGCGTGAGGGCAACCCCGTTTGCCCGGCAGATGTTCCTGTTGGGGCCGATTGGCTCCCGGCTACAGCCAGAGTACGGATCAGGGTAAAGAGCCCCTGCTACCGTATGTGTAGCACTTCCCTATTACGGAAGCAACACCCCGTGGACGGTCCCAAGCCGCAGCGTGAGGGCGACCCCGTTCGTCTGGCAGTTGTTTTTCATACGGGTAGACACTCGGCTCTGGCCGGGGCACGTACTAGGGTAGAGAATCCCCTGAAGGTAGACTCAGTCCGTATTGGAGAGAGTGTGGCCTCTGTGCCTCTCCCTCCGGCTTGTCTCCTACTACGGGAGCAACACCACGCTGGCGGTCCCAAGCCGCGGCGAAAGGGTGACCCCGTTCACCCTATAGGTGTCCCCCATACGCCGGGCAAGTTCACGGCTACAGCCAGAGTGTGTGACAGGGGAAAGCGACCCCAGGCTCCGGCCTCCAGACACACCCGAGAGGACACGGGCAACGTGAGTCCTCCTCCAGCCTCTTTCCCTTCGGGGAGCCCTTCGTCACCACCTGGGAATATAGCCCCAGAGGAGACACTAGAGTGGTGGCAAGGCCCGATATCAGGCTTACCGCCCACACCCGGGGGTTCCTTGTTCCTGTCCAAGCCCCGTAGGAGACGCTGCCGCAGTCCAGTCCTGACGGCGCCTCTCCCCCTTGGTGCCCGCAGTCCCAGGACGCCCAGGCTAGACTCTTCAACTCCCGACGAAGGTGATTCGGGCTCCCTCACTCCCCGGAGTCGGAAGAAGCAGGCCCGAATACTCCGGCTGTTTGGCCCCAGTCCCGAGGGCCACCTATCAGGTCGAGGCCCCCAGACCAAAGGGCCTCCCTGCACCCCACCGGCGCGGCCCTAGTACGAGGGCTGCCTCCCAGGTCGAGGCCCCCAGACGGGAGAGCCTCCCTGCACCCCACCTACGAGTGCAACTTAAAGTGACTATTACCCAGGAAACAGGGAAAACAGTGACAGTGACTCCGCAAGAAACCGTAGTCAATAGTGGCCCATCAGAACTCAATGCTAACAGGGCAGAAAGTGAACTTTGTGAATTATCCTAGTCCCTTCCCATATAAAAGAATCAGCGAGTTTTTTATGAACATCGAGGTAAGGGAGCGGACGAGTCAAAAGCTAAGTGTACGTGTCTCCGTGACAAGGTGACAGAGTCTAGTGTCGCTGTCCACACCCTACCTCTTCTATAGTAATTTTCCCAAACCAGACTTCCAACCTTGTTTATACCTAAAGTGAACAATCCCATTTATATACTGCCTCCAAGTGACATGTAAACCCTATTATAGGAAACTCACAATCTCCCTGTGTGATTATTGTAGTGTGTATGATTACTCTGTGGAGCCAAGTGTCAACTCTGTATCTCTGTGTCCCTGTATCTTGAATATCATTCTATGTGGTTTTTATGTCCTGTGCCTTTGTTAGTGCTTTACTTCCGGTCTGGAAAGAGGACTCCGCTTCAGTAGCTAGTGTTTTTACGACGAGAAGTCGCCTTAAAAACACAGCATTACACTCTGTGATGGTCTTGCCTAATGCAGGTCTGCTGTAATCTCTAGAATGAAAGTACAGGTAAGAATAGGCGAAACATTGTTATGGCTGGGTGGACGTCTAATGAAAACACCAAGAGTTTGGTAGATATAAAAAAGGACAGGAAGGGGAATTCACTCCAATTATTAACATGGTAAAAGAAAAAAAAGCTGGGTAAAGCATCAGGTAATTGTTTAGTTCAAAACAATTGTGTATATTTTTCTTTCTTTTGAAATTTTTAAGTGAGGCGGGTTTTCATCTTAACACTGGTTGCAAATGGACATTTATGGGTAAATTTATAGTTTCAACTATCCCTATTTTACAACTTTTAACTATCATTTTCCACTATTTCCGACCATTCTAAGGCACTTTTCTTCTCTGGCATTTCCGTCGCAAATTATTTTTATTTTACTCTTGAAAACAACCAACCAATCTTAACCTAACCTGGAGAAGTTCAGTAAAAAAAATTTGCAACAGAAATGTTATAGAGAACCCCCCCACCCCCAATTTTGGTAGCTTAGGCCAAAAAGTAGCGTGGAAAAACCTAGAAGGCCGGCTGGTTGAAAGTAAAGATTCCCATTTATGGTGGTAAAATACTTGTCCTGTGTTGAAGATCCATGCTTAAAGTAAGAAAAAAAAAATTGTAAAGCAACAGGTAATTGTTAAGTTCAACACAGTTGTGTACTTTTTTCCCACCCTTTAATAAGTTTTTAAGTGAGCGGGGTTTTCATCATAGGTTTTTTGGTCTAAATGCACATTTATGGTGGTAAAATACTTGTCCTGTGCTCTATGGAAAATGACCAGTTCATGTTAAGAAGAGATTGTGGTCTGTTCACACTGCAATCGGCAAGTGTAATTTTTCGGCTTTCTGTTTTGGCGGACAGAAACCAAGCGCCCCTAGACGAGCTTCGAATCCGAAGCTGTAGCTTGGGCCACCAAAATGCGGCTTTGTTTTTATCATAAAAGAAACCAAACATTAAAAGCACAGCCAACATAATGCAACCGATGGGATGAAGCCGAAACAAAGGCATCCGAAAACTACTGTGTATTGTTGATAAACAGTGAATAAACAGTCTTGAATTTGGGATGTTACACTCATTGCTAAGAATATCATATCTTCTGTGAATCACAGTAGTTATTTCAAATAACTTCATCATTATACAACAATAAATATTTCAGTTCAATTCAGTTCGTTTAGCAATACAACCTACGATACATTGAACAGGATAAATGTCTGTTCTTGACTCGCAGGACGGTCAGAACTCGGAAACGGCGGCATGGCTGCCTCATTGCTGAAGTCCAGTGTTTTCTGCACGGGATTTCATCTTAAAAATCTAATTGGTGTAGCAGAAGATGCTGAGTATCATGTCCTGATTACGTGTAGAGGTGTAGTGAAGCGATATAATGTAAGTACTGAAGAGAATATGTGCACAATGCAATATATTGTGCATTGGTTGGGATTGTTAATTGTCCATTATTGTGGTTTTTGCAGCATGATCATGTGTGGAGGTATAAAATATTCATAGTACCGGTAAAAGGAATAACGAAGGAGCAGCTGAAGTTAAGGAGGATATAGGTAGGTGACAAGGTTGGGTAAATTTTATGAAATACCGGTACCGAGAATTTCATTGATGAAATGCACCCCTGTTTTATGGATTTTAATATGATTCGTTAAAGTCAGATATTAGTTTCTGTTGGGAAAATCCTGAAATACTCCTTCACATCAACTTGATGTATAGTGTCTATGAAATAATGGTAATGATTGTTATAAATTTGGGGTACTACCAGAAATGTTAATTTAGCCCTAATCTTTTCCTGTCTTTCGAAAACTGTTTTATTGTTATTGTGAATGTTGGTCAGCCCCAGTCTGTTTGGTCAACCGGGGCCAGAGTAGCTCAGTGGTAGTGCTCACGCCTGATGACTGTATTGTTGGCAGTTCGAGTCCTCACCAAGGTAGCGTATTTATGGTGAGAGATGTAGCAGTCTCTTCATATTATTTTACAAGTTGCCAGTACAGGTATGCATGTCAGGGATATTACCACTGTTAAGAAGCGAGACTTGCCAGTTAGGTGCTGAGATCTTTTTCAACGTTTCCTGGTGTTTACAGTGTTTCGGTATGAGTCAGAGTTGCCAGTTTGCGTGTTGTTTGTGAGCTTAGCTGTTTTGTTAATTATGCATTTATTTATGTGCTCTTTTTCTTTATAATGTTTTATTTAAGTGATTGCTTGTTAAATTATATAGTTTAAGTTCATATGGGATATGGTGTTAACAATGTGAGACAACTCTTGCGTGTTTTGATGTCTCTGAGTTGGTAACTGCTCTTTCTTCTAAAATACACCAGAAATGTGGAAAAATGGAGAAGTTTCGAGAGTACTGCAAGCGGCTACCAGATGGTGTGGAGATTATTTCAAGTTTAGTTGGGTTTCAGTTCAGTTTGCGTGAAGTGCAGTCGGTTTTTGTTCAGTCTGAGTGTAATGCAGTATCAGTGCAGTGCTGTTAGTAAAGTTTGTGAAGAGTTGCTGCCAAGCATTAAGTGTAATTGTTGTCAGTGAAGATTATTTTTGGTACTTGTATAATAAGTGAAGTGTTAGCAAGCATTAAGTGTACTAACATTAAAGTGTTGTCAAGCATTAAGTGTAACAGCAGTTAGTAAAATGTGTATAGCTCCAGTGCTTGTGAGAACAGTGAAGTTGGAAAACATTTAAGTGGAATTATTTGGAAAATAAAGACAGTGAATTTTAAGGAGCCAGTGTTTATTTTCGCCTCAGCTGAGCTTGTGTACTGCACACCTAAAGGCTGACCATAGGAAGAATAACTCACTGGGCAATGCCCTTCCTGTACTGTACTACTGCTGTTGGAGCTTGTTGCAGTGTGGGGACGAGGACCTAACACCACCATAAACTCATAGTATAATACTTAAGAATGCTAATGAACCCCCATAACCCCATTCGCAATCAATATATACAGAGATATTGAGTTTAAGAAAAATTTCCCAATATACCATACCTTGGATCCAGACTCTGCCAGTCCTTGTAAAAAACGTGTGCATTCTTACATGCATTTCTTCTTCCGTCTACAGCGCATGCGTCTTCTAGGTCTGATTCAGCCACTAACAGGCATACTTTTGGTCACGTGTTGGTATTCTACCAATCAGTTTGAAGCACCTTCTTTGATTCCTTCTGGGTAGAAAATTCAAATCCTTCTGATTGTGGCATCCAATGAAGTAGGATGTGATCTGTGCACTGGGTTATTACTGATTATTTACCTGTCATTAAGCGTTTCCTCTTGGAACCGGAGGAAGCTGTTGAGTTCTTGAGAAAACACAGTGTAGTACCTTTGCAAGTTACTTACCCTGTCAGGAACCTTGCAAATTTTGAAAAGACAAACACCAGTGGTACTGTTGTCAGTACAAGAGGTTCGCTAAAACCAAGAAACGGATCCAGTGTGGTTTTAGTGTTTCTTACTATAAAGGAACTTTATTAGACCCCGAGGAAGACAACGACGACCCTGTCCTGGACCATCGTATCTCCAAGGTACCATAAGCATTCCGCTGCAGCAGGTTAGGTTAGGGCTTTTGGTTAGGTTAACTGGTTGTGCAGTATGTTTTTCTGGTGGTTTTTGATGTGATTTGAGTGATTTTTGCCTTCATTTTGTGTCGGTTTGGTTAGGCTAACTGGTTGTGCAGTACGGTATATTTTTCTGTTTTTTTTTTATGCAGTTTGAGTGATTTTTGCCTTCATTTTCTGTCAATAAGGCTTCATTTCACCTCCTCATCGAGTCAAAGTTCGTGATTGGCAAAGAGGCAAAATGAAGCATTTCTGACAAAAATAAAGGTCAAAATCACTAAAATCTCATCAAAAACTACCAGAAAAATATACTGCACAACCTGGAGGGTCTATTGGCAACTTGTAAAAATCTGCTGTTTCTTCAAGGATCTCCCCTTGCCCTGCAGAACCATATGGCCCATTCTTTGATTTTCCGTGGAATGATTATTGCTTCCATGGCCGGGAGCCATCTGAGCCTTGTGCATTACGGAGGTTATTCTCTCGGGCATGGAAGCATACATTCCTTTCTCATATCCTTTGACAAATGCAAGAAGGCCTTGGTTTAATCACGCTTGTTCTAATGCTGTCCGCAACAAGGAGAGGGCCTATAAAAGGTACCGGAGCCAACCCACCCCTGAATCACATCGTTTTTATGTTTCTGCCCGGAATCATGCTAAGTCTGTTCTTCGCTCTGCTGAAAATAATTTCGTCCGTACTAAATGCTCTCAACTCTCCAACACGAATTCTTCCCACTTCTTCTGGCACCTTGCCAAAAACCTTTCTAACAACTTTACCTCATCATCCTTCCCTCCTCTTTTCTACCCTGATGGTTCTGTAGCTATTTCTTCTACTGATAAAGCAGATCTCTTCACTCAGACGATTTCGGTGCTGTTCCTCCATCGCTTCCCCCCTCTGACTTCCTGACATTAAAATTTCTTCAGGTGAAGTATTTTTTGCCATCACAGGCCTCCATACTAACAAGGCATATGGGCCTGATGGAGTCCCTCCTGTTGTTCTTAAGAACTGTGCTTCTGTGCTTAAACCCTGCCTAAGCAAACTCTTTCATCTTTGTCTATCAACTTGTACTTTTCCATCTTGCTGGAAGTTTGCTCTCATTCAGCCACTCCCAAAAAAGGGTGACCATTCCTAACCCTTTAACTATCGTCCAATTGCTTTAACATCCTGTATCTCAAAAGTTTTCGAGTCAATTCTTAATAGAAAAGTTTTAAAACATCTTTCCTATCACAACCTTCTTTCTGATCGTCAGTATGGGTTCTGTCAGGGACGCTCCACTGGCGATCTTCTCACCTACCTTTCAGACTCCTGGTCCTCATCCTTTTGGGACTTTGGCAAAAGCTTTGCCACTGTATTTGACATCTCAAAGGCTTTTGATCGTGTCTGGCATAAATCTTTAATTTCTAAACTGCCCTCTTATGGTTTTTATCCTTCTATCTATGCCTTCATCTATAGCTTCCTTTCTGGTCTTTCTGTAGCCGCTGCTGCAGACGGCCATTGTTCTTCCCCTAGATCTATCAACAAGGGTGTTCCTCAGTACTCCAAAGCGCCACAGATGACATTTCTTTGGATGGTCGACAGGCCGTACCAGAGCGATAGGACAGGTTAAGGTGATAAGGTTTTGAGGGAAATTGCTTGATTATAGCTTTGATATCATTCCTCCTGACTGAGGTACATCAAGAGGATATTCATTGAAATCACTCAGAACATGACTATTGTTAGGATTGCCATGAGGAGAAGGTATTTCAGTATCCTCAACCACATCAGAGTCTTCCAGTCAATGCAAATCACTAGTAACAGACATCTTGTCTATAGTGTTTACAGATACAGTATTCTGATCCTCCTCCAGATGCTTTTCAGTGTAAGGTTTGATCTTGAACCAGCTGGGCATCTATCCAGTGATCCATAGTACAAACAACATTGTTATAATCACTTCAGCTTCTGTGATACTACATAAGGGCCAGTATACTGTATTTACTTGTAAGTGGGCTACCTTGAACTGGTAAGAACATTCTGTCCAGGAGCGAAAGCATGGTACAGAGACTTTACACCGTAGTGAGACTGTATCTTTGACTGACTTCGTGACAAGTTCTTTAAGGCTAACTCTCACACTTTAGACAGTTTGAGCTTCAGGCAGTAAATATATCCTGAAACTGTGCGAGAGGGATGATCAGAACTCTCAGTAAACCACTGATCTTTCAGAACTTTTAGGGGACCTTGTACTTGTCATCCATGTAACAGTTCAAAAGGAGAATAACCCAGGAACTCTTGAGGGCACTCTCTGACTGCAAAAAGAAGTAACTGAATGTTTTCATCCCAGTCTCTCAGTTGCAGAACAGCACTTCCGTATCATGGACTCCAGACTTTGGTGAAAATGCTCTAGGCATCTCTGGGACTGTGGATGGTAGGCAGTAGCTAGATATTTTTTGGTGCAAAACAAGTTCCTTCATAACTTGAGTCATTAACCCACTAGTAAAATTTGAGCTTTGATCACGCTGTATCTCCCTAGGCAGCCTACACTTGTGAGCAAATGTAACAAGTGTGAAACTATGTTTTCAGCATTTAAATTCTTTTGTGGGTATGCCTCTGGGTACCTTGTAGTTGCATACATTACTATAAGAAGATATTGATTTCCCTTTTTGGTTTTAGGAAGAGGGTCCACACAATCAATAATAATCTTTTCAAAATGTACACTATTGACTGGTATTAGCTTAAGAGGGGCTCTAAGAATGGGCTCTTTTGGTTTCCCAACAAGCTGACATGATTTTACAAACTCTGTAGTGTCTGTCTTCATTCCTGGCCAGAAAAAAATATTTAAAAGTTTCTTGTAGGTGTTAGTTTGTCCTAGATGGCCAGACAACCCATCATTAGCCACTTTTAGGAAAGTAGACTGAATGGATTTAGGCACCATTACCTGGTGAACAGTGAACGAGGTGTCTGTGTCAGATCTAAATGGGGAGTGAAAACTGTACATAAGCACTTCGTCTTTGTAATAAAAACTTGGATTTTTGTTGTTCAAGGAACTGTCAGCTTCATGCCTGAATTTTGCCAGTGTAGGATCTGCCTCCTGGGCTTTTATTAGGTTCTCTATTGACATAATTTGGGAGTATAAGGTTTCATGGTTCAAGGGTAGTGGGGAGTCACGCTCGGCATTGGTAGTCTGTGGGCGAGTAACTGCACACACAGGAAATATATGGGGATGGTCCCTATCAAGGGACTCTGTAGGGCTCTTAATTAATGGTTTCTCAGTTAATTGTAAATCAGGGATCAACCTCTTCCATGCTAAATCATTACCAGGAAGAAAGTGACTCCAGATGCAGGAAGATAAATCATTACCTAGGAGGAAAGTGACTCCAGATATGGGAAGATCAGTGCATGCAACCTTTACTACTCCCTGGAGTAAATCACTATCAAGTACTATGGTACTTCCACCATAGGCACAGCTGGTTTGGAATCTAATGATTGAAGGTGTAATGTTTCTCCTTTGTACTTAGTTTCAATTACTGGCAGTGCTTTTTTACATACAATACTCTGTGCAGATCCTGTATCTCATAGTATGGTAATTGGATTTTTCAAAGAGTCAGGATGTGTAGACACCACTTCCAGGACTTTAAACACTGAAAACAGATCATGAGGGTTATGAGCAGGTGTGACACATTTCACAGGTTTCTTGCTTATGTTGCATGTTGCTGTCTGTGATGGAACAGCAGAGATTTTATAAGTGGCAGAGGTTTGTCAACATTTAAGTATTGTATGGCCAGACTGTTTACAGTATGTACAAAATTCTTCCTTTTGGTCAGAAACTACTTTCTTTGAGGTTTTTGGTCATTTTTGCTGCATACCATCCACAATCATTGGATTATTACCGTACTGGAGGAGGATTTTACACATAGCAGCTTGGTCTTATTTCTGGGTGGAAAGGCCCTGCACATAGGAATCAGCGAGTTGTGCCGCTTTGATAAGATCATATTCCTCTTTCTCCTCCACATGAACCATGATGTTAAACGGTAACATTTGCTTAAATTCTTCCAAGACCATATGGTTTACCAGCTCAGGAAAATTTTGATGCATCTAACCACCTCTTGAATAAATGTAACTTCTCATTAGCAACTTCTAGGAAAGTATGTTATTTGGTTTTGCTCTGATTCTGGAATTACCTTCAATAAGTTTCTGGAGTGATAGAATAGGCATCCAGAATTGCTTGTTTTAACAAACTTGTAAACTTCAGTGTTAACAAGGTTGATAAAGGTAATAGCTGCCTTACCGACTAAGATGTTTGGCTGTTTTCTCAAATGCTTGGAAGGAACTGTCAGGATCGTAATTGAATGAAGGTACCAAGGGAATGCTCTTTGCAAGGTTGAAAACTCTGTTCTGGTTTAGCTTTACCTTCTCATCTTCAAGCTTAGTTTTAGCCATTTCTAATTCCTTTGTTTGCGCAAGCCTGGCATATTCTAGAGTTGTATTCTTTCTCATTGCTGTCTATTCCATTCTCTTTGCTCTCTATCCTTTTGTTTTTGCTCCCTATCCTTAGCTAGCTTTTCTTTTTCAAACACTGTACGTGCCTCGGACCAAACTTCACTCCGTGACTGAACCTTGTAAGAATCTGAATTTTCTCCTTCTCTTCCATCCTTGATTGCTGCATTGATAAGCTCACTAGAGTTATGTCATCAGTTGCTTCTTCGAGTAGATGTCCTTGTTTTACTAATTCTTCTACCACTATGTTCTTTATCATCTCCTAGGTTTGAGAGCTTTCAGACTTTATGGCAAAATAAAAAGCTATTTACTTTCACTCATCTTTCAATATTACTGTTTTCTTGAGCTGGTCAAGGGATGGCTCACTGCAGAATTCTTTCACATTAAAATTCAAAGCCATGTGAACAAGTTTAAGTTAGTTTTAGTTCATTGAATGAGAAAGTCACTGTTCAGCACTGTATAGGAATGTGATTTTGCAAAGCTATCATCTACCTACACATTAACTGGATATGCACAGTAACTGAAGACTAACATTAACTAGTGACTAGGAGTTATGCTTAGCAACCTAGTATGAGGTTAACTCTTTAATGCAGGAAAAACATCAACATCTTCCAGTTAAGATTGTTTATGTAAAAATAAGTTTGCAGACAGAACACGAAATTAAGAACCCAGTACCTAATCTTTAGTTACATGGTCAAAGGAGCTTCACATATACATGATCCCAAAGCATTGAAATAAGAGAAGAAGCATGAGAGGAATGTGTATACTGTACTATGATCCTGCTTCTGTTCCTTTTGGGATACGCTCTGTGGTATGGCAGTCATGTCTAGTCTACTCAGTAGTTTGAAGTCCTATGAGTGACAACTTGAGGGTCAGTCCTACTCTGACTTTGACAGCTATTTGTTTGATAGCAGTGTTGAGGCACTCTGCAACAGGGAGAAGGCCTACAAAAGGTACCGGAGCCAACCACCCCTGAATCACATCATCTTTACGTTTCTGCCCGGAATCGTGCTAAGTCTGCTCTTCGCTGTACTAAAAATAATTTTATCCATACTAAATGCTGTCAACTCTCCAACTCGAATTCTTCCCGCTCCTTCTGGCACCTTGCCAAAAATCTTTCTAACAACTTTACCTCATCATCCTTCCCTCCTCTTTTCTACTCTGATGGTTCTGTAGCTATTTCTTCTACCGTACTGATAAGGCAGATCTCTTCGCACAGACTTTCTCCTCCAATTCCACCTTAGACGATTCCGGTGCTGTTCCTCCATCACTTCCCCCCTCTGACTTCCTCATGGCTGACATTAAAATTTCTTCATTGGATGTATTTTCTGCCATCACTGGCCTCAGTACTAACAAGGCATATGGGCCTGATGGGGTCCCTCCTGTTGTTCTCAAGAACTGTGCTTCTGTGCTTACACCCTGCCTAGGCAAGCTCTTTCGCCTTTGTCTGTCAACTTGTACCTTTCCTTCTTGCTGGAAGTTTGCTCTCATTCAGCCAGTCCCAAAGAAGGGTGACCACTCCCAACCCTCCAACTATCGTCCAATTGCTTTAACGTGCTGTATTTCAAAAGTTTTCGAGTCCATTCTTAATAGAAAAATTTTAAGGCATCTTTCCTATCACAACCTTCTTTCCGATCGTCAGTATGGGTTCCGTCAGGGACGCTTCACTGGCGATCTTCTCACCTACCTTTCAGACTCCTGGTCATCCTCCTTTCGGGACTTTGGCGAAAGCTTTGCCATTGCACTTGACATCTCAAAGGCTTTCGATCGAGTCTGGCATAAATCTTTAATTTCCAAACTGCCCTCCTACGGTTTCTATCCTATCTGTGCCTTCATCGCTAGCTTCCTTTCTGGTCGTTCTATAGCCGCTGTTGTAGACGGCCATCGTTCTTCTCCTAGATCTATCAACAGTGGTGTTCCTCAGGGCTCTGTCTTATCACCAACTCTCTTCCCTTTATTCATCAATGATCTTCTAAGCTGTACATCTAACCCTATCCACTCATACGCTGATGACTCCACCCTTCACCTTTCCATTCGGTTCCCGCAACGCCCATCTCAACAGTTACTTCAACAAACAAGGGATGAGGCTATGGCACACCTAATGTCTGACTTGGCTCGTATCTCTGACTGGGGTAAAAATAATGTGGTTGTCTTTAATGCATCTAAGACTCAGTTCTTACACCTATCGGCCCGACAAAATCTTCCACAGGTATACCCACTAATGTTTAATAATATTCAGCTTAATCCTGCATCATCCTTGAACATGCTTGGGGTTTCATTTACTCGGGACTTATCTTGGAAAGATCATATTACATCTCTTGTAAAATCTGCTTCCAAGAGATTGGGTGTGCTAAGCCGACTCCGCTCTTTCTTTACCCCTGCACAATTGTTGACTCTATACAGGGGTTTTATCCGCCCCTGTGTGGAGTACAACTCTCATGTGTGGGGAGGCTCCCCACATACAGCTCTTCTCAATAGGGTGGAGTCAAAGGCTTTTTGTCTCATTAACTCTCCTCCTCTTACTGACTCCCTTCAACCTCTGTCTCTTCGCCGCACTGTTGCATCTTTATCTCTTTTCTGTCGCTACTTTAATGGTCACTGCTCCTCTGAACTGTCTGCTTGCATTCCTCCACCTCTACGACGGGCGCATAGCACCCGTCTGGCAGCAAACTCTCATCCCTTTTCTGTCCAACTTTCTAATGCAAGAGTTAACCGTTACTCCCAGTCTTTCATTTATGCAACAGGTCAGCTCTGGAACTGTCTCCCTCTGTCTGTATTTCCTGCTGCCTATGATCTCCAGTCTTTCAAACGCAGTGTGTCCAGGCATCTCAAAATGATCGGATCTTGAATTTGGCTCTCTATTGTATTTTGTTTTTCTCTTGGAGGGAACTGTTACTGCGGGCTCATGGCCTTTGGTTCCTTCTTCCTCGCATAAAAAAGAAAGAAAGAAAGAAAAAAAAAAGATGACCGGTGTGTGGTACTATGAACCCATCACACTAGGATACTCTGACATACCCGCTACCGTCTGCCTAGGTATTTAATATGTTGAACGGATATGGGTGATTATGAGGAGAGATGAGTATTCTTTGACTGGACAACTGATGTCTAGCTAAGCAATGGCCTAATCTGATCTGTGACCATAATGTAATATTACCCTCACTACACAGACCAGCTGAATAGCATGGAATGAAGTTAAATAGCCAGAGCAGTAATACAGAAGAGACAATATTATGGTTCATATGAAGCAAGAAAAACTGTCTGAATTTTCAGCATTAGGAAAGGGTTAAGACTGCTGATCACTGGCTGTAAGGTTAGGGACGAAAGATCCCGGACAGGCCCCCCGATTGTTACAGTCTAATGTTATGAATTGCCGGATAATATTTATTTTTTTATTAAACACACTGGGGATATGGTAGCATCAGACTGAACAGATAGGACTTGAAGAATTGTGAGATGTCAATCTTTCACTGTATTATTCATTTATTTAGCCATGCATCCAGTGTCATTTTTAATTAAAATTCAGATTCTTTGATAAGCAGTTAAAAAAAATAAGGAAAAAGGAAAAAAGTCCATCAACCCTTTGGTGTTTAAGGGTGCGGTGCAAACTTCATGCACTTGTTATCATTCGACTCAGGTTGCGTCTGCGCACATTTCTTCCACTCATTACCATTAGATGCCGGTTTCATCGAACGAAGTGGCCCTGTTTTTTTGGTTATGGAATGATTTCGCTTCCATTTCTGGTCGAAAACAAAGCGCAACTTGTGTCCCTGTGTATTCTTCCAACGTGTTCAACCCACCTGGCACCCAGCGTCGCCCCACTACCCCAGTCATTTTGCTATGAGCCTTGCTCGAACATAAGATAATTTCATTTCACGCTCCATAAAATCAGCCCTAATTGACCTACAGTAATTCATTATACACTAAAATGTAGCCAAATAAATTCCCTATAACTTTTGCTTAATAATCTATCTATCTATCTATTGCCAGACGCCTCAATCCCGTTCGGGGTGGCTACAAACAAATCGCCTCCACGTCGCTCTGTCCCCCGCCATTCCACTGCCCTGCTCCCAACTCACACCCCCCTCTCTCATATACCTCTCCACCTCATCCCTCCATCTCATCCTCGGCCTCCCCCACCCTCTCCCCTCCTCCACCTCTCTCACATACACTCTCTTCGTCAGTCTTTCACCCTCCAAACCTCTCCACATGGCCAAACCACCTCAGTGTATTCCTCCTAACGCTTCCTATCACATCCACATCCACACCACAACGCTCCTTTATATCCTCATTTGTCAGCCTGTCTCTCCATGTGACTCCACAGGCTCCTCTTAAATAACTCATTTCCACTGCTTTCACTCTTGACTTGTGCTCTACCAACAACGTCCAAGCTTCACTTTCATATGTTAGAGTTGGTATCACAATACTGTCATGTAGTAACTTTTTCACTTCCATGCTCACTGCCCTGTTTCTTATCACTGCTTTCAAGGAACCAGCAACCTTTCTTCCTTGCTGTACCATTTCAAGCACTTCACCCTCCAAACCTCCATCCTTACTCATCACACTACCCAAGTACTTAAACATACTCACATTTTCCAATTCCTCACCATCCAACCTCGCTGTACATTCACTGACTTCACCTCTCTCAAAGACCATTACTTTACTCTTCCCTACATTCACCTTTAGATTCTGTTTCTTACACACTCTCCCAAACATATCCACCAAGCCTTGCAGCTCTCCTTCGTCTTCACTCAACAACACAGTATCATCCGCAAACAACAGTACAGGGAGTTTCCAAACACTACCCTCTCTCACCAGGGCCACTCCAACTTCCACTACCCTACCATGTATCTCTTTTATTACCCCATCCACTTACAGATTGAACAACAATGGAGACGTGACACATCCTTGTTCCAACCCAACCTTCAAAGAGAAAAATTCACTCAGTTCACCATCCACACGCACTGCTGCCTTAGTACCATCATACATACTCTTCACAGCATTCAACAACTTCCCATCTACTCCATATATTCTTAATACTTTCCACAATCCTTGTCTATCCACCCTGTCATATGCTTTCTCCAAATCCATGGAAGCCACATACAACTTCTTTCCCATCTCTAGAAACTTTTCCACTAAAGATCTAAGAATGAATATCTGATCCACACAGCCTCTTCCCTTCCTAAAGCCTCCCTGTTCTTCTCCAACTAATTCCACTGTTATTTCTCCAACTCTGTCAGTAAGTATCCTATCATACACTTTTCCTATTATACTAAGAAGACAAATGCCCCTATGATTACCACACATGTCCTTTTCCCCTTTTCCTTTGTACAAGGGAATAATTATACCTGACTTCCAATCCTCCGGGACTCTTCCTTCCTCCCAGGCCAATCTGCAGATTTTCCACATCCATTCTACTACTATCTCTCCCCCATGCTTCAGCATTTCACCACACGCACTCCATCAATTCCTGGGGCTTTCCCCAATTTAACTTTCTTCATTGCTTCCACAACTTCTATCCTACTGATTTTTTCCTGTCTTCTCACCTCCCTCCTTCTCCCAGCCATTCCCCAGCCACTTATACTCGGATTACTTCCATCTTCTATGTTCAACAATTCCTTAAAGTGTTCTCTCCATCTGCTCACTTTTTCTCCCTTCTCCACTAGTAATCTACCATTTTTATCTTTCACTCCCCTGCTAACTTCACTTCCACCCTGTCTTACTCTTTTCACCTCTTTCCAGAACATTTTCTTACAGTCCCTCCACTTTACACTCAATTCCTTCCAAATTCCTCATCCACTCTTTTCTTACTTCCTCTTACTAATCTTTTTACCTCTCTCTTTCTTTCTACATATAACTCTCTCTTCCGCCTCTCAGCTTCTTCCACGCCCCTATTTCTCATCCATTCATTGTATGCTTTCTTCTTTTGTGCCACAGCCTGTCTCACCTCTTCATTCCACGACGCTGTTCCTTGCACCCCTCTCCGTCTTCTCTTCATCCCACACACCACATCACATGCTGCACATATTTCTTCTGTGAATATCCTGCACACACCTTCCACGTCCCCCATCTGCTCCAATTCATATTTGCCCAATCGTTCCTCCACTTCTCTCTTATATTATGCCTTTTTCTCATCCTCTTGTAACCTTTCCACTCTCCTTGCAAATACTCCTTCTTCCCGTCCTTCCCTTCTTCTATTAATCCATCTTATTTGTATCTTGATTCTGGCTACCACCAAGTAGTGGTCAGAAAGTCCACTCCCCCAACTTCTATAAGCCCTTGCATCCATTACACATCTTCGCATCCTTTCATGGACACACACATAATCAATCATTACCTGCCTTTCATTCAGTTCACCACCCACCCTTCTCATCACTCGCCATGTATACCTGTGGATCATTTTGAGCCTGAAGAGGGTATTGGCTATCACCAACCCCCTCCCAGCACAAATGTCCACTACCAGTAACGCACTGCCATTCTCATCTATCTCAGCAGGCACACCCCACTCACCAGCTATTCTATCCACCTTCACATTCCCTACTTTACCATTCATATCACCGATCAAAAGCACTCTCTCATTCCTTCCAAACTTTTCCATACACACTTCCACATTTGTCCAGAACTCTTCTCTCACTCTGTTTGCACGATCTTGCATTGGCGCATACACACACACAATCGCCCACATTTGTATTCCAGCTTTCAGTCTTACCCACACAATCCTTGACCCAACTGATCCATACTCTCTTATGTTCTTCTTCCATCTTTTACTCACAAAATATACACACTCCTTCTTCTGCCCTCTCATTCTCACCTACTCCTGCACATATACCTCATCCATACTCCCATTCTCTCACACTCTCACCTCTCCTTTTAGTTTCAGTTACTCCACATACATGAACTTTGGCACCCTCAAGCACCTGGACAATCTCTCTTTGTTTCACCTCATCATTCGCACCTCTTACATTCCATGTTCCAATTACCATGTCCTTTGTCCAGTCCTTGGTCATCATCTTTTGGTCAGTCCTTGTCCGAGGCTTCTTGTTTGTCTTTTTAGTTAGTTGTTTTCCGGGGAACGGCACTAACCCTCCGCCAACACTTTTAGTCGCCTTGTACAATAAGCAGGGATACTGGGGGAGTATTCTTGAAAAAAAAAACCTGCCCCCAGGGGGGGTATTATATTTGTATGAGAAAAACTGAAATGAAAAAGAAATTTAAGGCATAATTTACAATTTATAATTCTCAATGCATAAATAGGGGTGTGAGGATAAATTGTTTATGAACTATGGAGTGTGTGAGAATAGCGCGGTGATGCGGGGGGGGGGGGGGAGTCAGTGTGTGACCTTGGGCACCCAGGACTGTTTCCCAAGTACTGTACTCACTTGCGGCTGGATGCTGCCTGCGTTCATTAGTAACGAGAGAGTTAATTTAAAATAGAGTACACTTAAAAACTAACAAACGAAACAAACAACAAACCATAGAAGTTCTCTATCTCTAACTGTCTATCGCCAGAGGCCTCAATCCTGTAAGAGGTGGCCACAAACAAATCGCCTCCATGTCACCTTTTCCCCTGCCATTTCACTGCCTGCTCCCAGCTCACACCCCCCTTTCTCATATACCTCTTCACTCCATCCCTCCACCTCATCCTTGGCTTCTCCTTCCCTCTCCCCCCCCCCCTCCACCTCACTCACATACACTCTCCTCATCAGTCTCTCACTCTCCATCCTTTCCACATGGCCAAACCATTTCAGTGTGTTTCTCCTAACGCTTCCTGTCACATCCACGTCCACACCATAACACTCCTTCATTTTCTCATTTGTCAGTCTGTCCCTCCATGTGACTCCACATGTTCCTCTCAAAAAACTAATTTCCACTGCTTTCGCTCTTGACTTCTGTCCCTCCAACAAAGTCCAAGCTTCACTTCCATACATTAGAGAGAAGTTAGAGATAAGTTACCCCTAGACCAAAACCCTGAGACTTAAGTTAATACAGAAAAGCAAAAGGGAAAAACATATTCACACTTCAGAATAATCACAATATTAATAGTCCCAGTCTTGGTAAGGATGACCGTCACTCCCGGCATGAAGAAGGAAGAAGACATTCGCTGATTCCCACAAGCTACTCCCAGTTTCTCCTACGTCACAGCCAAACCAGTCACCACCCAGGCCCAACCACCAGTGAGATGTAGCCCAAATCACTGCTGGTCGAATAGACTCCTTTAACTCACGAGTGAACCTCCTTGATTCCAGAATTAGTCTTGCAAAACTCCCAGGTTCGAGTGGAAATTGTGAGATAGTTCATACAAGTCAATCTGGTTTGGAGATGGGATGGGGGGCCTAACACCATAAAGTCTAACCATGTGGAAATCCAAGCCAACCTGATCAGATGTTACAGCTAGGTTCCCTTTTTTTTTTTTTTTTTTTTTTTTTTTTTTTTTTAGTATAAAAATTATCAGCATCGAGTAGTAAAATATTTATTCGATAATAAAAATGTATGTATGTGGATTAACTGAAGCTATATGGAGAGGAGAGAGTAGGAGAGAATAGGAGTATGGATGGGGTATATGTGTGTGAGTGGGTGAGAATGAGAGGGCAAATGAAGGAGTGTGTATTGTTGTGTGCAAGAGATGGAAGGAGAATATAAGAGAGTATGGATCCGTTGGCTTAAGGATTGTGTAGGTAAGATTGAAAGTTGGACTACAAATGTGGGTGATTGTGTGTGTGTGTATGCACCAGTGCAAGATCGTGGAAGCAGGGGGAAAGAAGAGTTCTGGACAAATGTGGAAGCATGCATGGAAAAGTTTGAAAGGAATGAGAGAGTGTTTTTGATTGGTGATATGAATGGAAGAGTAGAGAATGTGAAGCTGGATGGAGTAGTTGGTGAGTGGGGTGTGCCTGCAGAGGTGGATGAGAATGACAATGCTCTAGTGGACATTTGTGTCGGGAGGAGGTTGGTGATAGCCATTACCCTCTTCAGGCACAAAATGATTCACAGGTATACATGGCAAGTGATGAGAAGGGGGAATGATGAACTGAATGAATGGAAGGCAATCATTGGTTATGTGTGTGTGGATGATAAGGATGAGAAGGTGTGTAATGGATGCAAGAGCATATAGAGGTTGGGGGAGTGTACTTTCTGACCATCACTTGATGGTGGTGAGAATCAAGATTCAGATGAAATGGAGGAATAGGAGAAGGGAAGGACAGGAGGTAGTAGGTCATACAAGGAGGGTGGAAACATTACGAGATAATAGAAAAAGGCAGAATATAAGAGGGAAGTGGAGGAGCGATTGGGTAAATGTGGATTGGAGCAGATGGGGAAAGTGGAAGGTGTGTGCAAGATATTTTCAGAAGAAATCTGTGCAGTATGTGAGGTTGTGTGCAGGATGAAGATAAAGGGGATGCAAGGACCAGCATGGTGGAATGAAGAGGTGAGACAGGCTGTGGCACAAAGAAGAAAGCGTACAGTGAGTGGCTGAGAAACGGGTGTGGAAGAAGTTAAGAGATGGAAGAGAGAGTTATATGTTGGGAGGAAGAGAATGGTGAAAGATTATTAAGAGAGAGTAAGAAAAGAGTGGCTGAGGAATTTGGAAGGACATTGAGTGTAAAGTGGAGGGAATGTAAGAACATGTTCTGGAAAGAGGTAAAGAGAGTTAGACAGGGTGGCAAAGAAGTTAGTCTGGGAGTGAAAAATAAAAGTGGTGGATTACTGGTGGAGAAGAGAGGAAAAAGTGAGCAGATGGAGAGAACACTTTAATGAATTGTTGAACATAGAGAATGAAAGTAATGCAAATATAAGTGGCTGGGGAATGGCTGAGAGACAGAGAAGTGTGAGAAGAGAGGTAGAAGTCAGTAGGAAGGAAATAGTAGAAGCAATGAAGAAAGTCAAAATAATGGGGAAAGCCCCAGGGATTGATGGAGTGTATGACAAAATGCTGAAGCATGGGGCAGAGATAGTAGTAGAATGGATGTGGAAGATGTGCAGATTGGCGTGGGAGGAAGGTAGAGTCCCAGAGGATTGGAAGTCAGGTATAATACCCCTGTACAAAGGAAAAGGATAAAAAGAAATATGTGGTAATCATAGGGGCATTTATCTTCTTAGTGTAATAGGAGAAGTATATGGTAGGATATTAATTGACAGAGGTAGGGAAATAACAGAGGAATTAGTTGGAGAAGAACAGGGAGATTCTAGGAAGGGAAGAGGTTGTGTAGATCAGATATTCATTCTTAGGTCTGTATTAGAAAAGATCCTAGAGAAGGGAAAGAAGTTGTATGTGGTCGTCATGGATTTGGAGAAAGCACATGACCCGGTGGAAAGACAAGGATTGTGGAAAGTATTAAGAATACATGGAGTAGATGGGAAGTTGTTGAATGCTGTGAAGAGTATGTATGAAGGTGCTAAGGCTGCAGTGTGTGTAGATAGTGAACTGAGTGAATTTTTCTATTTGAAGGTTGGATTGAAACAGGGATGTGTCATGTCTCCATGGTTGTTCAGTCAGTATATGGATGGGGTTATAAAGGAGATACAAAGTAGGGAAGTGGACGTTGGAACAGCCCTAATGAGAGATGGCCGTGTTCTGACTCCCTGTACTGTTGTTTGCAGATGACATTGTGTTGTTAAATGAAGACAAAGGGGAGCTGCAAGGCTTGGTGGATGAATTTGGGAGTGCTTGTGAGAAACAGAATCTAAAGGTGAATGTAGGGAAGAGTAAAGTTATGGTCTTTGAGAGAAATGAAGTCAGTAAATGTACATTGAGGTTAGATGAGGAGGAAATTGAAAGTGTGAGTGCATTTAAGTACTTGGGTAGTGTGATGAGTAAATATGGAAGTTTAAAGGATGAAGTGCTTGAAAGGGTACAACAAGGAAGAAAGGTTGCTGGTTCCTTGATAGCAGTGATAAGAAACAGGGAAGTGTGTGTGGAAGTGAAAAAGTTACTGCGTGACAGTATTGTGATATGAACTCGAATGTATAGATGTGAAGCTTGGATCAACCTTGCTGGAGGGAAAGAAGTCAAGAGTGAGAGCAGTGGACATGAGTTATTTGAGAGGAGCATTTGGAGTCACATGGAGAGGCAGACTGACAAATAAGGAAGTGAAGGAGCATTGTGGTGTGGATGTGGATGTGATAGAAAGTGTTAGGAGAAACAGAATGGGGTGGTTTGGCCATGTAGAGAGGATGGAGAGTGAGAGACTGATGAGGAGAGTGTATGTGAGTGAGGTGAAGGGGGGGAGTGGCCGAGAATGAGATGAAGAGATGAAGTGGAGAGGTATATGAGAGAGGGGGGTGTGAGCTGGGAGCAGGGCAGTGAAATGGCGAGAGACATGGCGACATGGAGGCAGTTTGTTTGTGGCCACCCCGTACGGGATTAAGGCGTCTCACAATAGGTAGATAGAAAATGTACTGGAGGTAAGCTTTCATGCATATAATTTACAATTGTGTTTCATGCGTATAATTTACAATTAAAGTCCAAATAAAAGGGAGAAATAGAAGAAGGGAAGGACAGGAGGAAGTAGTGCATACATTGAGTGGAATAGTTACAAGAGGATGCAAAAAAGCAGAATATAAGAGGGAAGTGGAAGAGCGATTGGGTAAATATAGACTGGAGCAGATGGGGGACGTGGAAGGTGCATGCAAGATATTCACAACGGAAATCTGTGCAGCATGTGAGGTGGTGTGTGGAGTGAAGAGAAGACAAAAGGGGGTGCAGGGAACATCATGGTGGGCTGAAGAGGTGAGAGAGGCTGTGGCACAAAAGAAGAAAGCACATAGTGAGTGGATGAGAAACAGAGGCGTGGAAGAAGTTGAGAGATGGAAGAGAGAGTTATATGTAGAGAGGAAGAGAGAGGTGAAAAGATTAGTAAGAGAGAGTAAGAAGTGAGTGGATGAGGAATTTGGAAGGAACTTGAGTGTAAAGTGCATGGAATGTAAGAAAATGTTCTGGAAAGAGGTAAAGAAAGTTAGACAGAGTGTCAAAGAAGTTAGTTGGGGAGTGAAAGATAAAAATGGTAGATTACTAGTGGAGAAAGGAGAAAAGTGAGCAGATGGAGGGAACACTTCGAGGAATTGTTGAACATAGAGAATGAAGGTAATGGAAGTATAAGTGGCTGGGGAATGGCTGGGAGAGGGAAGGATGTGAGAAGAGAGGAAGAAATCAGTAGGATGGAAGTTGTGGAAGCAATGAAGAAAGTTCAAATGGGGAAAGTCCTGGGAATTGATGGAGTATGTGGTGAAATGCTGAAGCATGGGGGAGAGATAGTAGTAGAATGGATGTGGAAGATGTGCAGATTGGCTTGGGTGGAAAGTAGAGTCCCAGAGGATTGGAAGTCAGATATAATTATTCCCCTGTACAAAGGAAAAAGGGAAAAAGAAGTGTGTGGTAATCATAGGGGCATTTGTCTTCTTAGTGTAATAGGAAAAATGTATGGTAGGATACTTATTGACAGAGTTAGGGAAATAACAGAGGAATTAGTTGGAGAAGAACAGGGAGATTTAGGAAGGGGAGAAGTTTTGTAGGTCAGATATTCATTCTTATTCTTAGATCTTTAGTGGAAAAGTTTCTAAAGAAGGGAAAGATGATGTATACAGCCTTCATGGATTTGGAGAAAGCATATGACAGGTTTGATAGACAAGGACTGTGGAAAGTCTATCTATCTATCTATCTATTGCCTGACGCCTCAATCCCGTTTGGGGTGGCCACAAAGAATATATGGGGTAGATGGGAAGTTGCTGAAGGCAGTGAAGAGTATGTATGAGGGTGCTGAGGCTGCACTGTGTGTGAATAGTGAACTGAATGAGTTTTTCTATTTGAAGGTTGGATTCAAGCAGTGATGTGTCATGTCTCCATGGCTGTTCAATCTGTATATGGATGGGGTTATTAATGAAATGCAAGGTAGGGCAGTGGATGTTGGAGCAGCCCTAGTGAGAGAGGGCAGTGTTTGGAAGCTACTTGTGCTGTTGTTTGCAGATGATACTGTGTTGTTAAGTCAAGATGAAGGGGAGCTTCAGGGCTTGGTGAATGAATTTGGGAGAGAGTGTAAGAAACAGAATCTAAAGGTGAATGTAGGGAAGAATAAAGTTTTGGTCTTCGAAAGAAATGATGTCGTGAATGTAGAGTGAGGTTGATTGAGGAGGAAATGGAAAGTGTGAGTGCGTTTAAGTACTTGGGTAGTGTGATGAGTAAGGATGGAAGTTTAGAGAAGGAAGTGCTTGAAAGAGTGCAACAGGGAAGAAAGGTTGCTGGTTCCTTGAAAGCAGCGATAAGAAGCAGGGAATTGAGCATGGAATTGAAAAAGCTCCTGCGTGACAGTATTGTGATACCAACTCTAACGTATGGAAGTGAAGCTTGGACCTTGCTGGAGGGACAGAAGTCAAGAGTGAGAGCAGTGGAAATGAGTTATTTGAATGGAGCATGTGGAGTAACATGGAGAGACAGACTGACAAATGAGGAAGTGAAGGAGCGTTGTGGTGTGGATGTGGATGTGCTAGGAAACAATAGGAGAAACATACTGAGGTGGTTTGGGCATGTGGAGAGGATGGAGAGTGAGAGACTGATGAGGAGAGTGTATGTGAGTGAGGTGGAGGGGGGAGAGGGAGGGGGAGGCCAAGGATGAGATGGAGGGATGGGGTGTAGAGGTATATGGGAGAGGGGGGAGTGAGCTGGGAGTAGGGCAGTGAAATGGCGGGGGACAGGGCGACATGGAGGCGATTGTTTATGGCCACCCTTTACGGGATTGAGGTGTCTCACAGTAGATAGATAGATTGATAGATAGTGTGTTTTAGCCCAATAATCATAGACTTTTGATAATGTAAAACACTTGCAGAATGCATAACTTTGGATCTGTTGACCCTTTCCCGTGAATGCAGAAGCTTAAATTCTGGCTGTGCACATATTCTCGCTTGAAAGCTTTCAGAACAGCTGTGTAGAGACAAATTACTTCTAACGCTTGTAGAAAAGTTACAATTCATCGTAGAAAGGCCGCGTTGGTCTCGTTTTGAAGATGAAGAGTTTTGCTCTGTCATACATTGTCCAGAAAGACAATATTGTATATATACAAAATAAAATGCAAAAAAAGTGAGTAGATGTTAGCTGATATGCTAAAGTCTTACATAGTCCTTTAAAAAAATATTCGCCCAAAAAAAAACATTCAAGAAGTAATAATATTTTTTGCTTCAGTACGTAGCAGAATAAATTTCTATCTATCTATCTATCTATTGCCAGACGCCTCAATCCCGTTTGGGGTGGCCACAAACAAATCGCCTCCAAGTCGCCCTGTCCCCCGCCATTTCACTACCCTGCTCCCAACTCACACCCCCCTCTCTCATATACCTCTCCACCCCATCCCTCCATCTCATCCTCGGTCTCCCCCTCCCTCTTCCACCCTCCACCTCGCTCACATACACTCTCTTCGTCAGTCTTTCACCCTCCATCCTCTCCACATGGCCAAACCACCTCAGTGTGTTCCTCACAACGCTTCCTATCACATCCACATCAACACCACAACGCTCCTTTATATCCTCATTCGTCAGCCTGTCTCTCCACGTGACTCCACAAGCTCCTCTTAAATAACTCATTTCCACTGCTCTCACTCTTGACTTGTGTCCTTCCAACAACGTCCAAGCTTCACTTCCGTACGTTAGAGTTGGTATCACAATACTGTCATGTAGTAACTTTTTTACTTCCATGCTCACTTCCCTGTTTCTTATCACTGCTTTCAAGGAACCAGCAACCTTTCTTCCCTGCTGTACCCTTTCAAGCACTTCACCCTCCAAACCTCCATCCTTACTCATCACACTACCCAAATACTTAAACGTACTCACATTTTCCAATTCCTCACCATCCAACCTCGCTATACATTCACTGACTTCACCTCTCTCAAAGACCATCACTTTACTCTTCCCTACATTCACCTTTAGGTTCCGTTTCTTACACACTCTCTCAAACTCATCCACCAAGCCTTGCAGCTCCCCTTCATCTTCACTCAACAACACAGTATCATCTGCAAACAACAGTACAGGGAGTTTCCAAACACTATCCTCTCTCACCAGGGCCACTCCAACATCCACTACCCTACCTTGTACCTCTTTTATTACCCCATCCATGTACAGATTGAACAACCATGGAGACGTGACACATCCCTGTTTCAAACCAACTTTCAAAGAGAAAAATTCACTTAGTTCACCATCCACACGCACTGCAGCCTTAGCACCATCATACATACTCTTCACAGCATTCAACAACTTCCCATCTACTCCATATATTCTTAACACTTTCCACAATCCTTGTCTATCCACCCTGTCATATGCTTTCTCCAAATCCATGAAAGCCGCATACAACTTCTTTCCCTTCTCTAGAAACTTTTCCACTAAAGATCTAAGAATGAATATCTGATCTACACAACCTCTTCCCTTCCTAAAGCCTCCCTGTTCTTCTCCAACTAATTTCTCTGTTCTTTCTCTAACTCTGTCTATAAGTATCCTACCATACACTTTTCCTATTATACTAAGAAGACAAATGCCCCTATGATTACCACACACTTCTTTTTCCCCTTTTCCTTTGTACAAGGGAATAATTATACCTGACTTCCAATCCTCCGGGACTCTACCTTCCTCCCAGGCCAATCTGCACATCTTCCACATCCATTCTACTACTATCTCTCCCCCATGCTTCAGCATCTCACCACACACTCCATCAATTCCTGGGGCTTTCCCCGATTTAACTTTCTTCATTGCTTCCACAACCTCTATCCTACTGATTTCTACCTGTCTTCTCACCTCCCTCCTTCTCCCAGCCATTCCCCAGCCACTTATACTCGCATCACTTCCATCCTCTACGTTCAACAATTCCTTAAAGTGTTCTCTCCATCTGCTCACTTTTTCTCCCTTCTCCACTAGTAATCTACCATGTTTATCTTTCACTCCCTTTCCAATAATGCGTTATTTGTTGTATTTTCTTAAATAATAACACTGCATATATACGCGAGGAAAAGGAGCATAAGTGTTTGGCGGGTGGTCAAGAGTGTACATCCTACCTGTGAGGAATCTCACACCATATTGAGCTTAGCAAACCAAGTGAGCACGCACGCACCAGCTGTGGCAGGCTTAGCTCCGCCCACTTTTGCCCGTCATCCAACAAAAATGACGACTCCCTAAATATTTCTTTAGAGATTACATCGGATGATGGTCAAAGTCGTCATACTGACGTCAGAAGTTGACAAACGCATGACGACCCAGGTCGTCATTGGTAAGTCTAAGAGTTAATTATGCAGCCTCATCAGTTTTACACAAAATGTGGAAAATTGCCTGCAGTGTTAGGCTTTCAGGTCAATTTGGCCCCAAGGTCAGTTTGTCCTCAGTCAGTTCTTCACAACTAGCATAATCCATCCCAGCTTAACTCATGGAGAGCGACAATCATTCTGTAAGTACCTTCTGGGAAGCGACTATTTGGCCGAAATTTTGAGCCTTACAGAATTGAATGATACACACACATCATTGTCATGGAAATGTTTGCTTGCATCCAGCAATATATATGTATAACCACATAAAGTCACGTGGTGGTGAGATAAAATGGCCAGAGAATGAACAGCTGGTGGCACGAGCAACCCACCACCCATGGTGATTGAGGTAGGTCTTTGTCCGGAAAAAACAGCCTATACTTACCTTGGCCTTGTGCAAGGATTACATGATTACTGTATCATCAACCCCCCCTCCCCTCTCTCTCTCTCTCTCTCTCTCTCACAAACTGCAATAAATTACCTTAGAACAAAGCATATATTATTATACAATTTACCCATGACTCTCTCTCTCTCTCTCTCTCTCTCTCTCTCTCTCTCTCTCCGAGAGAGAATGCAGGGAATGGAGAATGAAAGACAAGAGGGATGTCATTCATTCATTCAAAAGAACGAAGGGACACTGATTCTCTCATTCCTCTCTCTCTCTCTCTTTCTCTCTTTCTCTCTCTGTGAGAGAGGAAGGAGGGAATGGACAATGAGAGAAGAAGTATAGCTGTCACACCTTATCTCCTCTTTCGCAAGGGACCACGCTGTTTCTGCCATTCCTATATATTTTACTCTCTCTCTCTCTCTCTCTCTCTCTCTCTCTATCTTGTGTGTGTGTGTGTGTGTGTGTGTGTGTGTGCAAATCCCCTAGCGCCTGTGTGGGGTTGGCAGTGTCACAGGAGGAAAGTGAGGAAAATTTACATGCGCACTCCATGGTGTCTTCGCTGCATATTCCGAGCGTATATGGGACAGCGTGGGTGGTATCGAGAGTTGCCACTTGCCCTTATTTCCCATACAAATTTCAGGCACCTACTCCTCGTGGCGTGGTTTTGGTATGCCTTTGAAAATCGCGCTCATTTGAGGCCTATCGCCTTCGACTCCGATAAGTCCCAAATGAGGCCTATCGCTCTCAACGGGTTAACCTAACCTATCATATTGTAATTTTATGTAGTCTAACCTGACATAATTTAACCAACTCATTCTAACCAGGCCAGACAACTTGGGGATGAATGGGTTTTGAGTCCAACCTGGCTTAGTAGGATGGCATCACTGGTGTCAAGAGGCTGAACCATATTACTCTTATTTGTTATTTCTTTGGAATTTGAGTGTCATAAATGAGTTACACAGTTATGAAACCTAATCCCTGTCAAAAAATTTCCATAATTTGTTAATGGGAGATCTTCTATACTTTGTCCTTAACCCCTCCATGGCCATGGGTCCGGAATTTTATGTGCACCCCAGGCCGATGCCAGGGTCATTTTCTGAAGGTTTGAAAATTTATTTATTTATTTATTTTCCTCACCATATTGAAGAGGAAGTTCTGATGCACCTAGCAGTACAAATCCCAGCTTCGTAGACCCATTCTGTGGCTTGCAATGGAGTGTGAAAGTTGCACAAATCCCAGCTTCCTAGACCCATTCTGTGGCTTGCAACGGAGTCTGAAAGTTGCAGAAATATCGGCAACCGATATTCACAGCCGAGAGGTGCAGCCGCACTGCAACGTGTTATCATTTTTTTTTTTTTAACCTCCCAAAACAAAGTGAATGGTGTTGAAATGTTGCGCATATATTAGATATGATGATATCGAATTATTTCATTACATAATATGTTTGGATTGGGTAAAAAAAATTATTATGAATATTTTTTCACCTTTTTGATATAAAATATGTTTATGGTAGTGTTGAGTTATTTTTTATGTTATCGTTGTGCCCATGCTTGGAAAAAGGAGTGAAACAGTTGAATTGTCAGTCCTAAATGAGAAAATTACCTGTTCCCTATGGCTAGGCTCTCCCACGGGAGATGAAAGTGGAGGGTCAGCTCCGATTAGCAGTAGGGACGTTGAGTCGCAACTTGCCGCTCCCACACCACATGCATGGGTAATAATGAAATTGTAATGCAGTTTCAAAACTACGAATAAGTCTAATTATTATGAATTTAGAGACAAAGCAGAAATAAATACACTGTACGTTTACAGACGGGGGAAAACGTATTTTTTTCGTTGTAATACGTTCACCTTTCTCTATCATTTTACCTTGTTATTTTCGCAATATATGTTGCTGCCTGTCTGTCGTGAGTGTGGGAAAGTATGATATTTTCTGCCTGGGTAAGGAAAAACGGTACAGCTGGATGTTTCCCAACACTTTACACCGTCAGAATTGCGAGATGACCTGCCATTCGCACATCACATGAGCTGATTAGCAGGAAGGGAAGGAAGTTCTTTTCATTCACGAAAACATCACGTGAACACAGAAAACTATCCCGTTGTGCTGTAAAAGGCAAAGAATATGTAAAGTGATTCAAAACACTGCAACAATCCTGAGCAGATAGGTAAAAGTACCAAAAATGAATTTTTCTTCTATTTTTATCCCTTTCTTTGTTTATGCCTGTGTTTATTTATAATCGTAAACAGGGTGGTTGTGTGTGTTTTGCAAGGGAGGAAAAAGATGATGTTTTCTGTCTGGCTCGAGATAATGGGTGTAACTGTGTGTTCAGGCATGGCCACGAGCATAAAAATCATACATCTACTCATCACAGCAGCAAGTGGCGAACTGACAGATGAGATGTTAGAGCCTGAAGGTCAGTCTCATGTCGCAGATGTTCATTCACTTCCTGAAAGTTTTCACAGTTTTCTACAAGTTGCACTGCATCAAATGATCCAAACCAGTACAACAAACCTGAGCAAATAGGTAAAGATCTATATATCTATCTATTGCCAGACGCCTCAATCCCGTTTTGGGTGGCCACAAACAAATCGCCTCCAAGTCGCCCTGTCCCCCGCCATTTCACTGCCCTGCTCCCAACTCATGTCTCTCATGTACCTCTCCACCCCATCCCTCCATCTCATCCTCGGCCTCCCCCTCCCTCTTCCCCCCTCCACCTCACTCACATACACTCTCTTCGTCAGTCTTTCACCCTCCATCCTCTCCACATGGCCAAACCACCTCAGTGTGTTCCTCATAACTCTTCCTATCACATCCACATCCACACCAAAACGCTCCTTTATATCCTCATTCGTCGGCCTGTCTCTCCATGTGACTCCACAGGCTCCTCTTAAATAACTCATTTCCACTGCTCTCACTCTTGACTTGTGTCCTTCCAACAACGTCCAAGCTTCACTTCCATACGTTAGAGTTGGTATCACAATACTGTCATGTAGTAACTTTTTCACTTCCATGCTCACTTCCTTGTTTCTTATCAGTGCTTTCAAGGAACCAGCAACCTTTCTTCCCTGCTGTACCCTTTCAAGCACTTCACCCTCCAAACCTCCATCCTTACTACTTAAACGTACAGTACTCACATTTTCCAATTACTCACCATCCAACCTCACTGTACATTCACTGACTTCACCTCTCTCAAAGACCATCACTTTACTCTTCCCTACATTCACCTTTAGATTCCGTTTCTTACACACTCTCCCGAACTCATCCACCAAGCCTTGCAGCTCCCCTTCGTCTTCACTCAACAACACAGTATCATCTGCAAACAACAGTACAGGGAGTTTCCAAACACTATCCTCTCTTGCCAGGGCCACTCCAACATCCACTACCCTACCTTGTACCTCTTTTATTACCCCATCCATGTACAGATTGAACAACCATGGAGACATGACACGTCCCTGTTTTAACCCAACTTTCAAAGAGAAAAATTCACTTAGTTCACCATCCACACGCATTGCAGCCTTCGTGCCATTGTACATACTTTTCACAGCATTCAACAGCTTCCCATCTACTCCATATATTCTGAAGACTTTCCACAATCCTTGTCTATCCACCCTGTCATATGCTTTCTCCAAATCCATGAAAGCTGCATACAACTTCTTTCCCTTCTCTAGAAACTTTTCTATTAAAGATCTAAGAATGAATATCTGATCTTCCCTTCCTAAAGCCTCCATGTTCTTCTCCAACTAATTTCTCTGTTCTTTCTCTAACTCTGTCAATAAGTATCCTACCATACACTTTTCCTATTATACTAAGAAGACAAATGCCCCTATGATTACCACACACTTCTTTTTCCCCTTTTCCTTTGTACAAGGGAATAATTATACCTGACTTCCAATCCTCCGGGACTCTGCGTTCCTCCCAGGCCAATCTGCACATCTTCCACATCCATTCTACTACTATCTCTCCCCCATGCTTCAGCATTTCACCACACACTCCATCAATTCCTGGGGCTTTCCCCGATTTAATTTTCTTCATTGCTTCCACAACTTCTATCCTACTGATTTCTTCATGTCTTCTCACCTCCCTCCCTCTCCCAGCCATTCCCCAGCCACTTATACTCGCATTACTTCCATTCTCTATGTTCAACAATTCCTTAAAGTGTTCTCTCCATCTGCTCACTTTTTCTCCCTTCTCCACTAGTAATCTACCATTTTTATCTTTCACTCCCCTGCTAACTTCACTTCCACCCTGTCTTACTCTTTTCACCTCTTTCCAGAACATTTTCTTACAGTCCCTCCACTTTACACTCAAATTCCTTCCAAATTCCTCATCCACTCTCTTCTTACTCTCTCTTACTAATCTTTTTACCTCTCTCTTTCTTTCTACATATAACTCTCTTCCGCCTCTCAACTTCTTCCACGCCCCTATTTCTCATCCATTCATTGTATGCTTTCTTCTTTTGTGCCACAGCCTGTCTCACCTCTTCAGTCCACCACGCTGTTCCTTGCACCCCCCTCCGTCTTCTCTTCCTTCCACACACCACATCATATGCTGCATATATTTCTTCTGTAAATATCCTACACACACATTCCACGTCTCCCATCTGCTCCAGTTCATATTTGCCCAATTGTTCCTCCACTTCTCTCTTATACTTTGCCTTTTTCTCATCCTCTTGTAACCTTTCCACTCTCCTTGCAACTACTCCTTCCTCTCGTCTTTCCCTTCTTCTATTCCTCCATCTGACTTGAATCCTAATTCTGGCCACCACCAAGTAGTGGTCAGAAAGTCCACTCCCCCAACCTCTATAAACCGTTGCATTCATTACACATCTTCGCATCCTTTCATGGACACACAGATAATCAATCATTGCCTTCCTTTCATTCAGTTCACCACCCACCCTTCTCATCACTCGCCATGTATACCTGTGGATCATTTTATGCCTGAAGAGAATATTGGCTATCACCAACCCCCTCCCAGCACAAATATCCACTAACGCACTCCCATTCTCATCTGTCTCAGCAGGCACACCCCACTCACCAACTATTCCATCCACCTTCACATTCCCAACTTTACCATTCATATCACCGATCAAAAACACTCTCTCATTCCTTCCAAACTTTTCCATGCACACTTCTACATTTGTCCAGAACTCTTCCCTCACTCTTCTAGCATGATCTTGAGTTGGCGCATACACACACACAATCGCCCACATTTGTATTCTAACTTTCAACTCTATCCACACAATCCTTGACCCACTGATCCATACTGTCTTATGCTCTTCTTCCGTCTTTTACTCACAACTATACATACTCCTTCCTTCGCCCTCTCATTCTCACCTACTCCTGCACATATACCCCATCCATACTCCCATTCTCTCACACTTTCTCCTCACCATTTTTACAAAGACAAAAATGTATTTTTCACTTATGATCATGTCTTTTTTGTTTGTCTATCTATCTATCTATTGCCAGACGCCTCAATCCCGTTTGGGGTGGCCACAAACAAATTGCCTCCAAGTCGCCCTGTCCCCCGCCATTTCACTCCCCTGCTCCCAGCTCACACCCCCCTCTCTCATATACCTCTCCACCCCATCCCTCCATCTCATCCTCGGCCTCCCCCTCCCTCTTTCCCCCTCCACCTCACTCACATACAATCTCTTCGTCAGTCTTTCACCCTCCATCCTCTCCACATGGCCAAACCACCTCAGTGTGTTCCTCATAACGCTTCCTATCACATCCACATCAACACCACAACGCTCCTTTATATCCTCATTCGTCAGCCTGTCTCTCCATGTGACTCCACAGGCTCCTCTTAAATAACTCATTTCCACTGCTCTCACTCTTGACTTGTGTCCTTCCAACAACGTCCAAGCTTCACTTCCGTACGTTAGAGTTGGTATCACAATACTGTCATGTAGTAACTTTTTCACTTCCATGCTCACTTCCCTGTTTCTTATCACTGCTTTCAAGGAACCAGCAACCTTTCTTCCCTGCTGTACCTTTCAAGCACTTCACCCTCCAAACCTCCATCCTTACTCATCACACTACCCAAGTACTTAAACGTACTCACATTTTCCAATTCCTCACCATCCAACCTCGCTGTACATTCACTAACTTCACCTCTCTCAAAGACCATCACTTTACTCTTCCCTACATTCACTTTTAGATTCCGTTTCTTACACTCTCTCTCAAACTCATCAACCAAGCCTTGCAGCTCCCCTTCGTCTTCACTCAACAACACAGTATCATCTGCAAACAACAGTACAGGGAGTTTCCTCTCTCACCATGGCCACTCCAACATCCACTACCCTACCTTGTACCTCTTTTATTACCCCATCCATGTACAGATTGAACAACCATGGAGACATGATACATCCCTGTTTCAACCCAACCTTCAAAGAGAAAAATTCACTTAGTTCACCATCCACACGCACTGCAGCCTTTGCACCATCGTACATACTCTTCACAGCATTCAACAACTTTCCATCTACTCCATATATTCTTAGCACTTTCCACAATCCTTGTCTATCCACCCTGTCATATGCTTTCTCCAAATCCATGAATGCCGCATACAACTTCTTTCCCTTCTCTAGAAACTTTTCCACTAAAGATCTGAGAATGAATATCTGATCTACACAACCTCTTCCCTTCCTAAAGCCTCCCTGTTCTTCTCCAACTAATTTCTCTGTTCTTTCTCTAACTCTGTCAATAAGTATTTGTGTGTGTATTAATTCATGATCATAAACAGGTGGTTGTATGTGTTTTGCAAGAGAGGACAAAGTTGATATTTTCTGCCTAGGTCGAGATAATGGGTGTAGCTGTGCTTGTTTAGGCGTGGCCAGGAGCAAAAAAATTGAAAATCCACTCATCACAGTAGCAGGCTCTGAACTGCTTGATGAGGTGTATGGGAGTGTAGTGTAGGTTAGTCTGAAGACATTCAGAACATTCGTTCACTTCCCAAAAATTTTTGCAGTTTTTTATAGGCCACGCTCAAATGATGCCTGCGGCCATTTATCAGCTAAACGTCATTCAACGCCAGCTGCCATGGAGGGGTTAAGGAATGCCAACTGACAAAGGTGCAAGATGATTAACTTGGGTTGGGGGATGGTTGTGAGTGGATGCTCCCCTAGCATAGGTTGTAGTAGTAGTAGTAGTTGTTCCCTGGGCAGTCTGGCCGAACAGCCCTGAGTCCCTTAGGAAGGCCGTGGCCGAGACCAGGCTTTCCCACAGAGCTCTCAAAGAGTGTATGTTGTGTTGTTGGCGTAGGTGATTGTGTGGAATGCAGTCTTCCATAATATGCTTAATAGTATGGGGTGCTGTGTTGCGTCCTGGACAGGCATCAGCGGCGGAGTCATCCAGCCTCTTCTGGTAGCTTAAGAGGGCTGGATGGTGCTCACATCTCAGCCTGGCCAAGTGGACCCTGTCCTCACGAGGAAGATAGGATTCAGGAGGGTGGATGTCTGGAGGCTGTGCATGCAGCTGTGTGTTGTCTTTAAGTGTCTGAATGGAGCGGCGAGTGATCTGAGTGTGGATATGCTTCTGGAAGCTGGTCTGAGGTGGGCAAGGGGGGAGAGATGACAGTATTTGTGTATGGTATCGTGTGCTGGGTGTTGTTTTGATGTTCCTTGGTGAGGATGGATGTGCTGCCATGTACTGTAGTAGATGTTGTGGGTTTGTGGAGGCTGCAGCAAGAAACTGAGTACAGTACCTCTCATGTCTAGGTGATCTTTGAGATGTTTTCTTTACAAACAACAAATTAACCCCTTCTTTATTGAATTTCCGAAATGTGTACCCCCATACTCAAAATGAAATGTCGGCAGCGGAACCGAATACGATCGTGAGTACTAGGGTACTCACGATCATTATAGGGGCCTATTGGGCTTCCTCTTCCTCGGTTTGGGTGCTTTGTGATCCCATGTGTGATGACATAGGGCAATTTTGTCACTGATGCTGCACTCCCCTGCCATATGCCCCTGCCATGGGGCATAGTTTTATGAAAATGACTCAGATATGTTGTGTAGGTCATTGTACCCTATATATTTTGAATTTGGTGTATATAATGGCCTATAACACATGATATAATATAGCCAGATAATGCTTCTTGGAAAGGGGACTGTCGCTAGCTTAGCAACAGTGGTGGTACTGCGGGAAAGTATGTGAGAGCATGCCGTAGTGTTTTTCAACCAACCGAACGTGTCAGTGCTTTTGGATTTACTTCTGTGCCATGGCGTCCTACGGCAATGAATCTGACTTGGATAGTGACTTAGAAGTGTCTGGCGATAACAAAACACAATCTGACATAACTGTGAGCGACTCTGATGAGGAGTACATGCCTGAGAATGATTTTGAAGTGAGTGATAATAGTGGGGAAAGTGATACTGATTCTGGTATCAGTTTGGCCTTGAAGCGCATCACCCCACCCCCACCTACTTTTGACCTGCCTGCCTCCTACCTCATTCTTTATGGATCTTCTTCATACTTACAAGGTAAATAATACAATCATTATTCTCCTCCCTATTCATTGATTTATATCTCTATCTACTATATTTATCTGTATATTGTATGTTTACTAAATTGGTTGGTTAGACATGTAATATTGTCATGTACAGTACATTATTTTTATTTTAACATATCATAAACACATCTCATGGTCAATATCTATTTACTAATACAAAAATAAATAATATAAAGCACATAGAAACGATGTAATGATAAAATAAATACTGCCACACGAAAGAGCCACGCCTGGTGGATATTCAGTTTGGCAGGGGGGGGTAGCTGAGCGGGGGAGGGGAGGATGCGATAACGAAGGGGTTAAACAGTTACAAGATCCTTATAAAACTATCACTTTCTTAGTAGTTACTACTAATTTATTTTACTTTGCTCTTATTTTGCTTAGTACTGTCCAAGGCTGTGGGGGTGAGGACATGGGGGTAAGCCTACGAGCTTGCCTTTTGAATGTACGTATGTTTATTTTATTGTTGCTAATTATATCATCCTGTGTACTTACAGGCAGCAAATATTTATTATTATTTTTCAAAATTGACGGTGTTATAAGTATAACCAGGAAATGTGAGAAACTCATGAAATATAAATCAGAAAAAAGTAAGGAGACACTAACAATCATTTGTCAATGAAAAAGGCAACACTCGCTACACGTGTATGTCCGCCTGGTAACATATATAAATGCATGGTACGAGTATAAAAGGCTACAGAAACAACCTTAGAAACCTAGAATCATAAATCTGTATTTATTTTCCCTCAGTCAGACAATCTAACACCTAGGAAATGAATAAATATTGAGACATACAACGTGGAAATCTCTTGCTTGCCTGTGACGCGGCAGCTATGTGTGTAGGCAGGAGGCAGGGGGTGGGGGATTGGAGGGAGAGTGGAGGGTGAAGGGTGGGAGATAGAGGGGTGGGGAATCGGTGGGAGGTAGGAAGGTGGAGGAAGTAGGGGGTGGGGGATTGGAGGGGGTGGAGGATGGAAGGGTGGGAGGTGGAGGGGTGGGGGATCGGTGGGAGGTAGGAGGGTGAAGGAAGGGGGATATGAATGGGAGGAGGGAGGTGAGAGAGAGAGAGAGTGGAGGGCCAACTGGGGGGTGTGCTATGTATCCTCCAGAGCAGTAAAAATATATTGCAAACAATATTCTTTTGCTAAATGAACTGTCTGTTACCAAAATAATAAAAAGTATTGCCAGATCAACAGTATACTAAAACCAATACGTGCAACCCAACCCCCCATCATGATTACCTCTTCCTAGACTTTGTAAACTAAAATACAGTCATCTCTCCCATAACGCGGGATCAGAGAGCGCGGAAACGGTCATAGCGCGGCCTCTTTTTTTTTTTTTTTTTTTTTTTGGAGTCCAAGATATGGTAAAAACGCGATTTTTACAAATATTACGTGTGTGAAAAAATTGCCCATTTCTTTAAAAAACTTACTACGCTGCTGCAATAGTGAAAATGCGGCCTAAGGCCAAAAATTATGGAACATTTAGTCATTACACGAGACATCTGGTCAAAACAGTAAAAAACAGACAAAATGCGGGCAGATTTAGTTATAGCGCATGTTGCATCTGCCTGCGACTTATCTCCTGATCCTCCCTGCCTCTTGGAGGTTTGCCCAGACCAACCCACAGGTTATGCCAATTTTGCTAGGTACTAAAATGCATGTATGAGATTTGGTACTTACAGTGCTCGTCAGAAGTATGGAGCGCCCTGTGTCCCTCCTGAGAAACAAACCTTTCAACATTGAAAAAACATATAAATAATGCATTTTATTTACCTTTAGTGCTTCGTAGGGTAGCCTTTACGTTTCTTCACGGACCTGAGACGTCTTGGAAGTGAAAGGGCGAGGCTCCTGAGGTGCTGGAGCGGTATTTTGTCCCAGGAGTCACGAATGGCGGCTTCCAGCTTAGGCAGAGAGCTCACGTCCTTCCCTTGGAGACTCTTCTTTATGAGGTACCAGAGGTTTTCAATCGGGTTGAGGTCTGGGCTATTTCCTGGCCAGTCTGTCATGAATGATACCTCACAGTCACGAAGCCAATTGGTGACCGATTTGGCCTTGTGAGCAGGTGCACCGTCCTGCTGAAACACTCGTGCACCTGTTAGCTCGAAGGAGTCTGGTAAATGATCACACAGAAGCTCCAGGTAAACATCCTGATTCACTCTGAGGTTCTTGGGAAGTACAACAAGCTTCCCCAAACCCTTCCCTGAGAAACAACCCCATACCATGAGTGAATCAGGATGTTTAACTGTGCTTTCTACATACCGTGGGTCAAGTGGGTCACTACCTTTGCGTGCTCCTCTGTTACAGGTAACACTAAACGTTGCCTCATCAGACCACAACACTGACAACCATTGCTCCTCACCCCAGTTTAGATATTTATTAGCAAAGGCAAGCCTACGAATTCTCTGGCTGCTAGAGAGAAGAGGCTTTTTCACAGGCCTGTGACTTGTGTAACCAAGCTCATGCACCCTACGAGACACTGTTCTCACTGACACCTCACCAAACACTTCTGGGTTGCTCTCCTTAATTTTCCTTGCTCTCACACGAGGATTAAACTCCACTGCACGTTTTAAAACATTAACAGACCTTGGGGAAGTTTTCCTAGGCCTACCAGACCTCGGTTTCTTTGTGGGAACTTCACCACTGTTTTCCTCCCGAAACCGCGCACACCAACGACGCACTGTCGATCGTGCCACACCAACCAATTCACTAATTTCCTTTGTCTGGTGGCCTGCCTCCTTTAGAGCAATGATCTGGGATATGATTTCACTCAATAGTTCATGGGTAGGTGCCATAACAAAGTTTTAAAGGCCAAAACACTGCGGGACACTCGGTAAAAAATGGCGCAATTTGAGAGGGACACTCGGCGGAGTTCCTCTCTCTCAGGCAGCCCGTGGGCGACTGAGGCGGGAACCAACCAGCGTGTCGGAAGGCCTCAGGCTACCGTGACGTCATGCTCGGAGCTCAAACTTGTGGCTCAATTCTTACCCCCAAAAATGGGTGATTCTTTTTGGGCCATAAGTATTGCGCGCCCGGCGGACAACGCTGAATACTTCTGACGAGTACTGTATAGTAGTGCTAAGTACATCTGGTACAACTTAGAAAAAAATGGCAACCAATTTTCTTGTTACTGATCAGTGATGAGCATAATACAGCTGTTTAACTTTGTTTAAGAAGTGGCATCAGCGTCCATACGGTGGCTCAGTCGGTAAAGAGGTGGCCTGCAGTCCTACCGGACCCAGGTTCAAATCCCACTGGGGCAGGAAGCAGTTTAAGGATTTGAATTTAAGAAAATCAGACTTTACCAATCTACCAGAAAACCCGCTGACATGTCGTAAAAATAACCCCGCTAATACCAATACAGCAGCCCTGTATGAGACAGCCCTAGCTTGTATTCATTATGGACGGTGGGTGTTAGCGCCGAAGTGGTGACATGTAGAGAGGTGTATAGCATGCAGGAGGACTACTGGGCCTTGAGAGGAGGCTGTGAAGCTTATGGCCAGATACGGACACATAAAAAAAAATATATATATATATATATATATATATATACAGTAACCCCTCCAATATCCGGATCAATAGAGCCATCGGTAGGTTCGGATATTGGTTTTGTCCGGATATTGGGCCCCAGCTTATGGACTTGTACTTACGGTCCCTAACACAGAGAAACACCTATACAACTCCCTCTGGACATGCATACTACCTATTTAACACCCAAATCACACCAATAAGGCACATAAATGACTGAAATAAATGCAATAGAAACATAAAATGTGGGTTTAGAAGTATGTTCATACATCATTCTGGTACTTATGGACTCTAACCGAACCTAACCTAACCGAACCTAACCGAACTCTGAAAAACACATTCCTACTGCACATGCATGAGGTAAGTTTAGTATGGAAAGAAGTACAGTATGACACTTTCTGGTAAGTATAGTATGGGAAAAAATACAATATGAAACATTCTGGTAAATATAGTATGGAAAATAGTACAACATGAAACATTCTGGCTACTTACAGCAAGTCCCTGGCCACCTCGATGAATAACCGCCTCCTCTCGGACTCTGACAGTAAGAACGATTTCCTGAAGCACTTGCACTACACTCTTCCTGAAGTCTTGCACTGAACTTAGTCACTAACACACAGAAGTCATGGCGAACAGCGCAGGTCTTGTCGCGGTGAGAGACAGGCGGGAAGTGGGGAGGATGCAGCGGCGCTCTATCGGACGTCGGAGGAATGACGAACCAAAACAATGCTCTCACACGGCGCGCGCGGCAAGTTCAAATTACGGACGGCAAAAAAATCGATTTTTTTTTTCCAATTTTTTTGGATTTTTGGACCATTTTGGGAATGTTTGATCCCAGGACGATAAGGTTCGGTTAGTGGGGATGTTCGGTTATTGGGCGTCCGGATATTAGAGTGATTACTGTATATATATATATATATATATATATACAAGACATGTCTTTACGAAACTTTAGTATGTATTAGACCTACACACTGCACATGACGCACTCTGTCACGAGTCTACTACGAGCCCAGAAGAAAATGCTTTGATTTACAGTAATCCCTCAAATATCCGAACGCCCAATATCCGAACATCCCCACTAACCGGACATAATCATCCTGGGATCCATTATTCCCAAAATGGGCCAAAAACCGCAAAAAATTAGAAAAAAATCTGACTTTTTTCCCACCTGTAAATTGAAATTGCCACGTGGTGTCGAACAGCTGTTACACCATGGTCCCTTCACCCCTTCCTTCCTCCTTCCTCCCTCCCCTCCCCTGTCAGGGTTGCCATTTGATATTTTTCATTACCAAGTGCGGGCCAATATGGTAATGAATCAGAATAATGCATTACCAAATGGATTTTTCACATGTTTGAGGATACAGAGGATGGAGATGGTGGATTGTTTGCTCTCTCTGATTAATTTGGTAGCCTATATAGCTTGATAATAATCAACATGCTGTTAATTATAAGAAGAGTGATTACATGTATTTCCACTTGTGTGTATGATTAGTGAAGAATAGATGCTAGCTTTACAAATTTGGTAATGAAAATTAAAAATGGTAATGAAAATTGAGGAGTTTGGTAATGTGGCCGTTGCGATCTGGCAACTCTGTTACCCCGTCATCATCAACAGTCACAACCTAACTCCGATCGAGAGCAGATGCTTATAGCAGTGCAAGCCACAGGTGCTTGTTTTTTGTGATAAACAGTGAATAAACTGCAATACCTCGCCACTAGAACACACGGGAATTTACACTGTTGTGCAGTGTTAAGAAATTAGAATTTAGAGTGCAGAGGATTAACTGTGGACTGCAAACTGGCGTTTCAAACCAGTCCAGGAGCCAGGGACTTGTAAGTACCCAGAATGTTTAATATTGTATAAAATCACCTCTAAAACCTTATTTTATGGTTCTTTTGCATTTATTTCAGTCTTTTATGTCCCTTATTGGTGTGATTTGGATCTTAAATAGGTGCAATGCATGTCCAGAGGGAGTTGTATAGGTGTTTTTCTGAGTTAGGGTCCATAAGTACAAGTCCAGGAGGCTGGGGCCCAATATCCGGACAGGATCACTATCCGGACATGCCTTTGGCTCTATTACATTGGATATTGGAGGGATTACTGCTACTTTAAAATGGGCAAGCCACAATATTTGCAGAAATTTAGAAAGGTGTGGCTAAAAGACAAAAACTACAAAACTGGCTTCTCAAGGTCTCTGGACATGATAGAAATGGATTTTGTAAAATTTGCAAGTGTACTTTCCAAAACTGTGTGACCTTGAGAAACATAAACACAAACAAGGAAGCTGCAGAGCCTTTTAGTAGAGTGCGACACACAGTTCTCCCATTTAAGAAACTTGGTGAAGCAAAAAAAGTGGAGGGAACTCTGGCCATATTTGACTTATTAATATTGACCTGTTTCATCAATATTGTGTAGAAAAAACTGCTATAACTTGATTACAAAAATGTGGGGTGGGAGAGGGAGGAGTAATATTAGCAACTTGCGATGGAATGGTTAGCGACATTTTAGTGGCTTTTAGGCATGAGGATAACAACGTCTGATAATGTGACAACCCTGATTCCTGGCCACTCCAGTCAACCCTCTGCTCGCTTTCTGCCTCCACACGTGCTGTGTTAACTTTGCTCTTTTTTTTTTTTTTTTTTGGCCACCTGACCCAGCCTTACCATGCCATGCTACCGTGACTCAGCAAGACAGCAGAAGAGTTTGACCCAGGAGCAGAAGCTTGATGTGATCAAGCAGAGGGAGAGAGGAGAACGTAATTGTGCCATCGCCAAAATGTGCCAAGTCAAAGAGTCAACTATTCATCTGACCCAGTGCATGTTATGATGGAAAGTTACCTGATCATGTACTGCAACCGATGGGAGGGGGAAGAAGTTCCAATTGACTCTATAAACACACAAACTCTTCAATTCAGGTTGAGGAATCCTCCAGTGTTTGTGTGTACTGAAGTCATTTTTAGGTAGGTAAATGTCCTGGGAAAAATCCCGGAAAATTGCCCTAAAAGGTGAAGTTGGGGCTGGCATGGTGTACCAAGAAACCCTTTAACATGTAAACAAATGGCTGTAGAATGCAGAATTCTCATAAAGCGGGACCTGCCAGAACAATATTCGCGCGTTATGTGAACAGTGACTGTATTGTGATCTGCGCATGCCTGGTAGAACCTGAGGGGTCTGGGGAGCCACCAAGAAAGCCATGATAGTGGCCAGGAGACCTGAAAGGGTTAATAATATCCAGCTCAATCTTGCACCATCCCAAAACATACTTAGGGTTTCATTCTCTCAGGACTTATCTTGATCATATTACATCTCATGTAAAATCTGCTCCCAAGAGATTACTTGTGCAAAGCTGACTCTGTACCTTTTTTACCCCTGCACAGTAGTTGACTTTGTGTGCGGGTTTTATTCGCCCGTGTAGAGTACAACTCTCATGTGTGGGGAGGCTCCCCACATACAGCTCTTCTCAATAGGGTGGAGTCAAAGGCTTTTCGTCTCATAAATCTTCCTCCTCTTACTGGCTCCTTTCAACCTCTGTCTCTTCGCCACACTGTTGCATCTTTATCTCTCATCTATTGCTACTTCAATGGGCACTGCTCTTCTGAACTGTCTGATTGCATCCCTCCACCTCTACAACGGGCATGTAGCACCCATCTAGCAACAACCTCTCATCCCTTTTCTGTCCAGCTCTCTAATGCAAAAGTTATTCATTACTCCCAGTCCTTCATTAATGCAATAGGTCTGCTCTGGAACTGTCTCCCTCTGTCTGTATTTTCTACTTCCTTGGATCTTCAGTCCTTCAAACACTGTGTGTCCAGGCATCTCAAAATGAAAAGATTTTGAATCTCCCTCTCTCTCTCTCTCTCTCTCTCTCCAGGAACGGTTTGTGGGCTCTTGGCCTTTGGTTCCTTCTTCCTTGCATAAAAAAATAAAATAAAATAAAAGCCTTCCCTGAACAGGGTCGAGGAGATGGGGGGGGGGCTGCTGGGGACAATCTCTGGGGCCAGGGCCCAAGGGGGGGGAGGGGGTCCCCTGTACACACCAATGTAGTGTTAAGAGAGTGGAAAATATAACGTGAATCATGTAGCTATCAAATGAATGGAGTGCAAATTGCATGTATAAAGTACTGCATGAACACATGACAAATGATAGTAACCTGTAATATATTCATTTGTCTCCTTCCTTTACGAAATAGCGTTTCTGATTTTTCTTTACCTAGTTTCTTGTAGTTATTATCATTGTTTTATAGACAGGGAGGGGAAGGCGATATGGCACACTAGGATTCTTTTGGCAGTACAGTACATCAGTGTACTGTTCACACTGCTTAGGGAGCAGTCTTGTTGAGAGCTAGACTTTGAGTACAATATATTGAGCATGGTTTTTAGATGGAAGGGGGTCCGTTGTCTACAGTCTTTTCCCGGCATGGTGATGGCTGTTGGGGGCCCTTTCCCTGAACTCAAATTGTTTTATCAACTACAGTTTTAGCTGCTGTATCTGCTAAGCCCTCCCTTTTTTGCCTGATCCCATAAATTCACCTTTATAAAATAATGAATGCAGTCAGTTATTTATTATCTCACATATCCTCATCCTTATCATATACCACTTCTCTGTCTCAGTCAGACTATGGAATCCCATACTTTCATTTGGTATTTACAGATTTGTAGAACAATTTAAGTTCCTTCATTGTTTTAATCACTTTATCCCCATATATTAATTTCCTCTTCATATTATACTTCTAAGTTGTCGTTTTTTGCCTCCTTGTATTCATTCCACAATCTCTCACTGTGTCTTCTTTGTAAACTGTTCCTTTCTGTATTTTTTTTTCTTTTGCATTCCTACATCTATAGTTAAACAATTCCCTTTTTATTTCCATTTTGATAGCAAATTTTGAGACATGTCTACTGATACCCTCTTCATATATATTTATCATAATTCCATATTTCTCATGGATATTTTCTGCCATTGTCATTCTGCTCCAATCAGCAGTACCAAAATAATGTCTTAGAGAGTCAAAGTCAGCATTTCCATAGTTTCGTTTCTCTTCTTTCTGTTTCTTCTCACACTTCCACATTTTCCATCAGTGCCTGCATTTCAGCGTCCAAATGGTATCGTTTCCCCAGGAGGCATGGGTATCTTTTATTAAATACATCATGGGATCTTTTGTAAATATCAAATCCATCATCAATTGTTCATCGGCTCCTCTAACTCTTGTATTTTCCTCGACACACTGAGTTAGCATATTTTCTACCATCAGGTCCATTAGTTTGTATCCCCAAGATTCTTCATGTGTTCCTGCATTCAGTCCTTCCCAACTTACCTTCTTGCAAATTAAATTTCCAGCCAACACCAGTCTGTTGTTTCTTCTAAGAAGTTTTTCAAACACATCTAGGGACTCTCTCATCAGATGTTCTTATTCCTGTCTTCTCCACGTTCTTGTTTGAGGAGTCCTAAACATCGTAATTGTGTCCAGTTTTCTACCCTGATCTTGTATTTCCACCCCTGTCACCTCTGCTAAAGTATTTCCAAGATCTTCTTGCTGTTATTCATGACAAGCACACTTCCACGAATTTTTTTCTTTGTCATACATCTATCTGTCTGTCTATTGCCAGACACGTTAATCCTGTAAGGGGTGGCCACAAACAAATCTCCTCCATGTTACCCTGTCCCCAGCCATTTCTCTGCCCTGCTCCCAGCTCACATCCCTCTCCCTCATATACCTCTCCACTCCATCCCTTCACCTCATACTTGACCGCCCCCTCCTTCCCCCCCCCCACTCACATACTCTTTCCTTGTTAGTCTCCCGCTCTCCATCCTCTTCACATGGTCAAATCACTTAGTGTACTTCTCCCAACGCTTTCAATCACATCCACACCCACACCACAACATTCCTTCACTTCTTCATTTTTCAGTTTGTCTCTTCATGTCACTCCACATGCTTCTCTCAGATAACTCATTCCCACTACTCTCATTCTTGACTTGTGTCCTTCCAACAAAGTCCAAGCTTCACTTCCAGATGTTAGAGTTGGCACCACAATACTTTCATGCAGCGATCTTTTTTTTTTTTTTTTTTTTTTTTTTTTTATAACTCCCTTCAAAGAACCAGCCTCCTTTCTTTGTTGTTATACCCTTTCAAATACTTCATCCTCTAAACCTCCATCCTTACTCATCACACTACCCAAGTACATAAATGCGCTCACATTTTCCATTTCCTCATCATCCAACCTCATTGAACATCCAGTGACTTCATTTCCCTTGAGGACCATAACTTTACTCATCCCTACATTCACTTGTAGATTCCATACATTATTGCTATTATTTTTGAAAGTCATAACCAGCACTTTTTTTTTTTTTTTTTTTTTTTTTTTTTTCATCCGGTCACATGTGTATCAGTGTTACTGCTCAATTTGATTTTGGTTAGACATCTAATGTCCAGCTTCTTCTTGTTTACGTAATCACTCAGTGTCATTATCTTGGTTAACAACCCATCTCCTTTACTTGAAGTTGTATTTTTCATCTACCTTCCCTGTTTTCTTTAATACTTTTCCTTTTCCTGTTCACTTTCTTTATCCCTTTTATCCCTGTTTTAGATACCGCCTCTTGACTCTTATATTGATCACTGTCCAAAGAAATATCTTTGCTCATCTCTTCTTCTTTTTTTTTTTTTTTTTCAACAACATTAACTTCTCCCTTTTGTTCTCATTTATATCCCTCCATATAAAAATGTTTTTTCACTATTCTGTTTTGTTGAGTCTTCATGTAGCATCTAAAATTTTGTCTGCCACATATTCCATTTTCAGTTTCGCTCTTGTTGGTTTCGTCTCCCCCTTCTTGTACTGACCTAATCTGCTTATTTCTTCAGTCTTTTTTTCCCAGTCCCTGACCTCATTATTAATGATACTCAACACTTGTTTAACTCTTTCCATCTCCTCTTTCATCCTAACCAGTTTTATTTTCTGCTTTTTCTCATGATCACCGAATGTGATCACACATCTTCATTCCACTGTGTCTTGCAGCATTTTTTCCTTCTGTACAGACTTGATTACTTCATCTTCTACTGTAGTCCACTCTTACTCATTTCAGCTTTATTCATATTTTCCTGCTTCTGCTCTTCTAAAATTGTCCGAGGCTTATTATTTCTTTCTTTTCCTCATTTTGCCACTCCACTTGAGTTGTTTTTCCTCCTCCTTTGCTGCAGCAACCACAGTATTTGCCTTTTCTTCACCAACCCTCACTTTCTTCTTCGGGTCATCATTTTCTTTCTTCAGTTTTTCTGTTTCATCATTGCAATTTTGTTATTTTAGTCCTGTCAACAAGCTAGCATTGGTTTTCTCAACTTTTTCCCTTTCTCTCTCACCCCTAACTTCTTTCAGCCAACTTTCCAATAAAATCAATAGCATCGTAAACACATTTTCAGTGTTCTTTTCTCCTCTGAAGCCTTCAAATCCCTCTAAATCACCAGAAACCTTTACACTCATTTTTTTTCCCCTAAATTGTTTTCCAGCTACCTGTGTTTGTTTACTTCTTATGGAATCCTTATTGGCACCATGGTATCACTTCAACTTCAATATTTGACCATTCTTGGTTCTTTGGTCCAGGTTTTATGAGCTAGACTACTGAACCTTATAAAAATCCCTAAACCAGACAGCACTGAAATCCCCACACTGCAAAACTAGATACAGTATAGTAATCAGGAATCTTGATGAGCAGGCGCAGGAGACCTCTGCGTCCAATGCTTGGATTCTTTCTATTACCTTCATTGCCTTTTCCAGCTGAATGCCTGTATAAAGGGTATCACCCTGTCCCTTGTACACATTTACAATCACTCTCTTCAGCCAGTCATCTGGGACAACACGCTCATATATAATCAAATTTATCAAATCATTAACTAACCCACTCCTAAATCTCCTGAGGCCCTTAGTATTTCAGCATTGCTGCACAGTTGTAATACAGTATGATGCAATAGGTGTTAGGGACAAAATTTCACACTAGCTATAGGCAATCAGCCTGTGCTCTGAGCTGTATCCATTATCCACTGTCTGGTTATATATTTTTGAATGTCTGTTAGTTAATTATGGAGATTTGATAACTTGCTTTGTTAGGTAGTAACCAATATATGATTGTTTGCAGACAGTGGATCGACGTCAAGTGCGTAGTTGGATTACAAAGAGTTGGCTGCCCTTCACCTCACCTGCCATATACCACCCAACAACTCACAGTATCACAGCAGTCATCAACACCACTTCACTTATTCAGTGGACACACCAAACAGAGGCTATTGATTCAGTCAAAAAGATAAATGTAAGTATATGTAGGAAGATAGCTTGTAGAGAAAGTACTGTATATGAGAAGGATCACAAGGATACATATAGCATTTATTGAGGCAGGAAAAAATATATGACATTGAATTTGGAGGAATGACTGATGGTGTTAGCTACATATGTCAAGTTACCACATGACATTCTTTCCTTTTTGTGACAAACTCGGGTATACGTATGGCAGTCACAGTGCTCAGATTAGTGCACAAATGAACTGAAACCATATTCAGTGTATGATATTATTTTGGCTGGCTCATGGAGGTTCATTAGAAAAGGGTTTTAGCAGAATCAGCCTGTTCGAATGCAAAGTGATGTGATAAACAGTACAGACTCTGATCTGAAATTGGGTCCAAAGCCTTTATTGAAAGTGGAATATTATGAACGTACATGCTGTGAAGTACCTTATACTGTATTATCTGTTGTTATACATGTCTACAAATTAACTTTGTCCTCAAAGATGCATTGAGTGTATGGGGACATGATTCATTACCCTCCTGTTGCTTGGGGGGGGAGGGAGTGGATGTTTTGGGGAATTTGATGTTCAGATTTCAGAGTTGCATTGTACTGAAATTGACTGAAATAATGCTGAACTGATCTACAGAGATTTGAAGAAGGCTGAAATTAATTTGAGTTGATATGGCTGGACCCGAAGTGATCTGAGTGAGTTCAGTTACATATGTAGGCCCTAAATAGTTCTAATTGGACCTGAATGGCCTTGAGCAAACATGAACTGACAATACTGGTCCTGAATGGAAACACATTGAATAAAGGAAAGGTGAATAAGTGCGTGTAAGAATCACATATATACAAAGAAATGTGTATGGTAGGATGCCTATGGAGAGGGTGCATAGCATAACAGAAGATAGCCAAGGTGAGGAACAGCATGGATTTAGAAAGGGTGGGGGATATGTGGGCCAGATATTTACAATGTGTTCTATATTGGAGTAGTATATTTCAAGTTAAAGGCTGTATGTTGCATTTATGGGCTTGAGAAAGGCCTATGATAGAGTGGATTGTGAATGATAGTGGAGTGTGTTAGGGATACATGGAGGGAATGTGTTTTGAAGGTAATACTGCATGTCAAGGTGTGGAAGAAGCTCAGTGATCCGTTTTGCATTACTGTAAATGTGCTGGAGGAGATTGTTAGTTTTAAGTATCAGTATTGTGTAAATATGACAAACTGAATGCGACATAAAGGAGAGATCAGTTCAAGAGATAAAACACATTGGAGAGTTCAGTAGTGTTTTGAAGGGTAGAGGAGTTGGGAGCCATGCTTATTGGAGTAGCAGCGAGTGACAGAGAGCCGTCTAAGTTGGAAACTATTGAAATGACCTATCTTAAAACAACTGCAGGCGTGGGGAGGATGGAGGGTGTAAGAAACAGTGAAAGTTATGGTCATTATGGAATGGAAGAGAAAGGTACAGGAGTGAGTTGTGGAAATGTTTAGTGGGTAAAGAGGAATACACTGAAATGGTATGAACATATACAAAGAATGCACATAGACAGGATGCCAAATAAAGCTTGTGAAAGTGAGATTGAGGATAGTGTTGGTAGAGACAGACCTTATATGGTGTGGAGGAAAAGAGGGAAACAGTACAGTAAGGTCCTTTTATACAAGGATCCATTATACCAAGGGCCACTGTTACGAGATTGACAAATATGACACTTTTCACTTGTACAAGGACAAAAAATTGATTTTTACAGGCATCAGTCAAGAATCTGAGAATCGCTTACAAAGTGCACACAAGGAAAATATTTTAAAAATCACCTCAGCAGCTGTCACCTTTATGTTCTCTCAGGCCTTGGTAAGCCATCCCTGGCAGTGGTGAAGTGACTTAAGGTCAGTTTAATGGTTCGACCCCAATGAGCTAGAACAGTGTTCACATTGTATACTGTACAGTAGAGTCATGCTTTAAGATAGGAAAGCAATGATCTTACATTAACACAAGCATTTAATTTCTATCTTTATTTTCTGATAACACTGTAATTTCACATTTGTTGCGCAGGAGAAACAAATTGGGTTCTTTTTGGTATCTTTTCAGGTGGTTGCATTTACTTACAACCAGTGCATTGTGCCTTTGTTGCATATTGCTAGGTAGTGCTGTTATTGATGAGATTCACCGAACCGATATGCCACAGATACAGTAGGTACCCACAGTATGCGAGTATGTGGGCAGCAGAGGGCGGCACATTCTAGGAACTCGCGTACTCAGAATACATAAACTTATGGGAAAAATTACATATGGGTGGCACCCCCCTTTATGGGCAACCATTAAGACTCCTTTCAGACCTAAGTATTGTACTGTACAGGCAAACTGTCTAAGACATATTACCCAAGATAAAGTAAACCAACAAGATTATGGCTTTACTAAATCAACAAGGATATGGCTTAACTAAACCAACAAGAATATGGCTGCTCACCTTAACCCAAGAGGACAACAGGCTTGATGGAGGTAAGAAGGGGATCCGAGGCAGGATGAGGCACCTAGCGTGCATCTCCTTCATCACCCACCACACCACCCGACATACCACCTTCCTCACCACTCTCATCACCAGTACTTTCGACACTTTCACTACCTAATGGACTCACTTTGTTCATAAACCCTTCAAAGTCTGTTTCTGACACCTCAGACATCGCATCATCCTCTTGATCCTCCTCAGGTTTTGGCTCTTCTGATATTGAAGGGAGTAATTCCTCAAATTCTTCAAGCTGCAGGTAATGGGTGATGAGGGTTTGCTTCCATCTGTATACTTCTTGGTTGTGCTTGTCTGTGTAGTAGCGGGAGGTTCTGTCCAGTGAAATCATCACCTCCTCCACTTGCAACTGAGAGCATTCGATGTCCTTGAATTCCTTCTTGAATTTATCAAGGGCACACAGTACCTGGCTGATCTCCATCATGGACAAATCTTCACTCTCCATCACAGGTGTTTCTGGCTTTTCTGCTGCAATCTCCTGCTCTGCGTCGGCCTCGTCCACTCGCTGCACGACTTCCTAGGGATCCTGCTCCACTGCTGCCGAATGTAAGCCCCTGAACTCCTCCAGTGTGACGGCCCGAAACCCAGGCACAGCTTGTGCAGTTGTGAAAGTGGCTGCCTCAGAAGCGGCCAGGGATTGAAAGCTCCCTCCTGGTGTGCTATCACACAGGTGCAGTACAAGGAGGTGCCAGGCAGGGTAAATTGTTGCAGCGGTTATATCTGCCCGAGAAAACAACAAGAAGTTAATGGCATCCTTGAGGTTGAAAGACCGCCAAAAAGCCATAACAGTCTTCTCTGGAGTTGAAGCTGATGAAGCAGGTGGAGTGGGTGGCAAGTCCAAACCATCGTCAGCGTCCATGACATCACTCCCAACGGTGTCCAAGTCAAGAATTGCCTGCAGTTCCTCAGAGTTGTCGGTCATGCTGCGGGGGTATTTTAGAGGTGTTGGTGGTGTAGCTGCTTCACCATTACAATTAACTCATGGTCTAGCTGTTGGATGAGAGAGGTCATTCTGGGTGGCAAAAAAATGATCTTGCATTCCTTGCTGAGGTCTGCTAGCCAGGTTGGATGACTTGGGACATTGTTGAGGATGAGAAGCACCTTGAAGGGGATGCCAAGTACGGGATTTAGCCTTGGCGTCAGGGATGAAGTGCCGCAGCAGCCACTCTGACATGATGCTGCTTGTCATCCAGCCTTGGAATTGCTGTACCAGTACACCCCGCTGTCATCCATGCAGCGAAGATTCATGTAACATCTGGGGTGTGCTGCGGTATGAACCACAACAGGCCGCATCTTGTGTGAGCCTGATAAGTTCATGGCCAACATGACCGTTATCCTGCTCTTGTCCATTTTTCTCCCACGGGCCTGGCGCTGATGCTTACTGATATAAGTAAACTTCAGCATAGCCTTGTAGTATAGGGCTGTTTCATCATTATTGTAAATTTGGTCCCTGCTGTAGCCACCCTCGTCGATTATCCCCTTTAGGATGGCTGGATAGTCTGTGGCTGCCATTTCACCTGCTGATGCACGCTCACCAATGAGGCGAATGTGACATAGTTCCTTCCTCTTCAGGAACTGGCATAGCCATCCCATGGAGGCTTTGAATGGTTTCTTGACACCACGTTTCAGAGCTGCAGCTTTGTAGATAATCTTGGCCTGGTCCCTGATGTAGCGCCCGTTCAGTGGAACTCCTTCCTTCTCTCTCCTCAGGATGTATGTCGCCAGGTACTGCTCCATGAGAATTATTGCCCAGTTGGTCAGCCTGCTTCTCCCGTCAAGTGCCGCCATCCCATACATCTTAACAGTCTTCTTTATGGCCTCCCTGTTCGTCCATATTGTTCGTACCGTCGAGTCGCCAAGCCAAGTTCCTTCCCAATGATGGTGTTACCCTTCCCACTCTCCTTCTTTTCAATGACTTCCATCTCCATGGCATGGGTGTTGCACTTCTTCTTTCTCGAGGACGAGGCAGACATCCTGGCTCACAAAACAACAGCCTCAGAGTAGATGAGAACGTAGCTGGAACAGCAAGTGTACCCTTTGTGTGCGCGTGTTTCCTCTGCTGGGCCTCTTTCACCACCCTCCAAGTGGCGCATTCGGGCATCACGTGATGAGTGCACATCATCGACGTCACAAGGTGGGTGGAGCGCAGGCAACCGTTATTGCTTCTTGGGGTGGCAGTGTCGCGTGCTTGGAGTAACCCTGGATTTGGGCCACTCTTTGCTGTCATCTTGCCTACAACGAGTTCAATTCGCTTACTGTTAAAAAATACACTAAAATTTGGGAAAGAATAGGTCCTCGTGTACAATGAGGATCGTGTACTCTGAACTCGCGGTCTGTGGGTACCTACTGTACACGCTTTTCTGTCTCCTCTGCTAGGGTGTTCATGGGCAGTGAGCTATAGAATAGACCAGTTTCATCAGTTTTGTAGACCTGACCGAGAGTGAGGCTCTCCCTGCCAATTAAGCCCTTCACCTTCTGCCGAAACTCTTCAGTTCCATCCTCGTTAGGGTCCAAAGCTTCACCATGGGCCTTACAGTTGGTACGTCCATGTCGTAACTTGAAAGCTAGGAGCTAACCCTCAGATGCCTTGAAGTCTGGGGTGTCATGTAACCTTGCGAACTTCTCAGCAGCAGCCTTCAGCTCTGTACTATGTACCAGCACACCAGCAGCACATTGTTGACAATACCAAATCAGCGTGGAGCGGTCGATTTTTGCAAACTTGGTAGGGTACATAATCTTCCTCTGCACATTGCATTTGGTCTTCTGTACAAAGTCTGGTGGGTGAGTTTGTCATGGAAGTTCTTGATATCAAACAAGGTAGAGCGGGCCAGGTTGAATTCTCGTAGGATGCGGGAAGTCGACCATCCCGCGTCCACCTTCTCCAATATCCCTCTTCTTCTCCAGAGTTAGAACCACTCATTTCCTCTTGTCGGGCAGCGGGGCCATCATCACACACATGAGTAAGAGGCAGCAGAGGAACAGTAGGGCCTGCAGCAGGTAGGGCACCACCACAAAACAACCACGTGAGCAACCATAGTGACGAGTGTAGTCACAAATGTAGGTAGGTGGGAAATGGGGAGGATGCAGGGGCACTCTAGCATGCATCGGAGGAAGCCCACACCAAAACACAGCTGTTCATCACCGCGTGGCAAATTCAAAGTAGGGTTGAAAACTCCCCCCCCACCCCCCCACCCCCTGAGGACCCAAGCCCAAAGTGTTTGGGACTTGGTCATCCGGGTCTTACAGAGATTACTTTTACCACTTAGTGCACCGCAGACAGGCTTCGTAACCCACATACCTCCAGCAGGTGTACAGTTCTCCCATGTTGTCTAGTGGTTAACCTTTGCATTTAGCAAAGGTTGAAGAACTCCGCCTCCTCTTCCTCCTCTACCTGTTGCAGCTGTGTGACGACTGGTAATGTGCGGTGCGGCGATTGCGGCCTGCCCGCCTCAGGAGACTCCAAAAACAGCTAAACTACGTCCAACGGAAACTTAGCGGCTATCGATGTGTTGAGAAGGCAGGGAACAAGGTGTTGGTGGTTGTGGTTGTGAGAATGGGCTGGCACTCGTTGGGGTGGCAGACTTGAAGAATGAGTCATTCCTGGTTTGACATTGGGACCGACGATTTTGCCGAAGGATGACAGTGTCCCTGACTGCCCGTACCTCCATCATCAGGCTGAGCGGCACCAACTCCCTGTCACGGTGCGGGTGCTTGGCGTACTCTAGCACCTCCTTCAGACTGGCACGTAGGACACTGAGACAAGGAGTGATGGAGTTGTGGGGGGCTGCAAGTCAAGGTCCTCATCCTCATCCTTATCGGTGTCACCATCCTCTTTCATGTCCACAGAGGCAGCAGCGGCGATCTCCTCATTAGACATGGTCTGATAACCAGGATCGCCGCTGTTGTCATCCAGCCAATCCCTTACATTGTTGATGTCCACCTGCTTTCTTGCTGTTCAAAGACAGCGGTGGAAATCATCCACGTCAAAACCCCTCAAGGTCGTGCTCGGCTTTGATTCCCTGCAGGAGACAAGACCAACTGCATTGGAGGGTTTTCACAGAGACTTCCTTCCATGTGTTCGTCCAGTTGAACACTGCAGACTTCAGGTCGTAACGACGAAGATTCTGCAGTGTCTGCTAAGCCACATCCTCATCCTCCAACACCAGCATCACCTCGTTGAGGAACCTTCGTGTCACGGGGTTTTTATAATATCACGGTAATTTTGAAATAAATAGATGCTTAAATATTATTTGATTGATAATAATATTCAATAATATTGAAGAGCAAGGACAATGATTGTCTTGCTACATCAAGCAACGATTACTGTACGCTGACTTGCTACGATTCTCCAAGAACGAGAATTTATAAACTTTCTCAACAGTACACAGCAGAGACTAATTACTCACAAATGCTGAATTAGTACTGTTAGCCTCTGGAGAAAGTTACTTCACCCCTGACAATAAATAACTAATACTAATAATAATAATCAGGTCCTTTGCTGATGCTTAACTCCTATGGCACAACGGATTTTAAGTTAATACAACAAGACTGGTCTAAGTACCAGTTATGAATAGTAAATCGTCTATGCAAGCTAGGAGCTATGTGGGAAATAAGCTTAATTATGGAGAAATGAAACAAGAGTTTACTTTACATTAAGCTCAAGAAAAAGAACTGTTAAATTTATTGATTACAAAAAATAAATTTAACGTTACAATTCAAATCAAATCAATGAGACGCACTCACTCACTCACACAAAAGCTAAATACTTACGCCTAGGAAAAAAACACCTTAACTAAACTCTTAAGACTACAAAATACAAAAGGAAATACTATAGTCGATGAATGCTTTGTATCACCCGAAGCTGAACTAAGGATGGGAGTACTGGATAACTGTCTCAGTGGAGTCTGGGTGCTAGCGACCTCTTCTCTCGCACTTCTGGAGCACAGGACCTCTCTCCGTCAAAGCAACAACTAGACTGAATTCAAATGATGTATAGGCAGGACGCACAAGCCACCGGAAGAAGGCGTGGCTAACGGTTGAGGCAAGCAGGGGCGAACAATAAAAAACAATTGTATCGCTCAGTAGAGCACTTAATGACGTGCATTAAATCGGTCACTTCTGAAAGTGACGAATGTTTTGAAACGTATACTCCGAAATGGAGAGAGAAACGGTTAACTGAGCGATACACAGTGAGTTTTCCACTAATAGTTCATGGCTTCTCACAAAAGGGAAATATCGCGAATTGATTCGTGACATTACGCCCCTACAAAATTAAATTTTTTCCTTATGGGAAAAAATTTGTGGATATATATATATATATATATATATATATATATATATATGTACACATCCTAAGTCATTCACACAAGATTCACACTGTGGTGTGTGTGCTATCCTGCTACAGGAGAAAGTCGCAGTCGCCAGTGAGCGAAAAAACCTCGTATTTACGTTAATAGAAGCAAACTTGAGGGAAAAACTCCGTGACGACGGTGAAAATCCTGTACTCAGGTCAAACTGAGCGAAAAGTCGCTACATTTACACTGACAACTAATTGTTGTGTAGTGTGATGTATGTAATACACGGTGTAGGTGTGACAGTTGTAGTGTAACTGTACCTACGTGTAAAATGACATAGTAAATAATAATATGGCGACGATGAAGGCAGAGGAGAAGAGGCGGCAGCGTGCGGCAGACGATCAGCTGGGCCGCACAGCAAAACTGCTACACCCATTGCTGAACCTGCAAAACCAATTAAGGTGGAGCATCAAAAGTGTCAATGAGACAAAATTCCTATTACGTTACAATTACTCTTTCTGCCTAGCGATCAGTACATGCTACAAAAAGTACACTCGAGGTCGCCATTAATTTTAGCACACAATTAGTGTCGGCAAGTTGAGAATCCTTGTGCAAACTCGGGTCTTCCATAGCCTCGAACTGCACACGGGTCCTCAACCTGTGCCTTAACCTACAGTTCTTATATTAATATCGGGAAGCTGAGAATCCTTGTGCAAACTCGGGTCTTCCATAGCCTCGAGTCGCCTCTGCGGAATTCTCACTTCCCCCTTAACCTACAGTACTTATATTAGTATCGGGGAGCTGAGAATCCTTGTGCAAACTTGGGTCTTCCATAGCCTCAAGTCGCCTCTGCGGAATTCTCTCTCGAACTCCCCCTTAACCTACAGTGCTTATATTAGTGTCGGGGAGCTGAGAATCCTTGTGCAAACTCGGGTCTTGCATAGCCTCGAGTCGCCTCTCAACTTCCCCCTTAACCTATGGTACATATATTAGTACCGGGAAGCTGAGAATCCTTGTGCAAACTCGGGTCTTCCATAGCCTCGAGTCGCCTCTCAACTTCCCCCTTAACCTACGGTACATAATATGTATGTACAGGCCCTGGACATGCTGTGTCCTGTGGGGCCAGTGGGCGAGACATCAGGTCTGCACCCACTTCACCACTACCCTGTCTCTCAACTGACTCAGAGATTACAGGTGTGGCTACGAACGGCACAGGAAGGACATGTTCCTGATTAGTGGTGTTACTTTGACACGCACTACAGGAACGGACAAAACTATGTATGTCTCGTCCCATCCCTGGCCAGAAAAAGTCAGCTCGGATACGGCCCTGGGTCTTCCTTTTGCCCATGTGACCTCCTGAGGCTGAACAATGACCCCATTCTAACACTGCTAGGCGGTACTTGGTGGGAACGACAAACTGCAATCGAACCTCGCCCTCGGGTGTTCGTGACTCACGGTAGAGCCGTCCTTGTTTGCGAAGGAACTTGGCTCGACCTCCCCATGAATACTTAATCACTCGACCCTTTTGTTTGTTCCGCACGGCAGCAAGTGTCGGGTCAGAATGTTGTTCTTGTACAACAAGTTGACTACACATCAGATCTTGCGGCGATTCAATGATCACTGGGGTAACACAATCTGGAGCCTCAGCCATGGCTCGTGTTACCGCAGCAGCCGAAGTCTGAGTAGCGCCATCATCGGAGCAACTATCCTTGACTCCTTGAATATTTCCAATGATGAGGTCAAATAAAGGTTCTGGCATGACAACTGCAAGTGTCGTACCAGTATAAAATGGAGATGCTACCTGGATACATGCCTCAGGGAACAATCTCACTGATCCATCAATAAGGTTTGCATGGATCTGTCGACCTGTATACTGCTCAGGCCGAACTAAACTCTGCTTAACAGAGCAACCTGAGGAACCATTGTCTCTTAGGACCTTCACAGGAATGTCTCCCACAAACCCTTGCTGAACAAGGAAGGTACTGTCACGTGTGGGAGGGCCTGTGGAGGAAGCAGCTAGCCACTCATGAGGCTGCTGAATTGATGCGGCAAACATTGTGCCTTGAGGGTTATATTGGGAAGATGGAACATTGGCCATCTGTGGTAGGGGGTTCACTGTCACTGTGGGACTAGCGAACTGTGGGGGAGTACCCATACTGGTAGGGACGTGACCACCGTGCTGCTGCAGAGGAATGAAGGCTGCATTCGCTTCCTGCCTCTTTTGAGCTGGTGGTGAAAAAGTTTGTCCCGACGGTCAGTTGCGTGGCTGATACTGCTGCTGGTTGGGGTGCTTGTTGTACCGCTTCCAAGCAGGCTGCTGTGTATTTTGCCCCTGGTCCTTCTGTGGTTTTGGACCTTGGCCATTACTCTGAGAACGGCCTTGGTGCTGGGATTCAGTCTGAGACGGCTTCCCAGACTTGGCAGTATCTTTTCTGCTCCAGGTGTTTTGCTTACGAGCTTGATACCCTTATGCAGTAAAGAATGCGTCAGCCTTCTCTGCCATTTGGCTGGCATCTTTCACCTGGCAGATCTTAAGCTGTGCTATGAGCTCATCAGGCCACGACCTCTCTAGCTGCGTACGCAGCATAAGGTCAATTATCCCCTCACGCGTGGAAGGAGTTTCATCTTTCTCCATCCACTCATTTAAGTAAGCTGTGAGACGATCAAGGAACTGAACAGCTGTCTCCTTGTCTTGGAGACGAGCTCGCATGAACTGAACTTTGGCGTCGTCTACTGTGAGACCATACGCCTTAATGAGTGCAGCTTTCATCATCTCATATGTGAGATTGTCTCCACGAATTCTGTGGAGAATATCGAGGGCAGGGCCCTCAAATAGGCTAAGAAACTGAAGCCGCTTAGCTGCCTCATCCAGTTGATACATGTCTGCCATGTCCTCAAAACGAGCTATGTATGGCTCGATTCGCTTGCTTTCCTTGTATGAAGGAAGCTTGATGCGTGAGGTCGCCAGGACATGTGCAGGGAGAACGCTCGTGGAGCTTGGACCAACTGCACCAGACGTGTCTGAAGCCAAGGAATCTCGCTTGAGCTTCAGCACTTCAAGTTCATGTTTTTCGCGTGCTTCTCACTCGGCACATTCGTGTTCTCGTTCTCTCTCTCGTTCCTCACGCTGTTCTCGCTCGTATTCCCGTTGTTCCCGCTCGTGTTCATGTTGTTCACGCTCGTATTCGCGCTCTTTCTCACGCTGCTCTTGTTCATATGCACACTCTCTTTCACGTTCCTCACGCTGCTCTCGCTCGTATTCGCGCTGAATCTTACGCTCTTCACGGGCATCATTCTCGCGCTGCTGCTCCTGATTATGCCGTGAGAGTATATACTCTTTAATTTCGGTTGGGTCCAAAAGACCCATTTCTTTGGCTCCCTGTAAAAATACAGTGGTAGCCATGGCGCTAATTTACTAAGCAAACCGAAACTGAGTACTGACTGCTTCGCAAACGAATGCTAATGACACAAGTAAAGAGTACAGACACAAGCTAGTGGTGACCAGTCTTATCCAGTTAACTGGCAAAGAATAAATAAAAAATGTAAATGACTGGGAAGACTCAATAATAAACACAATGGGTACGGCGACTTCCCAGGAGCGAATAAAATCGTCTGGCGTTACCAAGAATAAACTAGAGTTAAGTACTCTATTGATTAATAAAGCAAAAATTCACTTGCTAAATCAACGGTAACCACCAGTAAACTTGTGCCTATAAACTTTAATGATAAATTCCTAAATATGAACGAGTGAGCACTATCTCGTGAATAGCTTTATAGCTAGGAGTTAATATCCTGGAATGAGGTCGCCAATTGTGACAGGGTTTTTATAATATCACGGTGTTTTTATAAATAAATGCTTATATATTATTTGATTGATAATAATATTCAATAATATTGAAGAGCAAGGACAATGATTGTCTTGCTATATCAAGCAACGATTACTGTACGCTGACTTGCTACGATTCTCTAAGAACGAGAATTTATAAACTTTCTCAACAGTACACAGCAGAGACTAATTACTCACAAATGCTGAATTAGTACTGTTAGCCTCTGGAGAAAGTTACTTCACCCCTGACAATAAATAACTAATACTAATAATAATAATCAGGTCCTTGCTGATGCTTAACTCCTATGGCACAACGGATTTTAAGTTAATACAACAAGACTGGTCTAAGTACCAGTTATGAATAGTAAATCGTCTATGCAAGCTAGGAGCTATGTGGGAAATAAGCTTAATTATGGAGAATTGAAACAAGAGTTTACTTTACATTAAGCTCAAGAAAAAGAACTGTTAAATTTATTGATTACAAAAAATAAATTTAACGTTACAATTCAAATCAAATCAATGAGACGCACTCACTCACTCACACAAAAGCTAAATACTTACGCCTAGGAAAAAAACACCTTAACTAAACTCTTAAGACTACAAAATACAAAAGGAAATACTATAGTCGATGAATGCTTTGTATCACCCGAAGCTGAACTAAGGATGGGAGTACTGGATAACTGTCTCAGTGGAGTCTGGGTGCTAGCGACCTCTTCTCTCGCACTTCTGGAGCACAGGACCTCTCTCCGTCAAAGCAACAACTAGACTGAATTCAAATGATGTATAGGCAGGACGCACAAGCCACCGGAAGAAGGCGTGGCTAACGGTTGAGGCAAGCAGGGGCGAACAATAAAAAACAATTGTATCGCTCAGTAGAGCACTTAGTGATGTGCATTAAATCGGTCACTTTTGAAAGTGACGAATGTTTTGAAAAGTATACTCCGAAATGGAGAGAGAAACGGTTAACTGAGCGATACACAGTGAGTTTTCCACTAATAGTTCGTGGCTTCTCACAAAAGGGAAATGTCGCGAATTGATTCGTGACACTTCGCCTGTACAGTCTCTCTGTAACTACAATAACACTCTGGTCCATTGGTTGAATCAGAGCAATCATATTAGGTGGCAGAAGCGTGCACCTAATGCACCCAACATCAGCAACCAAATCCTTCTCAGACGGATGCACAAGGGCATTGTCCGAGAGCAGGAGTGCTCCCAGACAATGCCCCCGATACCAAAGACCTCTGTTTCATAACAGATAACTTCCTTGACGATGTGTCTGTGGAACCAGTCTCTGAAGATCTTGGTGGTCAATCAGGCCTTCACAGAATGGTATCACACAACAGGCAGGCTATCAATCAACCCATGAAGACAACGTGATTGTTTTGCATGTCCATCAGTAACGGGTTTGAGGCGGTGCGCATCCTATTAGCATTAGCACAGCACAAAGCAGAGACACTTTGTTTGGATAACATGCAACCAGGCACAGTCTTCTCCGTGTCTTCTGCAAGGATGTTGGTGGACAGTGAGCAGTAGAATAGACCAGTTTTGTCAGCATTATAGACCTGACCAAGGGCAAAGCCCTCATCCTTGATCAGGTGCTGCCCTTCCGGGCGAAACATGTCAAGATCCTCTGCCACCGCATCCAAGGCCTTGCCATGTGCCTTATGGCCCCTAAGTCCATAGCGAAGCTTGAAGGAAAAGCCTTCCTTCGGAATCCTTGAAGTTACATACATTATGCAGGCGTGCAAACTTCTTGGCAGCAGCCTTCACCTCATTCCCACACACAAGTACTGGACACTGACATCATGTTGCTGGCGAAACCACAACAGAGTTGACCGGTCAATAACAGTGTTGGGCATGGGCTGTGACCCTCTTGTCGCCCCTATACGTGCTTTTGCCGAAGTCCTGCCTGTACTGCGTAAGCATGTAGTGTGACTTCTTGATATCAAACAAAGTTGAACATACTAGATCATATTCCCACAGTATGTGTCCTGTGGTCTTGCCTGCATCACCTTTGCTCAGTATCTCACACTTGACTGGATATGGAGTGTCCGGATAAGTATGGGATTACTGTACACACACACACACACACACACACACACACACACACACAGATAAGAAAAAATGTATAATAATATCAGGAGTTAAAGAAAAGCGCATGACAATAAGATCAGAAAGAGAAAGAGAAGAACTGAGTAAGGTTAAAGAAATAATATCAGTAGTCATGGAGGAAAACAACGAAGCTCAAGAAGAGATTGAAGAGGTGTTTAGGTTAGGAAAGTACGAGGAAGGAGGGGCAAGGCCATTGAAGGTAAAAGTCAAGACCTGGCAACAGTTAACGAAATTGTCGGTAGAACATGGAAATTATTGGACAAGGAAGGGTTCAAAAATGTTTGGATAAGGAAAGATGCAAATGATGAAGGAGGAGCTAAAATAAAGGACTTACTAAAGGAAGCAGAGGTAAAAAATGAACAGAGAACGGAGGAAGAGAAGACAGTGTTTTATTGGAGAGTCATAGATCACAAATTAAGGAAGTGGTACCGGCGGAGAGAAGGAGAAAAGGGTATAAAAAACATCAAAAATAATGTGAAGGTGGCATATACTAATGTTGATGGTTTATTATCGGCAAAGCTAGAAATCAACGATTTTTTGAAGATACATGAGCCTGACGGTATGTGCTTTGTAGAGACCAAGTTAAGAGAAAATATTGATATTCCAATGGGAGATGGTAAATACAAACTGTGGAGAAGAGACAGAAAAGAAAAAACGGGAGGAGGAGTGACGATAGCCTTGAAGAACAACAGAAATGTAGATACCGTGGAAATGGGAGAAGGCAGGGCCTAAGTGATAAATATGAAATTAGTAACTGGAGAGAACAACAAGAGAGATATGGCAGTAGTGTATGTTCCCCCTAAGACAAAAGAATGGAATGATGATGAATACCAGGAAATGCTGTTAGACATGGCAAGTTATTTACAGAAAATTATTGAGAAAAGCAACAATATAATTTTAATGGGTGACTTCAGTTGTAAAGAGGTGAACTGGGAAGGATGGGACTCAGGAGGCGGCAAGGATTCGTGGGGCACTATATTATTAAATATAACAATGAACAATGTGATGCTGCAATGGGTCAAAGAAGAGACACGGTTTTGAGGTGAGGACACACCAGCAAGGCTAGACTTACAGTTTACCAAAGAACCCGATGTAATAGAATCCTTGAAATATCTGTGCCCTGTTGGAAAAAGTGATCATGTGGTCATTGAGTTCCAGATGATAATAGGGAACGTGGAGCCAAGAGACGAGCTTTATAGGCAGGGAAGGTACAGCTTTGGGAAAGCAAACTTTACAGGATTGAGAAAATTATTCAAAAATGCAGATTGGAGAAAATTCAGAGAAACAAGAAAGATACAGAGGAAGTGGGATATTTTTCTAGACCTCTATAATCCGGGAGTGGAAATATTTGTACCAAGAGTAAAGGGGAAAGAAAACAGGAAAAATGAGTGGTTTAATAGAAGGTGTATGGTAGCAAAAAAAAGAGAGACACGGCGTGGAACAATTGGAGACAAAGCGGTAACAACAGAACAAAGAAAGAATATAAAAGAACTAGAAATGAATACACAAGAATATGCAGAGAAGAAGAAAGGAATTTTGAAAAAGGTATAATAGACAGATGTAAGGATGAACCCAAACTGTTTTATAGATTTGTTAATGGCAAACTGAAACAAAAGGAAGGAATCACCAAACTGAAAGTAGAAAGAGAGGTCTATAAGGATGCGGCAATGCAAGCAGAAATAATGAACAAACGTTTCCAGTCAGTTTTCACTAATGAAAAGGAGTGTGTGGAAGGGGAGATAGTGACTAGAAATGTAATGATAAAAGATATAAAAGTGGAAGTACAGGAAGTGTATAAATTACTAGGAACTCAAGATGTAAGGAAAGCCCCAGGACCAGATGGAATCTCTAATTGGGTACTTAAAGAATGCAGAGAACAACTGGCAGATAAGATTCACAGTTTAATTGTGTGTTCTCTGGAAGAGGGGAAAGTGCCTCATGAGTGGAAAAGGGCAAATGTGGTACCAATTTATAAGGGAGGAAAGAAGGAAGAACCCCTGAATTATAGACCAGTGTCCCTAACCAGCATGGTCACAAAATTGTGCGAATCCTGAAAGGTAGATGGATAAAATATCTGGAAGAGATGAATATTTTGGCTGATAGTCAGTTTGGATTTAGAAGTGGAAGGTCATGTGTTTCCAACTTGTTGAGTTTTTACTCAAGAGCGATTGATGTGCTTCAGGAAAGAGATGGTTGAGTGGATTGTGTGTATTTAGATTTGGAGAAGGCCTTTGACAAGGTACCTCATAAGAGACTAATGTGGAAACTAGAGCTTATAGGAGGACTGAAGGGGAACCTTCAGGAATGGATGAGAGACTCTTTGAGAGACAGACAAATGAGGATAGTAATAAAGGATAAGATGTCTGGATGGAGGGAAGTAACAAGTGGAGTCCCAAAGGGCTCGATATTGGCACCAGTAATGTTCCTGATTTACGTAAATGATATGGTAGATGGAGTGAACAGTTATGCAAGTCTGTTTGCTGATGATGCAAAGATCTTGAGGAAGGTAGAGGTTGAGGAGGATTGTAAAATGCTGTAGGAGGATCTGGATAGCATACACGAATGGAGCCGGACGTGGGAAATGAAATTCAATGCAAAGAAATGTAAAATATTGGAAATGGGTAAAAGTACCAAGAGGCCATCATTGAATTATTTGATGGGTAATGAACCAATCACAAAAGCGAGAGAAGAGAAAGATTTGAGTGTGCTGGTCCAGGACAGTTTGTCACCTGAAAAACACATTAACAAGACAGTTAGAGAGACGTATAAACTCCTGACTAATATAAGAGTAGCTTTTCATTATTTGGATGAGGAGATGATGAAAAAGTTGATAGTGGCCATGATTCACCCGAGGTTAGAATATGCAGCAGTAGTGTGGTCCCCACACAAAAAGAAAGATATAAACAAGATTGAGAGAATACAAAGAACAGCAACCAAAATGAATCCCAGTTTGTCAGATCTGTCGTACAGAGAGAGGCTGGAAAAGCTGGATTTGCCTTCCTTAGAAGAAAGAAGAAAGAGAGGCGACATGATTGCAGTGTTCAGGACGATGATGGGAGTAGATAAAATCGACAAAGAAGATCTGTTTTTATGGGATAAGAGAGTAAGAAGAGGACACGGGATGAAACTGAAGAAGCCAAGCTGCTTGAAGGATATCAAGAAATATAGTTTTCCTTATAGATGTATAAACCTGTGGAATAGCCTGGACAAAGAGATTGTTCAGTCAAAAAACTTACACGAGTTTAAAGCTAAATTTGACTTATTGAGAAACGGAGATGGGACCCCACGAGCGTAGCTCATTTCCTGTATATCACAATTAGGTAAATACACACACACACACACACACACACAGAGTACATTTTAGAGTTTAAGAGCATTAGTACATAGAATGGAGGAGAAATCTGAAAGAATTATATTAACTGGAGATTTTAATGCAAATATTAATTGGAATACACTAGATATAAAAAGTCAGGAAAGCTGTTGGGACCAAAACTCCTGGACCTCGTGCAGGAGTTTTTCCTAACACAACATGTAAAGGAAAACACAAGAAAACAAGGGCTTGATGTACCATCAGTACTAGATCTTATATTTACTAGGCAAGAAAATGATATTGACAGTATAATGTATCAACCTCCTTTTGGCAAAAGTGACCATGCTCTATTAAATTGGAACTTCAGGATTGCATATGACATAGTTAACAATGAAAGTTACAATAAGAGCCTAAATTATAAAAAGGGAAACTACCATGAACTGAAGAAGTACTTCTTAGAAACAGATTGGGAAAAGGAGCTTAGTGGACAAGTTTTAACCCGCCTCGTCCCGGAGACGTGAATTCACGTCCTCACATGATGTGCACTCATATCCCGGAGACGTAAATTAACGCGGCAACATTGCAAGGTCCCTAATTTGCACAATTTTCAATTTTCGTGAGTGATTTTTGGCATGTATACATGGGACACCTTCCTCTACAAGATGCCAGGCAGGGACAATGCCTTACCCAGCATGACCTCCCCCCCCCCTGCATGACCTTTTCTCAGCAATTCACCTGTTATCAGTGACCTGGCCAGTAAAGCCGTGTCATGCCACGGTACAAAATTCAGGGCCAGAGTGATTCCCCAATGGATGACAATGCGGAGGACAAACATTAGAGGAAGAAACAGTCAGAAATGATGATCAGGTAATGTGGCAAAAAAAGGTCAGGAATGGTGATGAGTTAGTGAGTGAAGCAATGCTTATAATGCCTATATTACCGTTTGAAAACCAATATACTCTCGCACTACATATAAATTCGTACCAAATAAATAAATAAATACCGTTTATGAGTGGTGTAGAAAAGTTATCCTCCCATAGAACTCGTTTTCTTTGCAGCCAGCCTGATAGAAAACCCTGTAGGGTAAGGAGGTACTCCTACCTGGATCAAGTATTTTAAACCTCAGGTGAGCGATTTCTCTAAGAATTTTCGATGTTTCTCACCAAAAGCGGATGTTTGAGCCAAAAAAAAAAGGTCCAAAAATGTCGGGACTGGGGCGTACCACTGCCCAGAAAACGTCGGGATGGCGTGGGTTAAATGTTACAGTATATATAAAAAATTCTGTGAACTTGATGAAATAGGAGTCCAAAATTACATCCCACACCACAAAGAAGCAGAAAAGAAAATAAAGAAGTGGTTTAATATAGAATGTAAAAAATCAAAAGAAAAAAAGAGACTTCTTGTGGAACAGATACAGAAGACATAATAGTGAGAGAGCATATAACAACTATAAACAGGCAAGAAATGATTATACAAGAATAAGGAGAGAAGCTGAAGGACAGTTTGAGGACGATATCATAAATAAAAGTAGTGATCAACCAAAGCTATTTTATAGCCACATCCAAAGTAAAACCAAAGTAAAATATAAAATACAAACCATTATGGATGAGGGGATCACCTACCGTACACACAAGAGAAAGATATTTGTGAAGCACTAAATAAGAATTTCCAATCAGTTTTTATAGAAAAAAATAATTTTGAGAGGGATGATATGGAACATGCATGCCACACATATTACCAGATATACAAATATCAGAAAAAGAAATACAGGAGGAGTTAAGCAAATTAAACAAAGGAAAAGCAAATGGTCCAGACGAAATTTCATGTTGGGTAGTACATGAATGTGCAAAGGAGTTAAGTAGACCATTATCTTTAATATTCGGGGAATCCTTAGATCAAGGTAAACTACCTGATATTTGGAAGAAAGGAAACATTGTTCCCATATTCTAGAAAGGAAATAGACAAAATCCACTCAACTAGTGACCAGTATCTCTATCCAGTGTTGTAAGCAAGATATTAGAAAAGCTGATAAGAAAAGTTTGGGTAAATCATCTAGAACAGCGTCTCTTAGCCTTTTCTGACCTCAGCACCTCGTGCTGTAAGGCCATACTGTCCAGCACCCCCTTACATCTGGTTACTGGGACTACAGTAGCTACACTGCTACAGTTACTGCACTACGACATGGATAAAGTAAAGTAAAGTACTCCTTGACAATTCATTTTATACATTCTCCAAAAATAAAATACTAACGATGCCAATACTAATCAAAAGCAATATTGGCTATGTTGCATTTTCCAGCACCCCCTAAAATTGACTTCAACATCTCCTGGGGTGCTAGCACCCCAGGTTAAGAAACGCTGATCTAGAAGAACACAATATGATAACAGAAACAGTTTGGTTTTAGAAAAGGAAAATCTTGTGTTACTAGTCTGTTGAGCTGCCATGATAAGGTAACAGAAACATTACAGAAAAGAGAAGGATGGGTGGACAGTATCTATTTAGATTTCAAGAAAGCATTTGACAGTACTGCACCGAAGGCTTTTGTGGAAACTGTACCAGCAAGGAGGAATGTGAGGCAAACTGTACTGTTGGATTCAAGATTTTCTCAGAAAAAGGGAAATGAGAACAGTACTGAGGGGAAATTATTCATCATGGAGGGAAGCGACTAGCGGAGTTCCACAGGGCTCAGTGATATAGATAGCACCATTGGAAATGAAAGCTATCTAAATATGTTTGCTGATGATGCAGAAATACAAAGGAAAATTACTAATGCAGTCTTTTGTAAAGAACTACAAGAAGAATTAAATAAACTTCATGAATGGAGTAATACATGGCAAATGGAATTTAGTGTGGACAAGTGTCATGTAATCAAGTTTAGTAAAAGTGGGAAAAGACCTGATTGGTATTATAAGTGAGGAAGTAAAAACCTACACACATCAGAAAGAGAGAAGGACCTAGGTGTAATTATTAATAACAGACTATCTTTTCTGACCACATCAGTGAAAATGTATGGAACATGTATACATTGCTTTGCAAATATGAGAATAGCATACACATACATAAATGAAGACATGCTGAGAAAGATAATAACATCATTCATCAGACCAGCCCTGGAGTATGCATCAGTAGTCTGGAATCCTCATCTGAAAAAGCACAGAGATAAAACTGAAAAAGTTCAAAGGGCCACTACAAGATGGGAACCAAGCTTAAGGGATCAAATCTACGAAGAAAGACTAGAAAAACTGAATCTACCAACACTACAGGAGAGAAGGAAATGAGGAGACATAATAATGCTATAAAAATGCATATCAGGGAAGGAGAAAATAAACATAAATGATTACTTAACGTATGGGGAAGCATCAGCAAGAGGACACGGCAAAAAATTGCATAAAAGGAGAGGTGATAAAGATGTAAGGAAATTTAGTTTCCCAAATAGAGCAATTGATCAGTGGAATGCACTACCGAATGAAATAGTGTGTGCGAAAACAATTAACAAATTTAAGGATATGTACGATAAATATGGTTTAAGACACAGGACAGTACGAGCTTGACTCATTCCTGTAAAGATACAATTAGGTAAGAACACACACATGATCCGCCCCAGGTTAGAATATGCAGCGGTAGTGTGGTGCCCACACAAAAAGAAAGATATAAACAAGATTGAGAGAATACAAAGAACAGCAACCAAGATGGTCCCCAGTCTGACGGACCTGTCATACAGAGAGAGGCTGGAAAAACTGGATTTGCCTTCGTTAGAGGAAAGGAGAAAGAGGGGAGACATGATTGCGGTGTTCAGGACCATGGTGGGAGTAGATAAAATTGACAAAGAAGTTCTGTTTGTATGAGATAAGAGAGTAACAAGAGGACATGGAATGAAATTGAAAAAGTCAAGCTGCTTGAAGGATATCAAGAAATATAGCTTTCCTTACAGAAGTATAGACTTATGGAATAGCCTGGACAAAGAGATCGTCCAGTCTAAAAACTTAAACGAGTTTAAAGTTAAATTCGACTTATTGAGAAACAGCGACGGAAACCCACGAGCATAGTACATTCCGTGTATATCACAATTAGGTATATTCTTAAATATTTGGAACGACTTAGACAAGGAGGTGGTGCATAAGAGAAACATTCATGTGTGTAAAGTTAGACTTGATAAATGTGGATATGGAGACAGGACAACATGAGCATTGCTCAATTCCTGTATACTACAAATAGGTAAATACAAATAGGTAAATACACACACACACACACACACACACACACACACACACACACACACACACACACACACACACACACAGGTCGCCGACAGAGACAGTTATTCCTGGATTGTGGGGAAATCATTGCTGAATCAGTGGTGAAAAGAAGACTAGCCTATTTGTGATTATGTGAATGAGTGCATGAGTGGTGGTCCCGTCGGACAGTCTTAAAAAAAAAAAAAAAAAAAAAAAAGTTTCAGTCATAAAAAGTGCAAGATATAGTGGGAGTAGAAAGTCTCCTTATGATTGCATCATAGCGGAAAGGGACGGTGCTTTGTTTACAACTGGCGAGAGGGAGTTTGTGGTCTTCTCCGAAGATGATGTGGGAAAAGGAAGTACTAAGCTGAACCAAAGGAGAGTAGCAGGAGTAGAGAAAACAGAGGAGAGGAATGTCCAGGAGTTAAAAAAGGTATGGGCAGTAATTAGTGAGTTATAGGGACGGACCACAGAGCAGGAAAACGAGATCAAAATTCTATGGAATAAACTGGAAAAAGTTTGTACACGCAGTGATGAATAAGAAAGAGAAGTCACAGAATTAAAAGTGAGTAATGAATCTGCCTCTAATGAAATAAAACAGCTTAAGAGGGAGAGTAAGAGGTTGGAAGAATTAAGGGACAGGATGAAAAGCGAACTAGATGAGTATGAATCCAAATCAAGGATGCAAGATGAGCACATTAAAGAAATCACGGAGCAACAATAGGGGTGGAAGAAAAATCAGGAGGAAGGAAATGTAAATCTGAAAGAGATTATAGAACAACAAAGAAAGGAAAATGTGGAAAAGGAAGTGGTTAGGGTACTGAGAAGTAGAGAATCTTTAGTGTCAGGGATGTAGCAGGTAAGAAAAAATGTCTATCTATCTATCTATCTATTGCCAGACGCCTCAATCCCGTTTGGGGTGGCCACAAACAAATCGCCTCCAAGTCGCCCTGTCCCCCGCCATTTCACTGCCCTGCTTCCAACTCACCCCCCCCTCTCTCATATACCTCTCCACCCCAATCTCTCCATCTCATCCTCAGCCTCCCCCTCCCTCTTCCCCCCTCCACCTCACTCTCATACACTCTCTTCGTCAGTCTTTCATCCTCCATTCTCTCCATATGGCCAAACCACCTCAGTGCGTTCCTCATAACGCTTCCTATCACATCCACATCAACACCACAATGCTCCTTTATATCCTCATTCGTCAGCCTGTCTCTCCATGTCCATCCATCCATTGCCAGATGCCATGTATCCCAAACGGGGTGGTCAAGGGCTTAGAGTTAATTGTTTTACAGGGAGGGGCACTAATCCTCCACCAACCCCACTTGACACGTAGGGATGCCAACAGCATCTGGTGTTCCCAGGCGGTCACCCATCCAAGTACTAACCAGACCCAACGTTGCTTAACTTCGCTGATCGGACGGGAAGCGGTGTACTCAACGTGGCATGGTCTCTCCATGTGACTCTCTTAAATAACTCATTTCCACTGCTCTCACTCTTGACTTGTGTCCTTCCAACAACGTCCAAGCTTCACTTCCATATGTTAGAGTTGGTATCACAATACAGTACTGTCATGTAGTAACTTTTTCACTTCCATGCTCACTTCCCTGTTTCTTATCACTGCTTTCAAAGAACCAGCAACCTTTCTTCCCTGCTGTACCCTTTCAAGCACTTCACCCTCCAAACCTCCATCCTTACTCATCACACTACCCAAGTACTTAAACGTACTCACATTTTCCAATTCCTCACCATCCAACCTCGCTGTACATTCACTAAATTCACCTCTCTCAAAGACCATCACTTTACTTTCAGGTGTAAAAGAAAAGCGTTTGACAGTAAGATCAGAAAGAGAAAGAGAAGAACTGAGTAAGGTTAAAGAAATAATATCAGTAGTCATGGAGGGAAACAACGTAGCTCAAAAAGAGATTGAAGAAGTGTTTAGGTTAGGAAAGTACGAGGAAGGAGGGGAGAGGCCATTAAAGGTAAAGTTTAAGTCCCAGGCAACAGTAAATGAAATCATCAATAGAACATGGAAATTATCAGTCAAGGAAGGGTTCAAAAATGTTTGGATAAGGAGTGATGCAAATAGGAAGAAAGAGCTAAAATGAAGAAGTTAGTAAAGGAAGCAAAGGCAAAAAACGAACAGAGGACGGAGGAAGAGAAGACAGTGTTTCATTGGAGAGTTATGGATCAGAAATTGAGGAAGTGGTACCGATGGAGAGAAGGAGAGAAGAGAGTTTAAAAAACATCCAAAATAATTTGAAGGTGGCACATACTAATGTTGATGGTTTAATATCAGCAAGGCTAAAAATAGACGATTTCTTGAGGGTACATGAACCTGATGTTATGTGTTTTGAAGAGACCAAGTTAAGGGAAGCTATTAATGTTCATATGGGAGATGGTAAATACAAACTGTGGAGAAGAGACAGAAAAGAAAAAATGGAGGAGGAGTGATGATAGCAGTGAAGAACATAAATGTAGATACTGTGGAAATGGGAGAAGGTAGGGCTGAAGTGATAAATATGAAATTCGAAACTGGAGAGAATAGGAAGAGAGATATGGCGGTAGTGTATGTTCCACCTAAGACAAGGACATGGAATGATCATGAATACCAGGAGATGTTGTCAGACATGGCTAGTTATTTACAGAAAAAGATTGAGAAAAGCAACTATAATTTTAATGGGTAACTTCAACTGTAAAGAGGTGAAGTGGGAGGAATGGGACACAGGAGGTTGCGAAGATTCATGGGGCACTATATTATTAAACATAACAATGAACAATGTGATGACACAACGTGTCAAAGAAGAGACATGATTCTGATGTGAGGACACAACAGCAAAATTAGACTAAATGTTTACCAAAGAACCTGATGTAATTGAATCTTTGAAATATCTCTGTCCTATAGGAGAAAATGATCACGTAGTCATTGAGTTCCAGATGATAACAGGGAACGTGGAGCCAAGAGAAAAGCTTTATAGGCAGGGAAGATACAACTTTCGGAAAGCAAACTTTACAGGATTGAGAAAATTTTTCAAAAATGCAGATTGGAGAAAATTCAGAGAAACAAGAGAGATACGGAGGAAGTGGGATATCTATCTAGACCTCTATAATTCAGGAGTGGAAAAATTTGTGCCAAGAGTAAGGGGGAAAGACAACAGGAAAAATGAGTGGTTTAATAGAAGCTGTATGATAGCAAAAAAAGAGAGAGTCACGACGTGGAACAACTGGAGAAAGAGAGGTAACAACAGAACAAAGGAAGAATATAAAAGAATTAGAAATGAATACACAAGAATACGTGGAGAGGAAGAAAGGAATTTTGAAAGAATAATAGACAAATGTAAGGATGAAAACTGTTTTATGGATTTGTCAATGACAAACTGAAACAAAAGGAAGGCATCACCAAACTGAAAGTAGATTGAGAGGTCTATAAAGATACGGCAATGCAAGCTGAAATAACGAGTAAATGTTTCCAATCGGTTTTCACTAACAAAAAGGAGTCTGTGGAAGGGGAGGGAGTGACTAGGAATGTAGTGATAAAGTGGAAGTACAGGAAGTATATAAATTACTGGAAACTCAGGATGTAAGGAAAGCCCCAGGACGAGATGGAATCTCTAATTGGGTACTGAAGGAATGCAGAGAACAACTGGCAGATAAGATTCACAGTTTAATTGTGTGTTCTCTGGAAGAGGGGAAAGTTCCTCAAGAATAGAAGAGGGCAAATGTGGTACCAATTTATAAGGGAGGAAACAGTGAAGAATCCCTGAATTATAGACTAGTGTCCCTGACCAGCATGGTCGCAAAATTGTGCAAGAGAATCCCGAAAGATAGACGGATAAAATATCTGGAAGAGATGAATATTTTGGCTGAAAGTCAGTTTGGATTCAGAAGTGGAAGGTCATGTGTTTCCAACTTGTTGAGTTTTTACTCAAGAGCGATTGACGTTCTGCGGGAGAGAGACGTTTGGGTGGATTGTGTGTATTTAGATTTGGAGAAGGCTTTCGACAAGGTATGCCATATGCACTAAGAGACTAACGTGGAAACTAGAGCATTTAGGAGGACTGAAGGGAAACCTCCTGGAATGGATGAGAGACTTCATGTGGGACAGGCAAATGAGGACAGTAATAAAGGATAGGACATCTGGATGGAGGGAAGTAACAAGTGGAGTCCCACTGGGCTCGGTGTTGGCGCCAGTAATGTTCCTGATTTATGTAAATGGTAAATGGAGTGAACAGTTATGCAAGTCTGTTTGCAGATGATGCAAAGATCTTGAGGAAGGTAGAGGTTGAGGAGGATTGTAAAATGCTGCAGGAGGATCTGGATAGGATACATGATTGGAGCCAGATGTGGGAAATGAAATTCAACGCAAAGAAATGAGAAATAAAGAAATGGGTAAAAGTACCAAGAGGCAATTTCTGAATTATTTGATGGGTTATGAACCAGTCACAAAAGCAAGAGAAGAGAAAGATTTGGGAGTGCTGTCCAGGATAGTTTGTCACCTGAGAAACACATTAACAAGACAGTTAGAGGGACGTATGAGCTCTTGACTAACATAAGAGTAGCATTTCATTATATGGGTGAGGAAATGATGAAAAAATTGATAGTGACCATGATTCGCCTGAGGTTAGAATATGCAGCAGTAGTGTGGTCCCCACACAAAAAGAAAGTTGGTGGCAACCATCATCCAGTCACTTGATGTAGTGCTGCCTAATGCTTCTTCCTTAGCCTTTATCATTCATTTTCTTTGCCTGCCCTCCTCTCTTCTTATTTCTTCCATCCTTCCTTTCACTTCTTATTGTTTTGGTTTCCTTTTCAGGTGGCTTTACATTGAATGACAAGCCAAATGGTTTCCTGTAAGCCAAGAAACCATTTACAACTCTGGGTGGTAACCATATAACCAAACCATATGTGCTTCCTACATGTCAGTAAGTGGATTGGTGGAGGGTTAGTGCCCCTCCCCATAAAACAAATAACTCGAAGTCAAATGGCCACCCCTTATGGGATTTTGGCGTCTGGCAATAGATAGAGAGATAATCCGGTACCTTACAAATAAATGAGTGTTGGTTGGAATACGAAGTTAATGTGGTGCACGTTCAAACACTACGGGAATTAACCAGTCACTGCCTGAGCGCATCGCACAGTGTTCCCAATTCCACCTGTCCTCAGCCGGTCGTGTGTTTCCAACTTATTTAACTTCTACTCAAGGGCAATTGACATGCTACTTGAGAGAGAGAGTTGAGTGGATTGTGTGTGATTAGATCTGGAGAAGGCCTTTGATAAGGTACCCCAAAAGCGACTAATGTGGAAATTGGAACTCACAAGAGGACTGCAGGGGAACCTGTTGGATTGGGTAAGGGACTTCTTGAGAGATAGACACATGAGAACAGTAATAAAAGGCAGGATGTCTGGATGGAGGGAAGTAACAAGTGGAGTCCCGCAGGACTTGGTGTTAGCGCCTGTAATGTTTCTGATTTACATAAATGATATGTTAGATGGAATGAACAGTTATGCAAGTCTGCTGACGAAGCAAAGGTCATGAGGAGAGTAGAAGTTGAAGAGGACTGTAAAATGCTGCAGGACGACCTGGATAGGATTCATGATAGGAGCCAGATGTGGGAAATGAAATTCAACGTGAAAATATCTAAAATAAACGAAGTGGGTAAAAGTACCAAGAGAACATCACTGAATTATTTGATGGGTAATGAACTAATCACAAAAGCAAGAGAAGAGAAGGACTTGGGAGTACTGGTCTAGAATAATTTGTCACCTGAAAAGCACATTAACAAGATAGAGAGAGGTATAATCTTGTGTCAAACATAAGAGTGACATTTCATTACATGGATGAGGAGACGATGAAAAAGTTGATAGTGACCATGATCCACGTCAGGTTGGAATATGGAGCAGTAGTGTGGTTCCCACATAAAAAGAAAGAGATAAACAAGATTGAGAAAATGCAAAGAAGATCAACTAAGATGGTCCCTTGTCTCGCAGATCTGTTGTACAGGGAAGGGCTGGAAAAGCTAGATCTTACCATCTCAGAAGAAAGGAGAGAGAGGGGTGACATGATTGCAGTCTTCAGGACCATGTTAGTAGAAAAAATTGACAGAGAAGATCTGTTTGTATGGGATGGGAAAGTAACAAGAGGACACAGAATGAAACAGAAAAAGCCAAGTTGCCTGAAGGATATCAAGAAATATAGTTTTCCTTATAGATGCACAGACCTGTGGAATGGCCTGGACAAAGAAATCGTCCAGTCTAAGAAATTAAACGAGTTCAAAGCAAAATCTGACTTATCGAGAGACAGAGACGGCATCCCATGAGCGCAACTTATTTCCTGTATATCACAACTAGGTAAACACACACACACACACACACACACACACACACAGGTCGCCGACAGAGACGTACACCCACCACAAATTGACATAGGACCTACACACAGAATTGCTGTGGGAGAGTTGTCTGTCTTTGCTTTGTGTTTCCACCTCTGCCAAGTGAATTTTGGGGACAAGAAGTAACTGGCAACTCCTCTGGTGTTGGCGGGAGGTGGTGAAACACTTAGCATGTCAGTGCTTGCCCAGAAGCAAAAGTGAGAGTATATGTTCCCTTCGTTCCGAGCTTGCACCTCTCTCTTTTTTCGTATGGATTACTGTTTGCCATGTTATTTTCCTAGAGTTGAGTTGTCATGCTCAAGGGATGAGAGGGTCCATATCATTGCATGGAGGCAGGATAATGTCCCTATCAACACGATTTGGAAATGTACTGGATGCGCAAAGTCGACCGTCATGAAGATTCTTGCTGCAGCGCGCTGCCCGCCGCCTGATGTCATACCAAAGCACAAGCATGGCAATGGAAAGAAGAGGACGACTTCCAGAGGTACAGATACTCTTCTGAAGAGGGAAGTAATCAAGAATCCTTGACTGACAGCAGCAGAATTGAAGAGAATGCATCCCCAGCTGTTACATGGCAACTCAATTCAAACTATCCAAGGTTCATCACCCTGCCTCCCATAGTCGATATGACCCTGCTTACACAGTGCTGACTGTTAAGCACCCACAATCAGTAATGGTATGGAGGCTTTTCTCAGATGAAATGGGAAGGGGAGGCCTCCGCTTTCTTGCTAAGAACTTGATGATGAATGGTGGCTGGTACATTCAAGTTCCGAAAGATCATTTGTTAAACTTTTTTGCTATTCACGGGTGCCACTTTTTCATGCACGATTCAGCTCCACGTCACAAGTCAAGAAAGGTGATGAAATGGCTTCAGGATAATCGGATTAAGGTCCTCGACTAGCCTGGCAACAGTCCAGATCTAAATCCAATAGAAAACTGTTGGGCAAAGATGTAGAAAATCATGGGAGAGAAGAAGACACCCAATCTGGACAACCTCAAGACTGAACTGACAAATGTTTGGTGCAAAGAAATGTCCTTAGATTACTTTAGAGATCTAAGTGATTCCATGCCAAAATGCATCCAACGGGTCCTGAAAAACAAGGGAAACATGATTTCATATTAATGAATGGCATTTCATGAACAAATATTGTGATATACTATGATTTCTGTGGGGGAGGTCTTAAGTCAATTTGCGGCAGCTGTAACTCTTTTTGTATCATTGGGAAATAATCGCCCAATCAGCACCGAAAAGGAGACCAGCCTATTGTGATTATGTGAATGAATGCACGAGAGGTGGTCCCATCTGATATTAGTGAATACTGCAGGTTTCGTTCATAAAAGAGTACAAGACATAATGGGAGTATAAAGTTTTTGTAAGGTTGCATCATGGCAGAAAGGGATAGTTCATTGTTTTCATCTGGTGGCGGTCAATTTGCAGGCTTCTCCGATGAAGATAAGGGTAAAGGAAGTGCTAAACTGAACCAAACAAGTAACAGGAGTGGAGAAAATGGCAGAGAGGAATGTCTAGGAGTTGTTACAGGTATGGCCAATAATTAGAGTTGCAGGAACAGACCTTAGAACAGGAGAAAGAGATTAAGGTAATGCAGAGAAAGTTAGAAAGCATCTGCACACGCAGTGCTGAACGAGAAAGAGGAGTTACAGAATTAAAAGTGAGCAAGAAATCTGCCACAAATGAAATAAAACAGCTGAAGAGGGAAAATAAGAGGTTGAAAGAAGAAAGGGACAGGATGAAAAGTAATCTACAGTAGATGGGCATGAATCAAAATCAAGGATGGAAGATGAACACATTAAGGAAATCAAGGAGCAACAGTGTGTGGAAGAAAATTAAAGAGGAAGGAAATATAAATTTGAAAGAGATTATAGAACAACAAAGCAAAGAAAAGGTAGAGAAGAAGTAGTTAGGGTACTAAGAAGTAGAGGATCTTTAGTCAGGGATGTAGCAGACAAGAAGAAATGCGTGATAATTTCAGGAGTAAGAGAAAAGCGTATGGCACTAAGATCAGAAAGGGAAAGAGAAGAACTGAGTAAGGCTAAAGAGATAGTATCAGTAGTAATGGAGGGTAACAATGAAGCTCAGGAAGAGATTGAAGAAGTTTTAGTCTAGGAAAGTACGAGGAAGGAGGGGCGAGGCCACATAAAGTAAAGTTTAAGTCTCAGGGAATAATAAATGAAATCAACAGAACATGGAAATTATCAGACAAAGAGGGGTTCAAGAATGTTTGGAGAAGGAGAGATGCAAATGAGTATGAAAGAGCTGAAATAAAGGAGCTAGTAAAGGAAGCAAAGGCAAAAAACGAACAGAGAATGGAGGAAAAGAAGACAGTGTTGTATTGGAGAGTTATGGATCAGTAATTGAGGAAGTGGTATCGATGGAGAGAGGGAGAGAAGAGGGACTAAAAAACATTGAGAAAAGTTTGAAAGTGACATATACTAATGTTGATGGTTTAATAATGGCAAGGTTAGAAATCATTGATTTCTTGAGGGTGCATGAACCATGTGGAGAGGATGGAGGGTGAAAGACTGACGAAGAGAGTGTATATGAGTGAGGTGGAGGGGGAAAGAGGGAGGGGGAGGCCGAGGATGAGATGGAGGGATGGGGTGGAGAGGTATATGAGAGAGGGGGGTGTGAGTTGGGAGCAGGGCAGTGTAATGGCGGGGGACAGGGCGACTTGGAGGCGATTTGTTTGTGGCCACCCCAAACGGGATTGAGGCGTCTGGCAATAGATAGATAGATAGATAGCATGAACCAGATATTATGTGCATTGTAGTGACGAAGTTAAGAGAGGATACTGATATCCATGTGGGAGATGGTAAATACAAACTGTGAGGAAGAGACAGGACAGGCCCTCATGCTCCGAGCCACAGCCCAGCACATCAGCCACGGTGAAGTCACCGCTCAGCGTGAGTTTGCGTCTATCTTCAGAGTTGTCTGCAGTGGGTACGCCATCACCACGACCCTGCATCGCACACCTAGGTCACCTCCCTGTGCTACTCTCAGACTCTGACAGTGATTAGATGCCAAGAACTTCTCCACTAGACCACACGGGAATTTACAGTGTTGTACAGTGAAAAAAAACAGTGCATTGTGTTAAGGATTTAGAGTTGTGAGTGAAAAGACAAACAATTTTTGGACTAAATTTAACATAAATTAACTTGTGTGTTATTTTGTTTAGAAAATGGTTTTAACCCCTTAACCATGGGGCGTCACTTTCATGACGCTTGGGAGCAAGGGATCATACCGCGGGGCGTCACTTTTGTGATTCTGTGTTATTTTGAATTCACCCGGGCTTTCAAGTGGTGGCTTGTACCATCTATCAGTACTGCCAATGTCCAACACTAGTTAGCACTCCTAATCTCATCTGTACTCCCATCCATTGTTGACAATTTAGCCATTTCTCCCCGTTCTTGACTCCCCTCCCTACCCCCCCTCCATTACCCTATCCTCTCGCCTGCCCGACTGTGCTGCGCTAAGTAAATCTTCCCTGGAATTTTTCACTGATTTCATCCATTGAAATAAGCCCTATGCCCTATTCTTATACCAAATAATATATACAAGAAAGAAATAAGGTAAGTGAGAGTGCCATACACCTAGAATTGGCTAATTATCACCTGACAACACCTCACAGTCTCTCGTTTGCTAATTTTCGCTGTTTATTTCCCCTTGAAATATGCTGTATCATCTATTTTCATAATAAAAATATATATAAGAAAGGAAGGGAGAAGCCTAAGTGATATTTGCATTCACCTGGAACTACCTAATTATTGCAGGCCACCACACTGTATTCTACGCTAAGTAAATCTTCCCTGGAATTTTCCACTGATTTCATCCATTGAAATAGGCCCTATGCCCAATTCTTATACCAAATAATATATACAAAAAAGAAATAAGGTAAGTGATAGTGCCATACACCTGGAATTGGCTAATTATCACCTGACAACACCTCACGTGTACTCGTTCGCTAATTTTCGCTTTTTATTTCCCCTTGAAATATGCCGTATAATCTTTTTTCGTAATAAATATACATATAAGGAGGGAAGGGAGAAGCCTAAGTGATATTTACATTCACCTGGAACTACCTAATTTATAATGTATTGTCTAGATTTCCTGCCAATCATTTCACTGCTATATATTAGCTGCTGTCAAGAGGCTAACGTTGGCAGTAATGCATTTCCCTAGGTAGGCCACCACCCCGGCCCACCCTTATCAGTTCACTCTCATCTTCCAATGTGAAGGTACGTCTGTTTGCTCCTGCTAACTTCAGGCACTTTTCACCCCCATGCAAAGGGCCTTGTGACCTTTACCTCCTACTAAACCTTGTGTGGAAAGAGGTAAAGGGCTGACAATTGATAAAAGAGTGACTACGATCTTTCTGTTGAGTAAAACAGTGCAAGTGGAATTGTAAATAATGTGTAAATAATGTGTAATCAGCAAGTGAAAGTAATGAATGTAAATATACGTGAACAGTGGAAAATAGTTTTATAAGTTACTTCAAGTGACAGTGCATAACACAGTGTAAATAAAATAGAAATGTAAATAACATAAATAAAATAGAGAACGTAAATAGAAATGTAAATGAGTAGTATTATAAGAATACGAGTATATACCCGAGGAGTAATGAAAGTGAAAGTTTCACTCTAGCATGTATGAATACTGTGAGTTATGAGAGTGAAGGTGAAAGTGACATTCACTCTCAATGCTAGTATACAGGACGAGAAAGTGAATGCTACGTATTTTACTGAAAGATTTTGAATCCCTACAGTGACAATAAACTAATACTACTGAAGGAAACTTATGGATAAAGACTGTAGATATATTTAAGTGTTATATAGTAATAGAAATATAAAGTGTGAAGGGTTTTATGAATAATAAATGACAGAATACCAACAGCGAACTAGCGCAAGTGGGAAGGTCATATGCGCTTGTAATTTTCATTGCTTTCACAGTGGTTTTTATTTGGAGTACAGATCCCAGACTACTTGATAATCATAGAGTAGTGTTTATAGTGTTAATATCTGGTTGTGGTAATCATATTACGGGTTGTCGGGAAGTGTAAAGTGGAGACTTCGTTACCCAACTTCAGAGGTCTCCACAAGTCCTACGGTAATCGACGAAGGCTCAACAAACATCGTAGGAGAAAGCTGAAGGTATGTGCCATATGCATATATAATTTTAATATTCTAGGACTCATAACTGATTTTTGGCAAATATTTTTTGAGAGTGTCGGAGCCCGAATAACCCCGCAGGACATGCAAAACATTAGGAAACATGCCCGCGGTGTAAGGGTTAAGAGTGGATAGACTTAAGGTGCAGAGTGCAACACTTATTAAGTTACAATGGAGCATAAGTAAGACAAGAGTGCGCACTGTGAAGAGAATGGACTTCTGAGTGCGAATGACTAAGTTCACTACAAGACTTCATGAACAGTGTACTGCAAGTGCTTCAGGAAATCCTTCTTACTGTCAGAGTCTGAGAGGAGGCGGTTATTCATCGAGATGGCCATGGACTTGCTGTAAGTAGGCAGAATGTTTCATACTGTACTCTACTGTATTTTCCATACTATACTTACCTCAAACACCTCATTTCACTCTTTTATGTCCCTTATTGGTGTTAATATGTTGTGTCTTAGGTGCTATGCATGTGCAGTAGGGAGGTGTTTTTCTGAGTTAGGCTAGGTTAGGGTCCATAAGTACCAGTCCAGGAGCCAGGGACTTGTAAGTACCCAGAATGTTGAATATTGTATGAACCTACCTCAAAAACCTCATTTTATGCTTCTTTTGCATTTATTTCAGTCTTTTATGTCCCTTATTGGTGTGATTTGGGTCTTAAATAGGTGCTATGCATGTCCAGAGGGAGTTATATTGGTGTTTTTCTGAGTTCGGGTTCATAAGTACAAGTCCAGAAGGCTTGGGTCCAATATCCAGACAGGACCACTATCCAGACATGCCTATGGCTCTATTATGTCGGATATTGTATATATATATACAGTACATCCCCACAGTATGCGAGTTCCAAGTGCGCGATCCCCCTTGTACGCGAGGACCCTTTTTTTTTTTTTTTTTTTTTTTTTTTAAAGTACGTGAATTGTACTCCTTGTAAGCAAGACGGGCAGCGAAGAGTGGCCCAGATCCGGGGTTACCCCGAGTATGTGACATTGCCTTCCCCAAGAAGCGATAACGGGTAAAGGTCTATTCTGTCTATTTATTGCCAGATGCCATAATCCTGTAAGGGGTAGCCACTTGACTTTGAGTTATTGATTTTATAGAGAGGGGCACTAACCCTCCACCAACCAACTTGTTGACACGTAGGGAGCACATATGGGTTGGTTATACCGCCCAGCGTTGTAAATGGTTTCTTGGCTTACGGGAAACCATTTGGCTTGTCACTCAATGTAAAGCCACCTGTAAAGGAAAGAAGAGCAATAAGAAGTGACAGGAAAGATGGGAGATATAGGAAGAGAGGAGGGCAGGCTCAGAAAAAGAATGATAAAGGCTAAGGAAGAAGTAAGCAGCATTACATCAAATGAGTGGATGATGGTCGCCACCACGTACCACCAATGACTCACCTAGTAAAGCCATGATCTTGTAGGTTTACTTTATCTTAGATATTATGTCATAGATAGTATCCCTTAATAGTACAATACTTAGGTCTGAAAGGCATCTCAAGGGGTGCCCATGAAGGGGGGTGCCACCCATATGTAATTTTTCCCATAAGTTTATGTATTCACAGTACATGAATTCCTAGTATGCAACATCCTCTGCTGCCCATATAGGCGCATACTAGAGGGATGTACTGTATATATATATATATATATATATATATATATATATATATATACATATATGAGGCCCTTGGAGGGAAAACCAGGTAAGCACCACCCCGGCCAGAAATGGAGTTACATATACCACTTTATTCCCCAAATCCTCTTCTACCACTACAACAAGGTTTTTGTGTGTTTGTGTGTGTGTGTGTGTGTGTGTGTGTGTGTGTGTGTGTGTGTGTGTCCGACTCTGGGCATAGGCTTCACAGCCTGCACTCAAGGCCCAGTAGTCCTCCTACATACCATATACCTCTCTACATGTCACCACTTCGGCGCTAACACCCACCGTTCATATTGAATACATGCTAGGGCTGTCTCATACAGGACTGGTGTATTGGTATTAGCGGGGGTACTTTTATGACATGTCGGCGGGTCATCTGGTAGATCAGGAAAGTCTGCTTTTATGAAATTCAAATCCTTAAACTGTTCCCTGCCCCAGCCGGGATTCGAACCTGGGTCCAACAGGACTGCAGGCCGTCTCTCTACCAATTCAGCCACCGCCTCCCTAAGATGATTGAAAATTATGATTTTTAAAGGGCTGTGAACGACCGTACTGCTGTTGATAGCCAACCACTCCATGACATTACCATTAGGTCCATTTTGGCTTAGTATTTTCTTCTCCCAAGTACTGCATCCTTGGAAACCAACATCATGTCCGGTTTTCCTACTTGAGTTAAGGCGATTTTACCATAGTATTCATGTCAAAACATGCACTTATTGTAAGCCGCATGTATGTGAGGCTAAGAGTGAGAGGAAAAACCAGGCGACCGCCACACAGCAGGAGGTGGCTGCAAGACGCGCCAATCGCGTGGCTCGACGCTTACCACCAAGCTTTTTTTTATGACACCACCATAAAGGCACATGTCCTTACTTACCTGGTGACATATTTGCAGTCTCAATATCTTATAGCTGACCTACAATAACACATATTGTGGGTAAAAGTACTGCTACTTTGTCGTCGATTGTTGTCTAACCAGAGGAGAAAGATGTTAGTGAATTTTTTCATTTAAAATACCACTAATTATCAGCATCTGAGTATCATTACGGAAAAGTAGATGAATTAGGCTACATGGAAAAAAAAAAAAAGAGCAGAATATCTTCATTGGTTGAAAAGTTATGTCATATTTAAAGTACACAAACTTTAACAGCGTTTTTTTTCTGTTTTCTTTTTTTGGGGTTTACCTGGTTTTCCCTCTAATGGCTCATATATATATATATATATATATATATATATATATATATATATATATATATATATATATATATATAAAACTTTCCCCCTACGTGTCAAGTGGGGTTGGTGGAGGATTAGTGCCCCTCCCTGTAAAACAATTAACTCTAAGCCCTTGGCCACCCCGTTTGGGATACATGGCGTCTGGCAATGAATGAATGAAATATATATATATATATATATATATATATATATATATATATATACAGGGTGTCCTGGGAGTTAAGTCAAAAACTTTGGGAAATGATAGAGGAGCAAATTCTAAGGAAAAAATATATGAACATGTGTCCAAATCTCAGCCGTTACGGAGCTACAATTAATGATGACCTTATGGGTGAATTATGAAGGAGATCATTTTCACCCATAAGGTCATCAGTAATTGTAGCTCCATAACGGTTGAGATTTGGACACATGTTCATATGACAATTTTTGCTTAGAATTCCCTCATCTGTCATTTCTCAAAGTTTTTGACTTACCTCCAGGGACACCCTGTATATATATCTATCTATTTCTATTGCCAGACGCCTCAATCCCGTTTGGGGTGGCCACAAACAAATCGCCTCCACGTCACCCTGTCTCCCGCCATTTCACTGCCCTGGTCCCAACTCACACCCCCCTCTCTCATATACCTCTCCACCCCATCCCTCCATCTCATCCTCGGCCTCCCCCTCCCTCTCCCCCCCTCCACCTCACTCACATACACTCTCTTCGTCAGTCTCTCACCCTCCATCCTCTCCACATGGCCAAACCACCTCAGTGTGTTCCTCATAACGCTTCCTATCACATCCACATCCACACCACAACGCTCCTTTATATCCTCATTTGTCAGCCTGTCTCTCCATGTGACTCCACAGGCTCCTCTTAAATAACTCATTTCCACTGCTCTCACTCTTGACTTGTGTCCTTCCAACAATGTCCAAGCTTCACTTCCGTACGTTAGAGTTGGTATCACAATACTGTCATGTAGTAACTTTTTCACTTCCATGCTCACTTCCCTGTTTCTTATCACTGCTTTCAAAGAACCAGCAACCTTTCTTCCCAGCTGTACCCTTTCAAGCACTTCACCCTCCAAACTTCCATCCTTACTCATCAGACTACCCAAGTACTTAAATGTACTCACATTTTCCAATTCCTCACCATCCAACCTCGCTGTACATTCACTGACTTCACCTCTCTCAAAGACCATCACTTTACTCTTCCCTACATTCACCTTTAGATTCCGTTTCTCACACACTCTCCCAAACTCATCCACCAAGCCTTGCAGCTCCCTTTCATCTTCACTCAACAACACAGTATCATCTGCAAACAACAGTACAGGGAGTTTCCAAACACTATCCTCTCTCACCACGGCCACTCCAACATCCACTACCCTACCTTGTACCTTTTTTATTACCCCATCCATGTACAGATTGAACAACCATGGAGACATGACACATCCCTGTTTCAACTCAACCTTCAAAGAGAAAAATTCACTTAGTTCACCATCCACACGCACTGCAGCCTTAGCACCATCATACATACTCCTCACAGCATTCAACAACTTCCCATCTACTCCATATATTCTTAATACTTTCCTTAGTCCTTGTCTATCCACCCTGTCATATGCTTTCTCCAAATCCATGAAAGCTGCATACAACTTCTTTCCCTTCTCTAGAAACTTTTCCACTAAAGATCTAAGAATGAATATCTGAATATATATACTGTATATATATATATATATATATATATATATATATATATATATATATATATATATATCTATTTGTCTATCTATCTATCTATTTGCCAGACGCCTCAGTCCCGTTTGGGGTGGCCACAAACAAATTGCCTCCAAGTCGCCTTGTCCCCCGCCATTTCACTGCCCTGCTCCCAACTCACGTCTCTCATATACCTCTCCACCCCATCCCTCCATCTCATCCTCGGCTTCCCCCTCCCTCTTCCCCCCTCCACCTCACTCACATACACTCTCTTTGTCAGTCTTTCACCCTCCATCCTCTCCACATGGCCAAACCACCTCAGTGTGTTCCTCATAACGCTTCCTATCACATCCACATCAACACCACAACACTCCTTTATATCCTCATATATATATATGTATATATGAGTCAACCCTTGGCTATCACGAGTAATTGGTACCCTAGGTGACCCGCCATAGCCAAAATCGCGATAGCCGTACTTAAGAACTAATGGGAAAAATTCTAATTGGTTCCCTGACCTCCAACTTTACCCCAACCTTCCCCTATTTTCACATCTCCTTCACTAAAATACCTGGGATTACAAACCAGTGCTGCAAATTAACAACAGTACAGTACATAAAGGTTATAAATAAAACAGAATTAACTGTAATAAGCCATTTTACTTAACATTTTTGGAGAGGATGAGGGGCTTGGGTGGGTTGAAGGGGTTCCGAGGCTGGGGTGGAGTATTACTGGCCACCCCTCCGATGTTCTATCTCGTCTAGGAATTGATCAGCTTCATCAGGAGTCTGGAAGGGACCCTCAAAACCTTCAAAGTCGTCAGCTTCATTATCAGAATCCACCTGAGGCTCACGGGATGGTCCTGGCTGTGGGTTGGGCTGAGCCTCGTTGCAACGGCGTAGGAAGTCTGTTGTCTGGCGTTGTTGTAGGTTGTTGATATGGGCATGGTATTGTTGGTGGTAACCTTCCAGTGCCTTCATAATCGCAGAAGAATTTGCCTCACTGTTGGCGCTAACATCTTGCTCGATGAGATGACGTAGCCTTACACCCAAGTCGATGATTTCCTTTATGTTGGCTATGCTGAGTCCCCCATGACTCCCAGCATCACCACCGATGTTCTCCTCACCACTCTCACTCCTGTCCTCCTCTGCCACATTCTCCTCCTCTAGGATGTCGGCTGCAGTAACAGGGGGTGGCTGAATCATGTCACGAATGTCGTCCTCCGTTGTGTCAGCAAAGCCAGTCCCAGGAATTTGCCGTGCTTCTTCCACTGCTGCCTGAATCTCCGCCTGCACAGGCTGTGGCTCACCTGCCACATTCCCACGTCGGTCCTCAGGTAGCCCCTCCAAAATATTTCGCCAAGTGTGATGAATTGTTTTCTGTGTCACATCATCCCAGCATTGCACCATTAAGTCCACAGCTTGCTTAATATTGTACTTTTTCCAGTAAAGAAACACTTTTCTGTCATGTTCACTATCACCTTGCACTTCATCATCATCATCATCATCACCATCACTGTCCACTAGATGCTGGATGAGCTGGGCGTCCTTGGTAGCTTCCCTCATTATCCTGAATTGCCGTCGCGAGTAGGCAGACTTGACCACAGATATTACCTCCTGGTCCAGGGGCTGAATCAATGATGTCGTGTTGGGTGGCAAGAATTCAACTCTGACGTTAGGGTCTGAATCCCTCAGTAGAGGTGAATGTCCTGGGGCATTATCCAGCAGCAACAGAATGTTGAAGCGGATGTTGTTTTGGGCGCAATGCTTCTTGACCTGGGGAATGAACGCCTCCTTCATCCAATCTTGCGACAGCTTTGCCGACATGTACCCCTTCTTTGAAGACATCCAGTGCACATTCAGGTTGCTCATATCCTGTCGCTTGTAGGCCCGTGGACGTTTAGCAAAATGAATAACTGTTGGTTTAAGGCGGCATGTTCCTGACGCATTCATTGCAAACAAGAGGGTGAACCGTGCCTTCATCACCTTCCTTCCTCGTACGTGGGCAGAGTTGGCTGTGATGAATGTCCGCCTGGGCATAGTTTTCCAAAAGAAGTTCGTCTCATCCATGTTGAATATTTGGTCAGGTGTATATTGGCCCTCCTCAGTCACGTGCTTTAAAAAGTCGGGATACTCCTTAGCCGCTGCCATGTCCGCACTTGCTGCCTCACCACTGATTTTCTTGTTCTTGATCCGTTGCCGTTTCATAAATTGATCCACCCATCCCTTGGAGGCCACAAACAATGGTGGTTGTGCAATAGCCAACTTCCTTGCAACCCCAACATATATCTCCCTGGCTGTGTCCATGACCTCACACGTCTCCACCGCCTGTTCCTCCGTGCCTGCTGATCAAGATACCTGGCCAGCAACTGTTCTGTCTTAAGGAGCACCTGATTACGACTCCGCAGGGCGTTGCTGGCTCCCTCTGACGATGCCAATTCCATGTGCTTCCTTATGTGCTCTCGTTTCTGGTAGATTCCTCGGACCGTGGACTCGTTGATACCAAATTTCTTCCCCACGCTGCACTTGCTCTCACCACCGTCGATCAGCCGCACAATTTCCAGTTTCTGAGCATGAGGCAGGTTCTTCCTCTTCCTCACTTGCCGTCCTGGGTTAGCCGCGTTACATGCACCAATGGTAGGAGGGTTGGATGGGGTATTGGTGGCCATTGTGGTTGAACAATAGGTCTTCACGGCTATAGCTACTGTCGACTGGTAACGCTGACTCTCTCTGAACCTTGGCGGGAAGGATGGGTAGCTGTAACCATGTCTTGGGCCAATCAGCGCTCGGGTAGCCTGTGATGTCGCGCAAATCACGGCGCGAGTATATGCATGGGCGGAGCCCGCGCGATTTGAATATTTCTGGCCGACCATCGTCCGCGATAGCAGTATTTGAGGTCGCGATAAAGGTAATTGTGTTGCATTTCACCTGTCCGTGATAGCCATGAAACGCGATAGCAAAACCCGCGATAGCCAAGGGTTGACTGTATATATATATATATATATATATATATATACAGTAATCACTCTAATATCCGGACGCCCAATAACCGAACATCCCCACTAACCGAACCTTATCGTCCTGGGATCAAACATTCCCAAAATGGTCCGAAAATCCAAAAAAATTTAAAAAAAAAATTGATTTTTTGCCGTCCGTAATTTGAACTTGCCGCGTGCGCCGCGTGAGAGCATTGTTTTGGTTCGTCATTCCTCCGACGTCCGATAGAGCGCCGCTGCATCCTCCCCACTTCCCGCCTGTCTCTCACCGCGACTGGACCTACGCTGTTCGCCATGGCTGCCCACGTGCTTGCTTTTGTGGTGGTGCCGTACTTGCTGCAAGGCCTCCTGCTGCTCTCTGCCCTACTCTTAGTGTGTGTGATGATGGCCCCGCCTCCTGAGAAAAGGAAGAGAGTGGTGTTGACTCTGGAGAAGAAACGGGAGATATTGGAGAAGGTTGATGCGGGTTGGTCTTCTTCACGCATTCTCCGCGAGTTCAACCTGGCCCGGTCGACTTTGTTCGATATCAAGCGTTCCCGAGACAAGCTCATGCAGTACACGGCTGACTTCTCGTCGAGAAGCAAACGCAACGTGGAGAGGAAGGTTATGTTTACTCCCAAGTATGCAGAAATAGACCGCTCCACGTTGATTTGGTATCGACAGCAACGTGCAGCTGGTGTGATGGTACGTGGAACGGAGCTGAAGGCTGCTGCTGAGAAGTTTGCAAGGCGTCACGACGCCCTAGACTTCAAGGCATCCGAGGGTTGGCTCTTCGCGTTCAAGTTGCGACATGGCCGTACTAACCTTAAAGCACATGGCGAAGCATTGGACGCTAACGAGGATGGAGTGGACGAGTTTCGGCACAAGGTGAAAGGCTTGATCGACAGGGAGGGCCTCACTCTCGGTCAAGTCTATAACGCTGACGAAACTGGCCTATTCTATCGCTCGGTGCCAACGAACACTCTAGCCGATGAGACGGAGAAGCGTGTACCTGGCCGCAAGCTTTCTAAGGAACGGATATCTGCTTTGTGTTGTGCCAATGCTAACGGCATGCACCGGCTTAAGCCCGTTATTGTTGGCCGTGCAAAGCAGCCTCGGTGCCTTCGTGGGGTGATGGATGTCCTTCCTGTCGTATGGTACCATTCTTTGAAAGCATGGTTCACAGCTGTGATTTTCAAAGACTGGTTTCACCGTCACTTCGTCAAGGAGGTCATCCAGTACCAGACGAAGACACTGGGAATCCCTCACGACCAGGTAAAGGCTTTCCTTCTCCTCGACAATGCACCTGCCCACCCGTGCGACAAGGACTTGGTTGCTGAGAATGGCCGTATTAGGTGCATGTTTCTGCCACCTAATACGACTGCTCTCATTCAGCCCATGGACCAAGGAGTGATCGTGGCAACAAAGCGCCTGTACCGTCGGAAGTTCCTGGACGAGGTGATGGTTGTTCTCGAGGACGAGGACGAGCGCAGGGAAGGACGTGACACTCGAGGCAAGCGGACTTTGGAAAACCTTCGCTGCTACAACATCAAGTCTGCGCTGTACAACTGGGCTAGTGCATGGAAGGAAGTCCCTGTGAAAACTCTTGAAAATGGTTGGTCTCGTCTGCTTCTCGGAACAGATGTGGAGTACGATTTCCTAGGGTTTGACGTGGATGACTTCCATGCACAGCTGCGTACGCACGGCGACGATGTTGATGTGGACGATGTTCGTGAGTGGTTGGACGACGACGAGGGCGATCCTGGGTATCAGACGTTGTCTGATATCGAGATCGCGTCTTCGGTTGCTGGTGTCAGTCCCGAACTTGAAGATTCCGACGACGAAGGCGATGATGATGCGGACTCCTCTCAGCAGGACACTACTCCAGCCATCCCCAAGCTGAGCGCACTCCGGGAACATCTAGAGTTCGTCCTAGACTACCTGGAACACCCGGACTGCGACAGGGAGATGGAGCCCTTGGGACTCGTGGAGGAAGTGCGTGCTTTCCGGCAGCGCATCATCAATCGCCAGAATCGTCGGTCCTTGCGTCAGTCAACGATTGACAGTTTTTTCAGGCCCGTGACCCCCGCTGTGCCAAGCCCTGGTTCCACTCCGTTGCCTCCCCAAGACAGGCCCTCATGCTCCGAGCCACAGCCCAGCACATCAGCTACAGTGGAGTCACCGCTCGATGTGAGTTTGCGGCTATCTTCAGAGTCTTCTGTAGTCGGTACGCCATCACCACGACCCACCGATGCACCCCTTGGTCGCCTGCCAGTGATACTCTCGGACTCTGACAGTGAATAAACAGCAAGAACTTCTCCACTAGACCACACGGGAATTTTGAGTGTTGTGCAGTGAAAAAAACGGTGTGTTGTGTTAAGGTTTTCAAGTTGGGAGAAAAGACTCAGTAGAAAAGAAATTTAACGTAACTAACCTTATTTGTTTTGGCTTTGGAAAATTAAAAAAACTTGGGAAAAGTTAATGTGCAACAGTTAAATTAAGTGGAACATTATTTGGACTAAAGTGAACACTGTGAAGAGAACGGACTTCTGTGTGTTATTGACTAAGTTCAGTGCAAGACTTCAGGAAGAGTGTAGTGCAAGTGCTTCAGGAAATCGTTCTTACTGTCGGAGTCCGAGAGGAGGCAGTTATTCATCGAGGTGGCCAGGGACTTGCTGTAAGTAGCCAGAATGTTTCATATTGTACTATTTTCCATACTATACTTACCAGAATGTTTCATATTGTACTTTTTTCCATACTATACTTACCAGAATGTGTCATACTGTACTTTTTTCCATACTATACTTACCTCATGCATGTGCAGTAGGAATGTGTTTTTCAGAGTTAGGTTCGACTAGAGTCCATAAGTACCAGAATGTTTATTAATGTATGAACATACTTCTAAACCCACATTTTATGTTTCTTTTGCATTTATTTCAGTCATTTATGTGCCTTATTGGTGTGATTTGGGTGTTAAATAGGTGCTATGCATGTCCGGAGGGAGTTGTATAGGTGTTTCTCTGAGTTAGGGTCCATAAGTACAAGTCCATAAGCTGGGGCCCAATATCCGGACGAAACCAATATCCGAACCTACCGATGGCTCTATTGATCCGGATATTGGAGGGGCTACTGTATATATATATACACACACACACACACACACACAAAGTAAAATATTTTTTCCTCATGGAGACCTCTCTTTTTATGTAAAAAAATAAAAAAGTACAGTACATCCCCTAGTACACGCCTATATGGGCAGCAGAGGACGTCGCATACTAGGAGTTCGCCTACTGTGAATACATAAACTTATGGGAAAAATTACATATGGGTGGCACTCCTCTTCATGGGTGACCCTTGAGACGCCTTTCAGACCTAAGTATTGTACTGTACAGGGAAACTATCTGAGACATATGAGGAGTCCCGTGGACAAGGGGCGAATGCACCACACCCATCAAAAATGAGTTATGCATGTTTTCCGATAGATGGAAGCACTGAAAATCTCGTGGTGAAGAGCGTTTTCCGATTCCAACCCATGTGGGTTCAGAATTCTAGGTTCAATCTCCCTTGTTTTGCACACGTGAAGGGGAGGAGGAGGGCGGGGAGGGTCTGTGATTTCAGAGCGGTAGGGGCGAATGTCGGCACGCGCCCAGCCAATGGGCGAGCGGCTCCCTCTGTCAGAGTTAAAGGGCCGCCTCTCAGCCTATCAGACGCACGCAAACACTCCCGCTAGTCATCCCCCCAAGCACGTGAGTGAAGCCTGGCATTGTTTACACTCCGCATTACTTTGATATTACGAGTGAATTACTCGGTGTCATGGCGAGTACTACCAACCAGGATAACGCCAATACACCGCCGCTCGTGCCTTCATGCAAAAGAAGGCCTGAGACTTGACTAAAGTCCCAGAAAAAGGCCAAAAGAGACAGTGGTGAGGGGTATGTTAACAGGTATGGAGCTGTTGTGGATGAGAAGAGGGTAGGCCCGGCTTGTACCTGTAAGAACAAGTGTTACGAAAAATTGGAGTTGTAAATAGTTGGTGAGTATTATAACTTCATTGTGTCAGTCATTAACGATATAATGGTTATCATACACACAATAAAACAACCTGTTGCCGATAAGGAGATGAAAATTTTTAATTAATAACTATAGGAAAAATATTAATTATAGGAATTTTTGGCTGAAAATTTCACAGTATCTTAGTTTCATTTACATCTAATACAGGAATGAATTTCAAGTTGATTGAACAATAATTACTATATGCTGAAAAAACACCATCGCGTGTTTTACTGTTCTTACCTAATTGTTTTTACCTAATTGTATCTTTACAGGAATGAGTCAAGCTCGTACTGTCCCGTGTCTTAAACCATATTTATCGTACATATCCTTAAATTTGTGAATTGTTTTGGCACACACTATTTCATTCGGTAGTGCATTCCATTGATCAATTGCTCTGTTTGGGAAACTGAATTTCCTTACGTCTTTATCACCTCTCTTCTTATGCAGTTTTTTGCAGTGTCTTCTTGCTGATGCTTCTCCATATGTTAAGTAATCATTTATGTCTATTTTCTCCTTTCCTGATATGCATTTATATAGCATTATCATGTCACCTCTTTTCCTTCTCTTCTGTAGTGTTGGTAGATTCAGTTTATTTAGTCTTTCTGTGTGTGTGTGTGTGTGTTTTTTCCTGCAGTATAAATTTGCCTCTTCCAGAGGATTCTAATGATATATAATAACATGCTAATCTGTAATATTCTATGTCTGCCACCCATACCTGAACTCTAAACGCTCATAACTAAAAAAAAAAAAAAAAAATGGCGCATTCGCCCCTTGTCCACGAGACGCCTCATATTACCTAAGATAAAGCAAACCTACAAGATCATGGCTTTACTAGATAAATGATTGGTGGTGAGTGGTGGCGACCATCATCCACTCGCTTGATGTAGTGCTGCCTACATCTTCTTTAGCCTTTATCATTCATTTCCTGTGCCTGCCCTCCTCTCTTCCTATATCTCCCATTTTTCCTGTCTCTTCTTATTGCTCTTCTTTCCTTTACAGGTGCCATTACATTTAGTGACAAGCCAAATGGTTTCCTGTAAGCCAAGAAACCATTTACAATGTTGGGTGGTAACCATATAAGCAACCCATATGTGCTCCCTACGTGTCAACAAGTGGGTTGGTGGAGGGTTAGTGCCCCGCCCTGTAAAACCAGTAACTCAAAGTCAAATGGCCACCCCCGTATAGGATTATGGCATTTCGCAGTAGATAGATATATAGATAGACGTTTACCTGTTATCGCTTCTTGGGGAGGCAGTGTCGTGTACTTGGGGTAACCCCGGATTTGGGCCACTCTTCGCTGCCTGTCTCACTTACAAGGAGTTCAATTCACGAACTAATAAAAAACACACACACACACACACACACACACACACACACACACACACACACACACACACACACACACACAAAAAATGTCCTCGCGTACAAGGGGGATCGCGTACTCGGAACTCGCGTACTGTGAGGATGTACTGTACTCTCCATTTTTGATGAACTCAGTAATTTTTCGACCAACTCAAAAACAAACATGGGGGGGTGGCCCCCCCACCCTCCCTCCAGTCCGGCCATCCCTGGCAATGTGGGACAAATCTGGCCCCTTGCCAGTTTGGTGATCATTTGTATTTAATAGTTATTGCTTGAAGAAATAGCTAACATGTCAGCTAATGATACCTTGTTTCAAGGTAATAAACACTCTAAACTTTGCAAGGTAAGAGAGAATTTTATATACAGTGTGGCAGTTGTGTGCTAGAGTAGAAATTTGGAATATGTCTCAATCACTGAACCTAACACTCATACCTACCATATTGAGAAGGTAGAAATTATACTCTTTAAAAACTGTTTTTATATTTGTACATTTCCTTGCAGTTTGAGACCGATATCCATCAGCTGGTGGTAAAGGAAGATGAAGTGTATGTGCTGTTTACCACTGGGCATGTTGAAGATATAGTCACAGCAATCAACACCCGCAAAGAGCCAAAGCCAGGTTTCTTGAAAGCAGGAGAGTCGATCAGATACGTCCATATTCTCCAGGAGGCAGCATATTTAGTCATGGTTGTGGAAAGACCGGTAGGTGACCAGTTCAGCATGACAAATGTACACACAGAGTGGAAGGGAAATTGAGGAATGGGATGAACTGCTATAGTCCAAGAATGTGCTTTTTGTTATATACCAACTACTACCAGGTTTTATTTGGATTATGAGGGTCCCCCGTCTCATAGCAGGGTGTTTCATAAAAGCTCTGTTTAACCCCTGCGGTTCACAGTGTTGCTCTTTAAGTTCGGTAAAAGAATTAGGAGACATCAAATAAATAATAAAGCATATAGTGGTAGGTGGGGGCGCACATCATCCACTAACTCGATGTAGTGCTGCTCTTGGGTGTCTGTCCTTTCCATTCCTTCTTCCTTCCTCTTCTGTCATTCTATACTTAATTCTTTCCTCGTCTTTCTGCCTACGGGTGACTTTACACTCACTCTTCTATCTATCTTTCCTTCATTCTTTCCTCTTCCTTCTGCCTATAGGTGACTCTACACTGAGTGACAAGCCAAATGGTTTCCTGTACACCAGGAAACCATTTACTACGCTGGGTGGTAACCATATAACCAAATTATTGCGCCTTGTGGTTTAGTGGGTAATTACGGCACTCCGTTCGGATTTAGCCGGTGAAGGTTTATATCCAAGGGATGGTTGGGGTGTATTGCTCATGTAATGCCATTCAATGATGAGTGAGGCTGTTGAGAATATTTGGATTTTAAGTTTCTGATGAGCTTTTTTTTTTTTTTTTTTTTCCCCATGGATAAAAAGGTAGGGCCAAAGGTGAATTAGATACGGCCGATAGCATTCACTTTGGGGGTTGTTCAAAACTGTTCCACTTATCTTGAATGTTAGGACCAACTTTCCTAGCCCTGGGTTCCTGCGCTCCTCATGGGGCAACATAGGATTGGATGATGGATGGATGATGTTAAGGTGAAGGGGTTAAAGTCTTTAATTTTTGTGACATTTCAGATGACATAAGTCTGTCTTTAGGGGAAATGTACGAAAGGTGAAGAACATGGATATTGATTTAAACTGGTAAGATTCTTTGGGCATGTACTGTAAATAAATGCCCAAATTCTGTCTACAGTAAAATCTCGATATAACGGACATCAGTAGACTGGAATTCGCTTTTATCGGACTCGAGGAGCTACCGGACTAAATTCCTATATGTCGGAAAAAGTCCGATAAAGCCAGAAGCAGTCCGGACTGCCTGACCATTTCAGCTGTGTTCCCCACAATAAGGTAAATAAAAGACATGTTTATCAGTGTACAGTACAGTATTATTATATATATTATACCATTTGATTAATGTGAAGTTATAACACAGTACATTACTGCAGTGGTAGTTAAAACAGTTTAAAAACCATTCATGCGATCCGGACTAATGTCTGATATATTGGAAAAAGTCCGGATTAGCAGGGGGAAGTCCGGATGTTGCTTTTATCGGAATTTCTCATTTTTCGGAATGTTATGGGCCCCAATTAGTCCGTTATAGTGAGGTCTTACTGTATATTTGTACAGTCTGTCTGAAGATGTACTCTGTTTAATCTGAGATGTCCCCATCCAGTTTATCAGGGCAGTGTGTTAGTATATAGTAACTACTGTGATTCTTTGTTTTTCACACATAATTGGTACCACACCTGGTGTGTGATAACAAAATTGCGCAATAACGAAAGCACAGAAGCAGTACAATATATCTTAACTGGTACCAGGCATCCCACTTGCAAATCCAAATTTTCTCTTTTAATAATAAATAATAATGATAATCTGTCTTTTCTCAAAAGTACCAGTTCTTTCATTGGGAATTCACTAGCACTTGACATGCATATACATTATGTATTTACAATTACAAGAATTATGACATCTTTCGTCTAGAGTACGAACTTCATCAGTAAAAAATAATGTGAAATAGCAATAATCAAACCCTATAATCATCCATCACAGTACCTCTCTCCAGATTGGAGCATTTTGAAAGAGAAAAGCTTTTAGCAGTCTCTTAAAGGATTCAGCAGAAGAGAGTTGTCTCATGGACAGTGGCAATCTATTATATGACCTAGGAGCTCCATAAACAAAAGAACTATCAGCGATGGATGACAGGTGAATGGCTCGAGGCTCATCAAGACACAAGGAATCATCTTCACTACTTAACATCACACCTGGGTGTGTTGATGGGATTTTTAACAATTCAGCAAGGTACTTCAGTTCATCAAACTTAAAAACCTTAAATGTAATAAAACACAGTTTAAATTTAGTACTAGCCTTTACTGGTAACCAATGCAGCTCATTTAGGAACGGATTAGTCGAGGTTCTTGGGGGGGAGACCGAAGGTAAGCCTTGCTGTACTATTCAGCACAGACAGAACTTTTGTTAGTACAGCAAGCTCGCCCCGGACGCGTGGGTTTCGTTCCAACCGTGGCACGTTCGGCGTGAAACTGCATAAATTTGAACTACTCCTTATTTTGCTCCCTAGACCCCCTAAATTTGGTGTTTTTCTGTTATCTGTCATTGGTAATCAATATGAAGCACTTTAAGTGGTTAGAAGGTTTGTTTAATGATATAACTTACAAATACAGTACTGCACAGCAAAACATACGAATATGTAAACACAAGGCAACATTCTGCCGCTGATCGTTTCAGGACAATTTGCCATCGTTAGTTCGCCGTCACAACAATAACAAGACAATTCGAAGTCATTAATGCAGACGTGATGCTAGAATATACTTCAATGGTGACTGCAACGCTGGGTCTGGTTAGTACTTGGATGGGTGACCTCCTGGGAACACCAGATGCTGTTGGCATCCCTACGTGTCAAGTGGGGTTGGTGGAGGATTAGTGCCCCTCCCTGTAAAGCAATTAACTCTAAGCCCTTGACCACCTCTTTTGGGATACATGGCGTCTGGCAATGTTTATGTTATGTGACTGCAACGAGGAAGAAACAAGCTAATTATTGATAAAAAGTGCAACTAATAAATAATATCGAAAGCCTATGCTATTGAACATAGACTTTGATGGATCCCCCTGAAATATAGTTATCAAAGTATTGATTAATTAACCCCTTACCAGTGGGCCGTCATTACTGTAACACTCGTTACATAAGTACCATACTGCGGGGCGTCACTTCTGTGATCCAGGGATTTTTTAAATCTCCCGGGCTTTTAAGTGCGGTCTTGTATCATCTGTCAGTACTCCCAGTGTGTAGCTATAGGCAGCGCTGCTAATACCACTAGTACTCGCATCCAGTGTTACCAATTTAGCCATTTTTCTTTGTTTGCCTTGCCTCCCCATCTCCCCTCCCTTACCCCCTCCCCTGCCTAGCTACAGCCTGGCCGCGCAATGCAACTCCTGGCCGTTTTTTTCCATTTGCTATTTCCATTGAAATGTGCCCTGTGCCCTATTCTTAAACTAAAAAATATATAAAAAAAGGGAAAAACCTAATTGATACTGCCATTGGCGATGAAGTAGCTAATTTATCACCTGGCAACACCCCACGTGCACGTGGTCGCTAATTTTCCCTGTTCATTACTCGTTGAAATGTCCCTTATGACCTATTCTCATACTAAAAAATATATAAAAAAAAGGGAAAAGGCTAAGTGATACTTCCATTGATCTGGAAGTAGCTAATTTATCGTGTATTGTCTAGATTTCCTGCTATCCCCGCGGGAGGGGCCCGGCGCGGTCCAGCCGTCCCTGCGGGTAAGGGGTTAATAATAAGTGTATTTATAGAATAATGGGGAATCGTCCAGGGTGCGAATTATCCTGATGGAGAATCGTCCATGTTTTGACAGCGAATTGTCTCGGAACCCACCGAGCATGGATAATCATATAAATCAGGAACTCATCACAAGGCTTTATTTAATGCCTTAACTTTATTTAAGTGCTCTAACTTATGTACCAGAACAGTAAATATTTAACTTCTAATACAGTACTGTGTGAAAGCAGTACAGCAAATCTTTAACAAACAAATAAAAAAGGCACTATTCCGACGCCTCAATCAGGTAAACTGGTTATAAAACTTTATTTCTTGCATTAACCCCTAGGCGCCAGTCCACGTCATATGATGTGTTGGTAGAGGCCTATAGTCCACATCATATGCCTTTTTTCTTTTTTTCTCGGGCATGTTTGAACTTAGTAGCGTGCCATATGGACTCAGAGTACAGTCCCGGCATGGCTGGTGCATGGGGTAATGCTGGCTGGCTGGGAGGGTGGGAGGGCAGCCCAGCAGTGAGGAGGGCTGTGGTGGAGGGTGGTGGGAGGCCAGCGTAGGGAGAGTGTGACCTTGGAACCAGCTGATACTGGTTCAGGATTGGGGTAGGGTCAGGTGGGGTGGGGTGGTGGGGAGGGCTACTAGGGGGCCCTGAGGGGTGTGGGGGAAAGTGTATGGGTGCTTGAGTACACTTGTACTGACCACAGCCAGACTTTCGGGAGTATCATACTGTCAAGAGTTACTAAAAACAGTCAAATAATGTGTAAATAGTGTGTAAATAATAGTGAATAAATAGACATATTTGTTAGAAAATAAGTATCATGGAAAATATAAAATAAGCCAGTCTTTATTGGTTACTTTCTTGTTTTTTTTTGCCATTTTAGTTGTAATGCTGTGTTCATACAGCATTGTGAATTAGTGAGAGAAGCAAATACACACTCAACACTTTTTTTGGCACGAGGTAATCATCCCTCTTCCCTCCACCAATACTGCCAACACACCACCGCGACCTTGAACATCTCAGCCCAACTGCCACACACTGGCTCCCTCACACCACGCCACCACCTCCAAATCGCCAACAGAGAATAAGTACGCACTTTTTATGTCTTTTTTGTCATTTGTGATTGATTTATAATGAAAAAAAAAAAAAAATGGGGGGGGGGGCAAATTGATTTTCCTGAAAATAACCCGGTTCTGGGACATGGATAGGTCTACCCATGCCTGGTGCCTAGGGGTTAACATTATTTAATAGTACTTTAACTTGCACATAAACTTACCAGAACAGTAATATAAATATTTAATTTACAAATACAGTACAGTGGAAAAGCAGTACAGCGGATCATGTGATCATAACAAACCGTGCATGCTGCGCTGATGTTTGAGGGTTTGGCCTTTCAGAGGCCCCTCTTGCGTAAATTTATAGTTTTTTTTAATGGTTCTTTAATCTTAGATTGTTTTATACGTATCCCAGCACCTACCACATAAAATAGCGAGCGTGTTCGGCAAGAACGCTTTCGGGGCAAGCATACTGTATATTATTTGGAAGACCAGTCCACAGTGAATTACAACAATAGACAACAGATAAGACCACTGCATGGCCCAATGTTAAGAGGCAATATCTATCCAGGAATTTTCTCACGGAGTACAGATTTCTGATATGCAAGTTACACCCTCTGACAACTTGATTAATTTAAACATTGAATTAAAACAAGAAGCGGTGCCAAGGCACACCAAACCCATCCCCGGCAGTCATATTAGTGCTAACATATAAATACAACAGGATGTCACATATCAAATTTGAAGTAAATCGGGTGAAAATTGACAATTTTATGCCAATTTGAGATTTTACCCCCAACCTACCTGACATTGACCCCCCTACTGCTAACTGGGGGGTGACCCCCCTGATGTAATGAGGCATGTTACAGGATACAGATTTGAAAGATACATTGTAAGGTTTTGGTTTCATGTTGATATGACATCAGGTGATCAGGTCATAACCCATCATCCTTGTAATTTTAGTCAAAATCGCACCGGTAGTTTTTGCTAAAAGTTAACAGACAGACAAACAAACAGACAAACCAAGTGAAAATAATACTCTTCCCCACCACGTAGGGGCCCGGGGATGGGTAATAAACGCCCAGATTTCAAACAGAATTGGCTGGATGAAGCTGTGGTGCATCACTTCAAAGTCAGGGCATTATCAGCGTCATCACTCCTTCTGTTTCCTCGGAAGATGATAATCTCAGTGTTACCATCATTCAGCTTAAGTTTTTTCCTTGTCATCCAGATCTTAATATCAGACATTAAAGATTTTCAAGCTTAGTCCTGGTTTTGTTAATATCTGACATGTTAACGTAGAGCTGAGTGTCATCACCATAAAAATGATAGGACACATCGTGAGCATCAAATAAAGACGACAAACTACTTGTGTAGATCGTCAGTAGAATTGGACCCAAAACCGATCCTTGACGAACTCTGAACAGAAGGGGAGCAGAATCTGAGCTAGCATAATCAGCAACTCCTGTCTGAGATCTGTCTGACAGATACGACTCAAGGAGCAAAAGATTGCCATTACAAATGCAATAAAAATATAGATCATCCAACAACAGTTTATAATCAGCTGTGTCAAAAGCTGCTGACAGATCCAACAGAGCTAAGAGGAGGACATCCCACTTCTGGTGTTTGCCACCAAGTCACTATGAATCCTTGTTAATGCAGCTTCAGTTGAATTGTATTTCCTGTGCTGATTGAACAACAGAAGCAATTGTGTTATGTTCCAGTAGTGGTAAGAGGTGATCAAGTATGGCCCACTCAGTAATTTTAGATAAGAATGACAGGTTTGGGAAGGGACAATAATTTGTCATGCTCTCGACATCAAGGCTGGGTTTCTTGAGAAGGGGGCTAAGCAAGGCATATTTCTCACACTGCAAAATTACTTTCTAAGAAGCATCTATTTATTATGTTGCAGACAAAGTCTGGTGTGTGCTCATACACATCAACAATTTAGACCCACTGAATACGTGCATACTGTTATAGTATGTATCAGAAACACACAAAGGCATGATTTGGTTAATAGAAAATGATGAATAAGGCACATTAAGGAAGAAACACTAATCATGTTGCTAGAGACCTGAGATGGGCTTGAGGTAAGGGAGTCTGAGGCTAGGGGTGGAGAGTTAGAGATCGCTCCTCAAGTAGGCCTTATCTTTGAATCCCTCAAAGCCAACAGAAACCACAGATTCTGCATCATCATTGTTAGCAGAAACTAGCTCAGGTGCAAGATAGCACATTTTTATTTAGCCAGAAAATAATAATAATAATAATAATAATAAAAAATAAAATAAAAACATTAAAAGTAGTAGTTCAGATTTTCAACTAGCAGTGACAGTGAAAACCACTATAACCAAGTGTGTGATAACCAAAGGATCACTGTATTTTGTTCTCTCTCTCTCTCTCTCTCTCTCTCACACACACACACACACACACACACACACACACACACACACATAAACAAATCTATAGTAATCACTGGTATAGAAGAGGAAGAAGTAAAAAACAAGATCACAAGAGACAAAAAGGAGATGGCAAATGTAATGAGCTTACTGAAAGAAGTATCAGAGGAAATCTGTAGTAAAGACATAGAGGAACACAAAAGGTTAGGGAAATAAGAGAAAAACAAAACAAGACCTCTAAAGGTGACTTTCCAGAGTGTAAACACTGTGGAAGAGATACTAAAAAATGCAGAGAATCTTATGGAAAAAGAGGAGTTCAAAAATGTATGGATAAAAAGATGCCTAACACAAGAGGAACTGGAATTACTGAAAGAGAAAAGGGAGGAAGCAAAAACAAAAAATGAGGAAAGATCAGAAGAGGAGAAGAAGAAATTTTTTTTACAAAGTAATAGACACAAACAGGATGGGATAAAAAGGAGGAAGGTAGTAGAACCATGTCATGACAAGTATATAAACAAGATGATAAAGTTGATGTACTCAAATGTGGATGGAATGGTATCTAAATTACTAGAGATGAATGATTATGTCAGAGAAAATGAACCACAAATAATATGCCTAACTGAAACAATATTAACACCAAGGATATCCAATGACATACTAAACTTAGAGGAATACAATATATGGAGAAGAGACAGAAATTTAAAAAAAGGAAGAGGAATTATAATATTAACTAAGAAAAATCTAAAAGTCAATGAAATAAAACTAGATATACCATCACAAGTAGAACTGATTGCAGTAGAGATCAACACATCTGAAGGTAAAGTAATTGTAGCCAATTTGTACATGCCACCCAGATCAAACACATGGGAAAGAGATGAATATGAGGACCTGGCAGAGAGTACAATTCAGAGTTTAAGATCATTACTACATAAAATGGAAGAGAAATCAGAAAGAATTATACTAACTGGGGATTTTAATACAAATATAAATTGGAATACTCTAGATATAATTAGCCAAGAAAGCTGTTGGGACCAAAAGCTCCTGGATCTCGTGGAAGAGTTTTTCCTAACGCAACATGTGAGGGAAACCACCAGAAAAAGAGGACTTGATGTCCTTCAGTGCTAGATCTAATATTTACTAGGCAAGAAAATGATATTGACAGTTTAATATATCACCCTCCACTCGGCAAAAGTGATCATGCAGTACTAAATTATAACTTCAGGATAGCATATGAATAGTAAGCAGCAATGACAGTTACAAAAAGAGCCTAAACTATAAAAATGGAAATTATCAAGACCTAAAAAAGTATTTCTTAGAAGTTGATTGGGAAAATGAGCTTAGAGGACAAGATTTAAATGCTGTATATAAAAATTTCTGTGAATTTTATGAAATAGGATTCCAGAAGTACACACAAGAAAAAAACTATCGTTACACCTTCTGCGCGATATAAAATGACACACGAATGAAGGTTTTTGATAACAGCCTCCTCCATTGGTATCCCTGCGTGTGTTTGTTGCATATTTATTATAAGCTATATCCATTGCTTCTCCCATGCATATTTCTACCTCGTCCTATTTGGCAACTCACCCACTGTCAGGCTTACCAACCCTAGAGAGACAGCCAGGTTGTTCAGTATGAAACACATCGGACCCCCATGTAACGATAGTTTTTTTGCTGTGTGTACATCCCACAGCACAAAGAGGCAGATAAGAAAATACAGAAATGGTTCAATACAGAATGTAAAAAATCAAAAGAAAGAAGAGATTTGTTGTGGAATAGATACAGAAGACACAGTAGTGAAAGGGCGTATAATAATTACAAACAGGCAAGAAACGATTATACAAGAATAAGGAGGGAAGCCCAAAAACAGTTTGAGGAGGATATAATAAATAAAAGTAGTGATCAACCAAAGCTGTTTTACAGCTATATCAGAAACAAAACCAAAGTAAAAGATATAATCCATTACGGAGGAGGGAATCACTTATACACGAGAAAGATATTTGTGAAGCACTAAATAAGAATTTCCAATTAGTTTTTACAGAAGAAAAAAATTTTGAGAGGGACTATGTGGAACATGCATGTCCACACATACTACCAGATATACAAATAGCAGAGAAAGTAATACAGGAGGAGTTAAGTAGATTAGACAGAGGAAAAGCAAGTGGTCCTGATGAAATTTCATGTTGGGTACTACAAGAATGTGCAAAGGAGTTAAGTAAACCATTATTTTTAGTTTTCAAGAAATCCTTGAGTCAAGGTAAACTGCCTGATATTTGGAAAAAAGCAAATATTGTCCCCTTATTCAAGAAAGGAAATAGACAAAATCCACTCAACTACCAACCAGTATCACTGACCAGTGTTGTAAGCAAGGTATTAGAAAAGCTTATAAGAAAAGCTTGGGTAAATCATCTAGAAGAACACAGTATGATAACAGAAAGACAGTTTGGTTTCAGAAAAGGAAAATCATGTGTTACTAATCTGTTGAGCTATTATGACAGAGTAACAAACACAATACAGGAAAGGGAAGGATGGGTGGACAGTATCTATTTAGATTTCAAGAAAGCTTTTGACACAGCACCACACCAAAGACTTTTATGGAAACTGTACCATCAAGGAGGAATTCGAGGCAAACTGTTTTGTTGGATGCAAGACTTTCTCATAAAAAGAGAAATGAGAACAGTACTAAGAGGAAACTACTCATCATGGAAAGAAGTGACTAGTGGAGTACCACAGGGTTCAGTGCTGGCACCAATCATGTTTTTAGTGTATATAAATGATATAAACAGTAACACTGGAAATGAGAGCTATCTGAATATATTTGCAGATGATGTAAAAATACAAAGGAGAATTACTAACATAGACTCTTGTAAAGAGCTACAAGAAGAATTAAATAAACTTCATGAATGGAGTAGTACATGGCAAATGGAATTCAATGTGGACAAGTGTCATGTAATCAAGTTTGGTAAAAGTGGAAAAAGACCTGATTGGGATTATACGTTAGGAAATAAAGCCCTATACACATCAGAAAGAGAGAAAGACCTAGGTTTGATTATCAATAACAGACTATCTCCGGCTGACCACATCAGCGAAAAGGTATGGAACATGTATACATTCATTCATTCATTCATTCGTCGCCATGTATCCCACACGGGGTGGCCAAGGGCTTAGAGTTAATTGTTTTACAAGGAGGGGCACTAATCCTCCACCAACCCCACTTGACACGTAGGGATGCCAACAGCATCTGGGTGTTCCCAGGCGGTCACCCATCCAAGTACTAACCAAACCCAACGTTGCTTAACGGCATACCACGTTGAGTACACCGCTTCCCGTCCGATCAGCGAAGTTAAGCAACATGTATACACTACTTACAAATATGAGTATAGCATTCACATACATAAATGAAGACATGCTAAGAAGGATAATAACATCATTCATTAGACCAACCCTGGAATATGCATCAGTAGTCTGGAGTCCTTATCTCAAAAAGCACATAGACAAAATTGAAAAAGTTCAAAGGGTCGCTAGAAGATGGATACCAAGCTTAAGGGACCTAAGCTACGAAGAAAGACTAAATAAACTGAATCTACCAACACTGCAGGAGAGAAGGAAAAGAGGTGACATGATAATGCTATATAAGTGCATATCAGGGAAGCAGAAAATAGACATAAATGATTACTTAACATATGGAGAAGCATCAGCAAGAGGACACTGCAAAAAATTGCATAAGAAGATAGGTGATAAAGACGTAAGGAAATTCAGTTTCCCAAACAGAGCAATTGATCAATGGAATGCACTACCGAATGAAATAGTGTGTGCCAAAACAATTCACAAATTTAAGGATATGTACGATAAATATGGTTTAAGACACGGGACAGTACGAGCTTGACTCATTCCTGTAAAGATACAATTAGGTAAGAACAATTAGGTAAGAACACACACACACACACACACACACACACACACACACACACACACACACACACACGAACGAACAGCCGGAGAGAGCAGACGTCTTAGCCATCACTGCTAACCTTAAGTAGTTTCAGGAATTTTGTCTGTCCTGTCTCCTAAGGTCTTGTTTTAAATTTAAAATAATGAAAGTTATTAGACTACCAAAAATGTAAAAATTTATTGGCTAGAGTATACATGAATGCTTGTAGTTTTTTTCGGTAACCGCTGTTTTGGTACTTAGGCAACATCAAACATGGCCGAAAATGTAAACAATGAGGGACTCGAATTTCAAGGATTTGATACAAATATCAATGTCATGGACCTGGTTAAAACATTAATTATGAGGATTAGTGAACTTGAAAAGAAAGTAGAGAATCTAATGATAAGGGATTTGTCTGAAAATATAGATACTACCATACAGAGTCTGATCCGATCCAGTGAAACAGGGAATGAAGAGATTAGAAATTTGAAGCGTGAAAATGTTGAATTGAAGAGGAAACTAGAAGAGAGCACTAATAAAACGGAGAAGATGAGTTGTGTATTAGAAGAGCATAAGGCAAAGTGGGCACACATAGAAGAAGAACAGAAAGAAGTGGTCAGCTTAAGAGAGATCATCCAGGAATAAAGGGAAATGAACAAGAAAAAAATGGAAGAAAATGTAGTGAAAATACTGAAGAAAAAAGAGAAAATAGTGAGAGAAACTGTAGAAAGGAACAGATGCGTGGTAATATTTGGAAACAGGGAAGAGGAAGAAAAGGTTAGGTTCGGAAGACTCGAGAGAGACACGAACCTGGTGAGAGGAATATTAGGCAAGATTGACCCCGAAGGAGACAAGTGGGTAAAAGAAATTGAGGAAGTAAGGAGGATAGGGCCTTATAAGAAAGGGGAAACAAGACCAATGAGAGTCAAGTTTACATCAGAAAGTGTAATAAATGAGATACTTAAAGTGACCTGGAAATTAAGCAAAAAGGCGGGGATGGAAAATATTATAATAAGGAAAGATCTGAATGAAGAAGAAAGAGAAGTTTTAAAATCATTAAAGGAAGAAGTAAAGGAAAAAAATGATAAGAGGACAGAGAAAGAATGTAATACTTTTTTTTGGAGAGTATTGGATATGAAAGTAAGGAAGTGGTATTTAACCCCTTAACTGCGGGGCGTCACTTTCGTGACGCTTGGGAGCAAGGGATCATACCGCGGGGCGTCGCTTTTGTGATTCTGTGTTATTTTGAATTCACCCGGGCTTCTAAGTGGGGGCTTGTATCATCTATCAGTACTGCCAATGTCCAACACTAGTCAGCACTCCTAATCTCATCTGTACTCCCATCCATTGTTGACAATTTAGCCATTTCTCCCCGTTCTTGACTCCCCTCCCTACCCCCCCTCCATTACCCTATCCTCTCGCCTGCCCGGCCGTGCTACGCTAAGTAAATCTTCCCTGGAATTTTTCACTGATTTCATCCATTGAAATAAGCCCTATGTCCTATTCTTATACCAAATAATATATACAAGAAAGAAATAAGGTAAGTGAGAGTGCCATACACCTGGAATTGGCTAATTATCACCTGACAACACCTCACGTGCACTCGTTTGCTAATTTTCGCTGTTTTTTTCCCCTTGAAATATGCCGTATAATCTATTTTCGTAATAAATATACATGTAAGGAGGGAAGGGAGGAGCCTAAGTGATATTTACATTCACCTGGAACTACCTAATTTATAATGTATTGTCTAGATTTCCTGCCAATCATATCAGTGCTAGACAAAGCTGTTTCAAGATATAACATTGGTAGCTCTGAATATATATCTCCTAAGTAGGCCTCTAATCTATTTTCGTAATAAATATACATGTAAGGAGGGAAGGGAGAAGCCTAAGTGATATTTACATTCACCTGGAACTACCAAATTTATAATGTATTGTCAAGATTTCCTGCCAATCATATCAGTGCTAGACTTAGCTGTTTCAAGAAGTAATATTGGTAACTCTGAATAACCCCTAGCAGGCCTCCACGCTGGTCCTCCGTTATCAGTTCACTCTCATCTTCCGAAGCGAGAGTACGTATGTTTCTTCTTGCTGACTTCAAGGCCTTTTTTCACCCCCATGCAAATGGCCCTGTGACCTTTATCCCCTACTAAACCTCGTGTGGAAAGAGGTAAAGGGCCGACAATTGATAAAAGAGTGACTACGATCTTTCTATTGAGTAAAACAGTGCAAGTGGAATTGTAAATAATGTGTTAATAATGTGTAAACAGCAAGTGAAAGTAATGAATGTAAATATACGTGAACAATGGAAAATAGTTTTATAAGTTATTTCAAGTGACAGTGCACAACACAGTGTAAATAAAATAGAAATGTAAATAACATAAATAAAATAGAGAACGTAAATAGAAATGTAAATGAGTAGTATTATAAGAAAACGAGTATATACCCTAGGAGTAATGAAAGTGAAAGTTTCACTCTAGCATGTCTGCATGCTATGAGTTATGAGAGTGAAGATGAAAGTGACATTCACTCTCAGTGCCAGTATTCAGGACGAGAAAGTGAATGCTACGTATTTTACTGAAAGAAATTGAATCCCTACAGTGACAATAAACTAATACTACTGAAGGAAACTTATGGATAAAGACTGTAGATATATATAAGTGTTATATAGTAATAGAAATATAAAGTGTGAGGGGTTTTATGAATAATAAATGACAGACTACCAAGAGCGAACTAGTGCCAGTGCGACGATCAGACGCGCTCGTAATTTCCATTGCTTTCACAGTGTTTTTTTTTTTTTTTTGAGTATGGATCCCAAACTACTTGAAAATTGTAGAATAGTGTTTATAGTGTTTGTATCTGGCTGTGGTAATCATATTACGGGTTGTCGGGAAGTGTAAAGTGGAGACTTCGTTACCCTACTTCAGAGGTCTCCACAAGTCCTACGGTAACCGACAAAGGCTCAACAATCATTCCAGGAGAAAGCTGAAGGTATGTGCCATAAGCATATGTAATTTTATTATTCTAGGACTAATAACTGATTTTTGGCAAATATTTTTTGAGAGTCTGTCGGAGCCCAAATAACCCCGCGGCACATGCAAGTCATTGGTAAACAAGCCCGCGGTGTAGGGGTTAAGGAAATAGAAGTGAAGGAAACTAAGGGGTATGGTTGTGAAAGATCAGGAGTTGAGGAAGTGGTACAGACAGAGAGTAGGAGAGAAGAGGGTATTAAAAACGTCAAAAATAATTTGAAGGTGATATATACTAATGTTGATGGTTTCATATCGACAAGGATCGAAATTGACGATTTCTTGAGAGAACATGAACCTGATGTCATGTGCTTTGTAGAGACCAAATTAAGAGAAGATACTGATGTTCATTTGGGAGATGGTAAATACAAATTGTGGAGAAAAGACAGAAAAGAAAAAAAGGGAGGAGGAGTGATGGTAGCAGTGAAGAACAACATAAATGTAGATACTGTGGAAATGGGAGAAGGCAGGGCTGAAGTGATATATATGAAATTAGAAACTGGAGAGAATGTTAAGAGAGATATGGCGGTAGTTTATGTTCCCCTAAAGACGAGAGCATGGAAGGATGACGAATACCAGGAGATGTTGTCAGATATGGCTAGCTATTTGCAAAAAATAATTGAGAAAAGCAATAATATAATTTTGGTGGATGACTTTAACTGTAAAGAGGTGAACTGGGATGAATGGTACTCGGGAGGCGGCGAGGATTCGTGGGGTACTACGTTATTAAATATAATAAGTAATAATGTGATGACGCAATGGGTCAAAGAAGAGACACGGTTTCGAGGTGAGGACACACCAGCAAGGTTAGATTTACTGTTCACCAAAGAACCCGATGTAATAGAATCATTGAAATATCTCTCTCCTTTAGGAAAAAGTGATCATGTGGTCATTGAGTTCCAGATGTTAATAGGGAACGTCGAGCCAAGAGACGAGCTTCATAGACAGGGAAGATACAACTTTGGGAAAGCAAATTTTACAGGATTGAGAAACTTTTTTGAAAATGCGGATTGGAGAAAATTCAGAGAAACAAGAGAGATACAGAGGAAGTGGGATATCTTTCTAGACCTCTATAATTTGGGAGTGGAGAAATTTGTACCAAGAGTAAGAGGAAAAGAAAACAGGAAAAAGGAGTGGTTTAATAGAAGGAGTATGATAGCAAAAAAAGAGAGAGATCAGGCGTGGAACAATTGGAGAAAGGTAACAACAGAACAAAGGAAGAATATAAAAGAACAAGAAATGAATACACAAAAATACGTAGAGAAGAAGAAAGGAATTTTGAAAAAGGTATAATAGACAAATGCAAGGATGAACCCAAACTGTTTTATAGATTTGTTAATGGCAAACTGAAACAAAAGGAAGGAATCACCAAACTGAAAGTAGAAGGAGAAGTCTTCAAGGATGCGGCAATGCAAGCAGAAATAATGAACAAACGTTTCCAGTCAGTTTTCACTAAAGAAAAGGAGCTTGCGGAAGGGGAGGGAGTGATTAGAAATGTTCCGGTGATAAAAGATATAAAAGTGGAGGTACAGGAAGTGTATAAATTACTGGAAACTCAAAATGTAAGGAAAGCCCCAGGACCTGATGAAATTTCTAATTGGGTACTGAAGGAATGCAGAGAACAACTGGCGGATAAAATTCACAGTTTAATCGTATGCTTACTGGAAGAGGGGAAAGTGCCACAAGAATGGAAGAGGGCAAATGTGGTACCAATTTACAAGGGAGGAAACAGGGAAGAACCCCTGAATTATAGACCAGTGTCTCTAACCAGCATGGTCGCAAAATTGTGAGAGAATCCTGAAAGATAGATGGATAAAATATCTGGAAGAGATGAATATTTTGGCTGAATGTCAGTTTAGATTCAGAAGTGGAAGGTCATGTTTTTGTGTGTGTGTGTGTGTGTGTGTGTGTGTGTGTGTGTCCAACTCTGGGCATAGGCTTCACAGCCTGCTATCAAGGCCCAGCAGTCCTCCTATATACCATACACCTCTACATGTCACCACTTCAGCGCTAACACCCACCGTCCATATTGAATACATGCTAGGGCTGTCTCATATAGGACTGGTGTATTGATATTAGCGGGGGGTATTTTTACGACATGTCGGTGGGTCTTCTGGTAGATCAGTAAAGCCTGATTTAATGAAATTCAAATCCTTAAACTGTTCCCTGCCCCAGCCGGGATTCGAACCTGGGTCCGTTAGGACTGCAGGCCACCTCTCTACCGATTGAGCCACTGCATGTGTTTCTAACTTGTTGAGCTTTTACTCAAGAGCGATTGACATGGTACAGGAGAGAGATGGTTGGGTGGATTGTGTGTACTTAGACTTAGAGAAGGCCTTTGACAAGGTACCTCATAAGATACTAATGTGGAAACTAGAATATATAGGAGGACTGAAAGGGAAACTTCTGAAATGGATGAGAGACTTTTTGAGAGAGAGACAAATGAGGACAGTAATAAAGGATAGGACGTCTGGATGGAGGGAAGTAACAAGTGGAGTCCCTCAGGGCTTGGTGTTGGCGTCAGTAATGTTCCTGATTTACATAAATGATATAGTAGATGGAGTGAACAGTTATGCAAGTCTGTTTGCTGATGATGTAAAGATCTTGAGGAAGGTAGAGGTTGAGGAGGATTGTAAAATACTGCAGGAGGATTTGGATAGGATACACAATTGGAGCCGGACGTGGGAAATGAAATTTAATGTAAAGAAATGTAAAATATTGGAAATGGGTAAAAGTACCAGAAGACCATCACTGAATTATTTGTTGGGTAATGAATTAATCACAAAAAGGAGAGAAGAGAAAGGTTTGGGAGTGCTGGTCCAAGATAGTTTGTCACCAGAAAAGCACATTAACAAGATAGTTGGAGAGACTTATAAACTCTTGACTAACATAAGAGTAGCATTTCATTATATGGATGAGGAGATGATGAAAAAATTGATAGTGGCCATGATCCGCCCCAGGTTAGAATATGCAGTGGTAGTGTGGTCCCCAGATAAAAAGAAAGATATAAACAAGATTGAGAGAATACAAAGAACAGCAACCAAGATGGTCCCCAGTCTGACAGACCTGTCATACAGAGAGAGGCTGGAAAAACTGGATTTGCCTTCCTTAGAGGAAAGGAGAAAGAGGGGAGACATGATTGCAGTGTTCAGGACCATGGTGGGAGTAGATAAAATTGACAAAGAAGATCTGTTTGTATGGGATAAGAGAGCAACAAGAGGATGCGGAATGAAATTGAAATAGTGAAGCTGCTTGAAGAATATCAAGAAATATAGCTTTCCTTACAGAAGTATAGACTTATGGAATAGCCTGGACAAAGAGATCGTCCAGTCTAAAAACTTAAACGAGTTTAAAGCTAAATTTGACATTGAGAAACAGCGACGGAAATCCACGAGCATAGTACATTCCGTGTATATCACAATTAGGTATATTAGGTAAATACTTAAATATTTGGAACGACTTAGACAAAGAGGTGGTGCATGAGAAAAACATTCATGTGTGTAATGGTAGACTTGATAAATGTGGATATGGAGACAGGACAACACGAGCATTGCTCAATGCCTGTATACTACAAATAGGTAAAATAGGTAAATACACACACACACACACACACACACACACACACACACACACACACACACACACGAAATAAAAAATAAGATTTCGAGAGACAGAAAGGAGATGGCAAATATAATGAGCATACTGAAGGAAGTATCAGAGGAAATTTGTAATGAAGACATAGAGGAACACAAAAGGCTAGGGAAATATAAGAGAAATAAGTCATGGCCCCAGAAAGTAACATTCCAGAGTGTAAGCACTATGGAGGAGATACTAAAAAATGCAAACAAACTTATGGAAAAAGAGGAATTCAGAAACATTTGGATAAAAAAATGCCTAACTCAAGAGGAACTGGGATTACTAAAAGAGAAGAGGGAGAAGGCAAAACCAAAAAATGAGGGAAGATCAGAGGTGGAGAAGAATACCTTTTTTTTTTTTTACAAAGTACAGTAATTGGATTGCAGGTACGAAAGTGGTACATAACGAGAAGGGAAAAACAAGGAGGAAGGTAGTAGACCCAAGTGATGACAAGTATGTAAAGAAGAAGATTAAGTTGATGTACTCAAATGTAGATGGAATCATCTAAATTATTGGAGATGAATGATTATATCAAAGAAAAGGATCCACATATTATTTGCCTAACTGAAACAAAATTAACACAAAGGTTATCAAACGATTGTGGTAGGTGGGGGCGGTCACCATCCACTCAGTCGATGTAGTGCTGCTCTCGGGTGTCTGCCCTTTTCTCTCCATCCTTCTTTCCTTCCATCCCCTTCTGTCTTTCTTTCCTTCAATCTTTCCTCGCCCTTCTGCCTACGGGTGACTTTACACTCCCTTCTCTGTCTTGCTTTCCTTCATTCTTTTCTCTTCCTTCTGCCTGTGGGTGACTCGACACTGAGTGAGAAGCCAAATGGTTTCCTGTACACCAGGAAACCATTTATTATGCTGGGTGGTAACCATATTACCAGATTTTGGCACCTGGTGGTTTAGTGGGCAATTATTGCACTCCAGTCGGATTGAGCCAGTGAAAGTTTCTATCCAAGGGGTGATTCGGGTTTATTGCTCACGTAATGCCACTCAAGGATGAGTGAGGTTGGTTACTCTCATCTTAAATGTCAGGACCAACTTCCCTAGCCCCAGACTCCTATGCTTCTCAAGGGGCAACGTAAGATTGGATGATGGATGGATGGATGGATATCAAACGATACCCTAAACCTAGAGGAATACAGTATATGGAGAAGAGATAGGAACTTACAATGAGGAGAAGGAATTATAATACTAACAGAGAAAAATATACTGGTCAAAGTAATAGAACTAGATAAACCCTCGCAAGTAGAACTGATTGCAGTAGAGATTACTACATCTGAAGGGAAATTAATTGTGGCAGATTTATACATGCCACCCAGATCAAACTCTTGGGAAAGACGTGTGAATATGAAAACCTGGCAGAGATTACTTTTCATAGTTTAAAAGCATTACTACATAGTGTGGAGGAGAAATCTTAAAGAATTATATTAACTGGAGCTTTCAATACAATTATAAATTGGAACACTCTAGATATAAAAAGCCAAGAAAGCTGTTGGAACCAAAAGCTCTTGGATCTTGTGCAGAAATTTTTCCTAACACAACATGTAAAGGAAACCACCAGAAAAAGAGGACGATGTACCATCAGTATTAGATCTTATTTTTACAAGGCAAGAAAATGATATTGATAATATAATGTACTGTATCACCCTCCGTTCAGCAAAAGCGACCATTACGTATTGAATTGCAACTTCAGGAGTGCATATGACATAGTTAACAGTAATGAAGTTACAAAAAGAGCCTAAACTGCAAAAAGGGCAACTACCATTACCTAAAGAAATACTTCTTAGAAATAGATTGGGAAAAAGAGCTTAAAGGACAAGATTTAAATGTTATATATAGAAAATTCTGTGAATTTTATGAAATAGGAGTCTGAAATTACATCCCACTGCACAAAGAAGCAGAAATGAAAATAAAGAAATGGTTTAATACAGAATTTAGAAACTCAAAAGAAAAAAGAGACTTGTTGCGGAATAGATACAGAAGACACAGTAGAGAGAGGGCATGTAACAACTATGAATAGGCAAGGAACAGTTACACAAGACTAGGGAGAGAAGCCCAAAGACAGTTTGAGGAAGACACTATAAATAAAAGTAGTGATCAAGCAAAGCTATTTTAGAGCTACATCCGGTGCAAAACCAGAGTAAAAGATAAAATACAATTCATGATGGATGAGGGGATCACCTACACAGAGGGGGTAGGGGGGGTTTCAAGAATACTCCCCCAGTATCCCTGCTTGTCGTACGAGGCGACTAAAAGGGTTGGTGGTGGGTTAGTGCCCCACCCCGTAAAAAGAACTAACTAAAAAAGCGAATAAAGCGCCTCAGACCCGGACGGACCATACGTTGACGACTAAGGAACGGACAAAGGACATTCTTAGGGTGGGAACGTGGAATGTGAGAGGAGTGAATGATGAAGTGAAAGAGAGAGAGATTGTTCAGGTGCTTGAGGATGCAAAAGTGGATATATGTGGATTGACTGAAACTAAATGGAAAGGTGAAAGGGTGAGAGAATGGGAATATGGTTTAGGTATATGTGCGGGAGTCAATGAAAATGAGAGGGCAAGAGAGGGAGTATGTCTGATGATAAGCAAGAAGTGGAAGGAGAATATAAGAGAGTATGGAACAGTGGGTGCAAGGATTGTATGGGTGAGGATGAAAGTAGGTATACAAGCGTGGGCGATTGTATGTGTGTATGCCCCGACAGAGGATCGAGTGGCAAGAGTGAAAGATGAGTTTTGGGCGAGTGTAGAAGCGTATATGGACAAGTTTGAGAGGAGCGAGAGAGTGCTGTTGATTGGAGACATGAATGGCAAAGTTAGGAATGTACGAGTGGATGGAGTGGTTGGTCAGTGGGGTGTGCCAGCTGAAGTAGATGGGAATGGTAGTGCTTTGGTGGACATCTGTGCTTGTAAGGGGTTGGCAATAGCCAACACCTACTTTCGGCATAAGATGATCCACCGGTATACATGGAGAGTAATGAGGAGGATGGATGGTGAACTTGTTGAACGAAAGGCAGTGATAGACTATGTGTGTGTGGATGAGTGAATGAGAAGACAAGTATTGGATGCAAGAGTGTGGAGAGGGTGGGGGAATGGAGTCTCGGACCATCACTTAGTGATGGCCAAGGTAGAGCTGCAAAGAGAGTGATTGAGGAGACGAAGGGGAAGACAGGAGGAAGCAACTCCTGTGAGAAGAGTGGAGAAATTGCAAGATAGTGAGAAAATGTCAGAGTATAAGAGCATAGTGGAAGAAAGATTGGGAAGGTATGAGCTAGAGCAGATGGAAGAGGTGGAAGACGTATGTAAGATATTCACGGAAGAGATAGGCGCAGCGTGTGAGGTGGTTTGTGGAGTTAGGAGGAGATGCAAGGGTGTGCAAGGGACAGCATGGTGGAATGATGAGGTGAAACGAGCTGTGAAACAAAAGAAGAAGGCATATAGTGAATGGTTAGCGAGTAGAGGTAGGGGAGAAGATGAGAGAGAGAAGAGAGAGGTATATGTGAGCAGGAGAAGGGAGGTTAAGAGACTGGTGAAGGAGAGTAAAAAGAAAGTGGATGAAGAGTTTGGGAGGAATCTGAGTGTGAAACGGAGGGAGAGTAAGAAATTGTTTTGGAAGGAGGTAAAGAAAGTAAGGCAGTGTGAAAGGGGAAATAGTAGGGGAGTGAAAGATAGGAATAATAGATTGTTGGTGGAGAAGAGAGAGAAACTGAGGAGACGGAAGGAGCACTTTGAGGATTTGTTGAATGTAGAGAGTGAGAGCAGTGCGAGTGTAAGTGGTTGGGGAATGGCTGGGAGAAGAAGAGATGAGTGGAGGGAGGAAGAGATCAGTAGGGCGGAAGTAGTGGAAGCGATGAAGAAGATTAAGTTGGGAAAGGCCCCAGGAATTGATGGAGTGTGTGGTGAAATGCTTAGGTGTGGGGGTGAGATTGTTGTGGAGTGGATATGGAAGTTGTGTAGATTGGCTTGGGAAGAGGGAAGGGTTCCAAAGGACTGGAAATCAGGTATAATTGTTCCTTTATACAAAGGAGAAGGGGAGAGAGAAGTATGTGGTAACCATAGGGGTCTTTGCCTACTTAGTGTGACTGGTAAAATATATGGTAGAATACTCATTGATAGGGTTAGGCATATGACAGAGGAACTAGTTTGAGAAGAACAAAGGGGATTTAGGAAGGGAAATGGGTGTGTGGATCAGATATTTGTTCTAAGATGTTTAGTGGAGAAGTATCCAGAGAAGGGAAGGAAAGTGTATGCTGCCTTCATGGACTTGGAGAAAGCTTATGACAGAATAGATAGGCAAGGTATGTGGAAAGTATTAAGAATATATGGAGTGGAGGGGAAATTGTTGAGTGCTGTGAAGAGTATGTACGAAGGAGTTAGGGCTACGGTGCGAGTGGATGGTGAGCTGAGTGATTTCTTTGATCTCAATGTGGGACTGAAACAGGGTTGTGTGATGTCTCCATGGCTGTTTAATATATATGGATGGGGTTGTAAAGGAGGTGCAGTGGATGTGGGGGTGGCTCTAATGAATGAGGGTGAGATTTGGAAGCTTCCGGTGTTGCTGTTTGCTGATGATACAGTACTGTTGAGTGAAGATGAATGGGAGTTGCAAGGTTTGGTGAATGAATTTGGGACAGTGTGTAGGAGGAGGAAGCTGAAAGTTAATGTAAATAAAAATAAAGTTATGGTGTTTGAGAGGAATGAAGTCACAGAGTGTGCAGTGAGGTTGGATGGTGAGGATATGGAGAATGTGAGTGCATTCAAGTACTTGGGTAGTGTGATGAGTAAGGATGGAACTTTGGAGGATGAAGTGCGTGAAAGGGTACAGCAGGGAAGGAAGGTTATTGGCTCACTGAAAGCAGTGATGAGAAATAGGGAGGTGAGTATGGAAGTTAAGAAGTCACTGCATGATAGTATTGTGATCCCTACTCTGACGTATGGAAGCCAGGTGTGGACCTTGCAAGAGGGGAACAAGTCAAGAGTGAGAGCAGTGGAAATGAGTTACTTGAGAGGAGCATGTGGAGTGACGTGGAGGGACAGGTTGACGAATGAAGAAGTGAAGGAACGCTGTGGGGTAGATGTGGATGTGGTTGAGAAGATTAGGAGAAATACACTGAGTTGGTTTGGACATGTGAAGAGAATGGAGAATGAAAGACTGACTAAGAGGGTGTATGTAGGTGAGGTGGAGGGAGGGAGGGGTAGACTGAGGATGAGGTGGAGGGATGGTGTTGAGAGGTACAGTATATGAGGGAGGAGGGGGTGAGTTGGGGGGAGGGTAGTCAAATGGTGGGTGACAGAGCGACTTGGAGGCGTTTTGTCTGCGGCCACCCTTTGCGGGATTAGGGCGTCAGGCTATAGATAGATAGACTAAATAATAATTTCCAATCAGTTTTTACACAAGAAAGTAATTTTGAGAGGGATGATATGGAACATGCATGCCCACACATATTGCAAGATATACAAATACAGTGCTCCCTTAACATCCACGGGAGTTAGGTAAGAGAGACACCCGCATATGTTAAAAATCAGCAGATATCTGCTGCCCCCCTTAAAAACACTCCTGGACCCCCCTTAACCCTTTGGCTGCAGCGGCTGTGATGACAACGTACTTGCTGTGCTCATTGCAAAGAAATAGGAAAAAAAAATTGTTTTGAACTCTTATTTTAACCCACTTATCGTTAATCTTAAGAGCTAAAATTTTTGTCATACAAACATCAATCTTTCTCCTATCGTTTGCAATAAATTGCATGTCCGTAGGCACTCCAAGCACAGAGAACGATTTGAGAGAATGCAAGGTGTGTTTTGACTGTCTGACGCAAGAAATAGCCCAGGGAGGTGGAAATTCACCAAACCACCAGATCTTTTTCCATACAAAATAGGGTCACTGCCTTATTATCATATCACATTAATTGCAATAATAATAAAAATAAAACACTTCTAGCCAGTCTCCTATGATTTTGTTATGATATTCTAGTGTTTACGTTTGACCTTAGCGAAGCAGTAACGATGTGAGGAAAATCATTATAAACTTTATCAGACTTCATGAATGACTTTTATTACCACTTACTTTTATAAAGCTTATTGATATAATGTCATGAATCATTTCATAGGATACCTGCACAGTTTGCAACTGCAAAAATGTTTGCTTGCTAATGCGCTTAGCATCATGACTTCTCTGATTATCGCAGAAATATCACTAAATCACTTGTATTTTATCACAGTATAACACTTTCAGTTACTCACGTATGATTTCAGTGCAATTTGGGTGTGCATTGCTTCGTATTATTTATGAGAGAGAGGAGGGGGGGCACCAAACCAGTTTAGACCAGCTCATCGAGGCATACGAAAGAGAGAGGGGGAGGGGGGAGTAGGGCAGCAGACTGGTTTAGACCAGCTTATCGAGGGTACATGGAAGAAAATAAGTACTCCCAGCTTGTCCTAACTTTTCCCCTGATGAATTACCGTAATGGCATTAAAGTAAAATGTATGTTTAGTCCCCTCAGTGGCTGTGGGTTCAGATATTTGCGTGCTCCCGTGGTCGGTCTCAGGACTATTTTTTCAAAGTTCTAAAATCAATTTTTTTGTTACGTATGTGAAAAGACTCGTCTGGCACACCTGGCCCTTTTTATTATTATTATTTTTTTCCCCCTAAACCCATCCTGTGATTTGCTATGATTCGTGTAAGAATTAATAAAATTAGGATACATGTTACATTAGCATGTAAACATTGGTGAAAACATCTGGGATGAAGTGAACTGTGAATGCCTTGACTGCTTGGGATGTGTAAACACACCAGTGACCTTCATTCCCTTCCCATAATTGCTCGCAGTTTTTTATGGCTCACCCTAACTTAACGTCACTGGCACCAGTCCCGTAAGGCGTTGTTCAAGGCCAGCAGCTATGAAAGCGATAATGGAATACATTATTGTTTGTATCAGTCCTCTCTCTTTCACACATACACATAAGAACGAACAAAAGAATGAGCAGTAAATGTACACTGACTCTAAGGAGCAGAAATAACTGTGCTCAGTCAGTCCGAAATATATTGGTAAGAGTGATACCGAATGAAGAATGTGGAACTGAATTCTAACCTATGAGAACATGTGGGACAAAAGAATAATTTTTCTTCTGATTAGCAAACATTTTTGTTCCATATGGTCTCTTAAAATTGTAAAACCCATAATCTTTCGTGTAAGCATACAACCTAAAGACCTTACCAATCCAATTCATATTTCTCTTGTTTTGTCTTCTGTATTTTTCTTACTATTTTGAGAGTGGTAAATTATGTTCTCTTGCTGAAAGAACATACTCAAAATTAGGGCGCATGTAACATAAGCATGTAAACATCGGCGAATACATCTGGAGTGAAGAGAACGCCTGACTGATGGGATGGTAGAGTCGGGGCGTGTAAACACACCAGTGACCTTCGTTCCCTTCCCATAATTGTTCGCAGTTTTTTATAGGATGCCCTAACTCAGTGTCACTGACACCAAAACAGTGAAGTGTTGTTCAAGGCCGGCAGCTATGAAGGAGTTAATGGAGTACTGTATGAAAAATTCAAAATGGGCGCGGTACAGGACGCCGTGCTTGCTTACCGAGAGAAAACGAACTAACCCCTCTCTGGTTAACAAATTTTCACCCACTTCTTAGTTGAGTTCACATCCCTCCTCTACTCACAGCTTCGCTGTACGTGAGGATATTTTCGCAGCTCTTCACCTTTTCGTATTGCTTCGCCGTGCCTCCCAAGTGCCCTGCATCATCTCCAGGATCGGGGGAGCCTGCTGCAAAGAAGCAGCATCACCGTACTCTAATTCTGGAAAGGAAATTGGAAATTATAAGACCCCATGAGGAGGGCCAGGGGGTCTCGGGGATTGGGCATGCTTTAGGCCTTGCAGTTTCCAACGTTGGGACTGTGACGAAGAAAAAAAAGAGATGTACAAGAAATTCGCCACCTCTTTCTCTTCAATTGTATGCAGGTATTGCTTACTTCTTAACGGGGGGGGGGGGTAAAGTTTAGGTGGGGGGTCTGAGGGGGTCCTGGTACGCATCTCCCCATTTATATGTATAATTTAACCCCTTAACCGCAGGGCGTCACCTTCGTGACGCTCTTGTGCAATGGATCATACCGCGGGGTGTCACTTTTGCGATTCTGTGTTATTTTGAATTCGCCCGGGCTTTGAAGTGGTCGCTTGTATCATCTGTCAGTACTGCCAGTGTCTAACAATAATCAGTGCTGCTATTGTCATCTGTTCTCCCATCCACTGTTGACAATTTAGCCATTTCTCCCCATTCTTGACTCCCCTCCCTACCTCCCCTCCATTACCCTCTCCCCCCGCCTGCCACAGCTGCGCAGCGCTAGGCAAATCTTGCCTGGATATTTCCACTCATTTCATCCATTGGAATGAGCCCTATGCCTTATTCTCATACAAAATAATATATATAAAAAAGAAAAACGGTAATTGATAGTGCCATGCACCTGGAATTGGCTAATTAAAACCTGGCAACACCCCACGTGCACTCGTTCGCTAATTTTCCCTGTTTATTTCCCCTTGAAATATGCTGTATGATCTCTTCTCGTAATAGAAATATATATAAGAAAGGAAGGGAGAAGCCTAAGTGATATTTACATTCACCTGGAAGTACCTAATTTATTATGTATTGTCTAGATTTCATGCCAATCATTTCATAGCGTATATATTAGCAACTGTCACCACGCTGACGTTGGCAACCCTTCACTGCCCCTAGACCCCAGCATTCAGTTTACTCTCGTCTTTCAAGGTGAAAGCACGTCGGATTCGCGCCTGTCCGATTCCGCTACTTTTTAGCCCCATGCAAAAGTCCCTGCGACCTCTACTCCTACTAAAGCTCATGTGGGAAGGGGTAAAGGCTAAGTGACTCTGCTGTGGAACGAAAACTAGCTAATTTATTAATGATAGTGATGAACAGTGACTACGATCTAAACCAGTGCAAGTGAAAATGTAAATTATGTGTAAACAGCAAGTGAAAGCAATGAATGTAAATATAACTGAACAGTGGAAAATAGTTTTATAAGTTACTGCAAGTGACAGTGCATAAAAGTGTAAGTAAATAATGTAATTAAAATAGAGAATGTAAATAGAAATATAAATAAGTAGTAATATAAGAATACGAGTATATATACTATGAGTAATGAAAGTAAAAGTAATGAAAATGAAAGTGACAGCTTCGTTCTCTATGCTAGTATACATAAGAAAGTGAATGCCTGGAGTGAAAATAAACCAATAGTACTGAAAGAAACTTATAGATAAATATTGTAAAGTAGTAATATAAATGACGAATGAAGAAGTGAAGGAACGTTGTGGGGTAGATGTGGATGTGGTTGAAAAGATTAGGAGAAATACACTGAGGTGGTTTGGACATGTGGAGAGGATGGAGAATGAAAGACTGACTAAGAGGGTGTATGTAGGTGAGGTGGAGGGAGGGAGAGGGAGGGGTAGACCGAGGATGAGGTGGAGGGATGGAGTTGAGAGGTATATGAGGGAGGGGGGGGTGAGTTGGGGGGAGGGGAGTCAAATGGTGGGTGACGGAGTGACTTGGAGGCGTTTTGTCTGCGGCCACCCTTTGCGGGATTAGTGCATCGGGCTATAGATAGATAGATAGTAAAATAAGAATACGAGTATATATACTAGGAGTAATGAAAGTGAAAGTGAAAGTAATGAAAATGAAAGTGACAGCTTTGCTCTTTATGCTATTATACACGAGAAAGTGAATGCCTGGAGTGAACATAAACTTTCGTTTTCGTTTTTAAAGGCTCCAACATGCTTGCATGTGTCGGCCTTGGTCACCTAATGGCGGCTCTCCACGCTGCATGATCCATTGCAGCCTCCCTGTTCAGTCCCTTAACCCTAAGGTCACAGTTAATGACCTCGTCCCGTGTCTTTCTCGGTCTACCCCTCATAACCCCACCCCCAATATTAACACTTCTCACCTTCCTCACCCAGTTATCATCCCCCATCCTCTCCACATGTCTAAACCACCTCAATCTACCTCTCCTCATCACAACACCAATACACTCCAGTCCGATCCTACCTCTCAACTCTTCCACTGTAAACCCAGCCCCTCCAGACCTTGGATGCAGAGACGCACTGCACATCCACCTAATCATTGTCATTTCTGTACGTCTGAGCCGGCGAATATCTTCCTCCCTCACTGCCCAGGTCTCACTGCCATACAGCATTACACTCCTAACACATGCTGCATACAAAGACCCCTTAGCACGTAGGGAGAGCCCTCTCAATGTCAGGAGAGGCAAGAGCTCCCCGAACTTCTTCCAACCACTTCTCACCCTAGCCACAGAGCTAGCTCCAGCCTCACCTCCAGCACACAACATGTCTCCCAAATAACAAAACTCTTCCACACACTCAAGAGATTCACCTGCAAGTTCAATCCTTTCACATCTGACAGTCTCCACCTGCTCACCCTGGCACGCCGTACACATAAAATCAGCATTATCTCGCAGTTTACCTCTGATACCACTACATCTCTTATGCACCCATTTATCATACACACCGCACAAGATGGAATTACTTCCCACGCCCTTGTGGCAAACTGCACATGGCCACTCTCCCTCGTCTTTGACAGTACCGCCACCAACCCTAGATATCATCACTTTTGTTTTATCTGCATTTACCCTTAAACCCTTTTGCCCCATACCATCTCTCCACTTCCTAAACCTTTCCTCCGCCTCCCTTTCGTTCTCTGCAATCAACACCAAATCATCAGCATACAACAACTCCCACGGGAGTCCGTTTCTAAAGTCATGTGAAAGGGCTTCAAGTACCATGATAAACAACATGGGACTCAAGACTGAACCCTGATGCACACCAACATTCACGGAAAACTCATCACTCAAATCTCCATTCACTCTCACCTGGGTGTGAGCACCCACATACATGACCATAACCACCCTAACCAGCCACTCCTCCAAGCCAAGCTTTCTCATTGCCCACTTCACCACCTTTTTAGGGACTCTGTCAAAGGCCTTTTCCAAATCAACAAAAACAAAATAAAGATCCCTTCTCCTACCAATATATTTTTCCTGAAGCTGTCGAACAATGAATATGGCATCAGTGGTCCCCCTACCTGGCATAAACCCAAACTGCATCTCATCAATATTCACTCTTTCTCTAATCATACCTTCTAAAACTCTCTCCATTACCTTCATTATCTGGTCTAAAAGCTTTATACCTCTATAATTTCCTCTTTCCAGGGCATCACCCTTCCCTTTATACACATTTACAATTACACATTTCAGCTAATCATCTGGGACAACACACTCATAAATAATCCTATTTATCAGGTCAGTGACTAAACTCACCCCTATATCGCCTGAGGCCTTCAACATTTCGGCAGTCAACCCAGACACACCTTCTGCCTTCCCCACCCTCATCCTGCCTATTGCCTCACTCACAGTAGCAGTATCAATCAAAGGCCAAGGGCCAGACACTGGAGCTGCTGGCTCCAAACCTTCCCTGTCCCAGTCAAACTCCTCATTCAACAACTGGTTATAATGCTCTCTCCATGCATCTTTAATATCCTCACTGTTCACCACTACCCTTCCTTCATCATTCTTCACACACTGCTCACCTATGATATCCCGATTATCCCTCTTCACCTGACCTGCCACCCTAAATAAATTTTTTCTTTCCCCATGATTTAGGTTAACAAGTAATTGTCTCTGTGACTCAGACTTTGCCCTGTATGCCTCTCTTCTAGCCCTACGCTTGGCAGCCAAATATTCCTCTTTGCTACCACCCTTCTTCCATTCCCGGAAAAGCCTTCTTTTCTCCTTAATTGCAACTTCTACACCCTCATCTCACCACCAAGTTACTTTATGTCATGGTGGTCCTCTTGTCCAGCCACATGTTACATCAGTAATTCTCAAGAAATTGTTCTTGAGGGCTCTGTACTGTTCAATAACGCCTCTGTCAACAGCTCCCTGTTCAGCCACCACTCTCCTCAACTCGCTATAGAAGGCATCCCTTACTACTTGGTTTTTCAGCTTCCATATTTTCCTCCTAGGTACATAAGTCCTCTTTTTCATCACTTGTTCTTTAAGCACCATATCATAAATCAATAGTTTGTGCTGCTGCACACACTCCTCACTTCCTATAACTTTAACATCCCTCACTAACCTCCTATCGGCCCTCCTAACCAGAAAATAATCAATCTGACTGCTGTTTCCCCCAGACTCATATGTAATTAACCTACTGTCTCTTTTCCTAAAATATGTGTTGCACACAATCATGTCCGTTGCCTCCCCAAACTCGAGTATCCTTTCCCCTTCTGCATTCCTTAGACCATACGCACATCCCCCATGCACTCCTTCATAACCTTGTGCTGCTTCACCTACATGACCATTTAAGTCCCCTCCCAAAATCACTATCTCATCATCCCGCATACCACCCACTACACGTATTAAATCATCCCAAAATCTATCTTTCCCTGATTCATCCAATCCTGCCTGTGGAGCATATGCCGATATAATCACAGCTATCTTTCTTCCCAACAGAATTTTCACTACCAATATCCTATCGCTTACTCTCAAAACATTCATAACATATTCCACCCATTTCTCTGCAACCATCACACCAACACCTGCATATCCGTCTGTCCACCCCTGGCAAAACAACTTATAGCAACAGTCCTTCCCAACAATCTTTCTGGCTGATCCACCCCTGTACCGGACTTCCTGCAAACACGCCACATCCACCCACCTCCTACTGAATGCCTCAACGACTTCCCCTGCTCTTTCCCTCAAACTTCCCACATTCCATGAACCCACCCTCATTCCCTTGGGTGATTTACTGTCCTCAGGTTTGCTTTGAAACTCATTTTGTTTTGTCATCTTCAGTATTAATAAAGGGGGACAGACACAGCACAGGTCCCACTCACTGCACAGTCCCAGGTCCAGGCAATGGATCTGGGACCCCTAGCCCACCAGCTTACCAGTGGCTGTGGTAGTGGCCTCGGGGCTCCCTGCCAGGACAGCTGCAGGGACACCCTCCAAGCACGTCTTGGCACTGCAACTATCCCGCCATTATACACCCACTGATAGGGTAGCCTCCTGGGGCGCTACTCCCAGATTCGGGCCCCTCTCTATTGGGCGGAAGCGGCAGCCTGGGAACCGCAATGCCCTGTACTCTCTAGCACAGGCCTGAGCCCCATCTCGCCCTGGACCCACGATCTATGCCGGCGGAACCCCCGCCACGCCTCCCTCCAGAAGTCCGCCACTAGGTAGCGAGGGCAAAGTTTTCTGGCCGCATGCCCTTGCTGGCTCCAACCCCTGTAACGTAGTGGGATACGTTGTGTGAAATGTAAAGTGTATGTGGTGTAGTGCATAGATAGTTGGAGGAAATGTTTGGGAGAGTATGCTGGTCTCCTCTCCATGTTACTGTCACACTGAAAAGGTCACCAAAGGGGGATGGTTAGATAGCTAGTGAAACAGGAGCTCCAGCTCTCCCTATCACCAGCATTCCCATTCCCCTCGGGAGTACTACCCTGTTCGGCCCGTGCTACGGCCTCCTCCTGCCTAGTACTGAAAGAAACATATAGGTAAATATTGTAAAGTAGTAATATAAGAATACGAGTATATATACTAAGAGTAATGAAAGTGAAAGTGAAAGTAATGAAAATGAAAGTGACAGCTTCGCTCTCTATGCTAGTACACACAAGAAAGTGAATGCCTGGAGTGAAAATAAACTACTGGTACTGAAAGAAACTTATAGATAAATATTGTATATATAAATGAGTGTAATAAAGTACTAGGAATATAAAGTGTGAGTGTGTTTGTAAATAACAAATGACAGCTCCGCCTCATAATACCATCGGGGAACCAGCATGGGAGGAACGCTCGTATGCACTCGTAATTTACATTGTTTTCACAGTTTTTTTTTTTTTTTTTTTTTTTTTTTTTTTTAGTATGGATTCCAAACTACTTGAAATTCGTAGAATAGTGTTTGTAGTTATAATATCAGGCAGTGGTAACCATATTACGGGGTGTTGGGAAGTGTAAAGTGGAGACTTCATTACCCAACATCAGAAGTCTCCACAAGTCCTACGGTAGTCGACGAAGGCTCAACAAACATCCCAGGAGAAAGCTGAAGGTATGTGCTGTAGGCATATATAATTATAATATTCTAGGACTAATAACTGATTTTTGTCAAATATTTTTAAAAAGTCAGTCAGAGAGGCGGAAGAGAGAGTTATATGTAGAAAGAAAGAGGTGAAAAGATTAGTAAGAGACAGTAAGAAGAGAGTGGATGAGGAATTTGGAAGGAACGAGTGTAAAGTGGAGGGATTGTAAGAAAATGTTCTGGAAAGAGGTGAAAAGAGTAAGACAGGGTGGAAGTGAAGTTAGCAGGGGAGTGAAAGATAAAAATGGTAGCTTACTAGTGGAGAAGGGAGAAACAGTGAGCAGATGGAGAGAACACTTTAAGGAATTGTTGAACATAGAGGATGGAAGTAATGCTAGTATAAGTAGCTGGGGAATGGCTGGGAGAAGGAGGGAGGTGAGAAGACAGGATGAAATCAGTATGATAGAAGTTGTGGAAGCAATGAAGAAAGTTAAATTGGGGAAAGCCCTAGGAATTGCTGGAGTGTGTGGTGAAATGCTGAAGCATGGGGGAGAGATAGTAGTAGAATGGATGTGTAAAATGTGCAGATTGGCCTGGGAGGAAGGAAGAGTCCCGGAGGATTGGAAGTCAGGTATAATTATTCCCTTGTACAAAGGAAAAGGGGAAAGAGAAGTGTGTGCTAATCGTAGGGGCATCTGTCTTCTTAGTATAACAGGAAAAGTTTATGGTAGGATACTTATTGACAGAGTTAGAGAAAGAACAGAGGAATTAGTTGGAGAAGAACAGGGAGGCTTTAGGAAGGGAAAAGGTTGTGTAGATCAGATATTCATTCATAGATCTTTAGTGGAAAAGTTTCTAGAGAAGGGAAAGAAGTTGTATGTGGCTTCCATGGATTTGGAGAAAGCATATGACAGGGTGGATAGACAAGGATTGTGGAAAGTATTAAGAATATATGGAGTGGATGGGAAGTTGTTGAATGCTGTGAAGAGTATGTACTGTATGATTGTGCTAAGGCTGCAGTGCATGTGGATGGTGAACTGAGTGAATTTTTCTCTTTGAAGGTTGGGTTGAAACAGGGATGTGTCATGTCTCCATTGTTCAATCTGTACATGGATGGGGTAATAAAAAAGGTACAAGGTAGGGTAGTGGATGTTGGAGTGGCCCTGGTGAGAGAGGGTAGTGTTTGGAAACTCTCTGTACTGTTGTTTGCAGATGATACTGTGTTGTTGAGTGAAGATGAAGGAGAGCTGCAAGGCTTGGTGGATGAGTTTGAGAGAGTGTGTAAGAAACGGAATCTAAGGGTGAATTTAGGGAAGAGTAAAGTGATGGTCTTTGAGAGGGGTGAAGTCAGTGAATGTACAGCGAGGTTGGATGGTGAGGAATTGGAAAATGTGAGTACGTTTAAGTACTTGGGTAGTGTGATGAGTAAGGATGGAGGTTTGGAGGGTGAAGTGCTTGAAAGGGTAAAGCAGGGAAGAAAGGTTGCTGGTTCCTTGAAGGCAGTGATAAGAAACAGGGAAGTGAGCATGGAAGTGAAAAAGTTACTACATGACAGTATTGTGATACCAACTCTAACGTATGGAAGTGAAGCTTGGACGTTGCTGGAAGGACTCAAGTCAAGAGTGAGAGCAGTGGAACTGAGTTATTTAAGAGGAGCCTGTGGAGTCACATGGAGAGACAGGCTGACAAATGAGGATGTAAAGGAGCGTTGTGGTGTGGATGTGGATGTGATAGGAAGTGTTAGGAGGAATACACTGAGGTGGTTTGGCCATGTGGAGAGGATGGAGGGTGAGAGACTGACGAAGAGAATGTATGTGAGTGAGGTGGAGGGGGGGAAGAGGGAGAGGGAGGCCGAGGATGAGATGGAGGGATGGGGTGGAGAGGTATATGAGAGAGGGGGTGTGAGTTGGGAGCAGGGCAGTGAAATGGCAGGGGACAGGGCGACGTAGGGGGGATTTGTTTGTGGCCACCCCGAACGGGATTAAGGCGTCTGGCAATAGATAGAGATAGACAGTCGGAGCGCAAATATCCCCGCTTGAGGTGCACGGACTGCCTCCGACATGCCCGCGCTTAAGGGGTTAATGGAGAAAATTGTTCTGATATACGAAATTTCGAATTACGAATTTTTTTTTTTTTTGGTCCCTATCCCTTTCATATATCAAAAATGTGAAATTACGGTAGTAATTATTCATTTATTAATATTAAGTGAACTGGAATCTTCAGTTAATAAAGTTTTGTACATTAATACATTCATTGATGTTTTTTCTGCTATGTTTTTAAATCCCTACAATATGTTATTATGCCCACTTATAAATTGGGGGTTTGGTTTACTGCACCACCTCCTCACTATCTATCTATCTATCTATCTATCTATATATATGAGGCGTCTAGAACCAAAGGAGCATCGGCACCAAAATGTACTTTTGAGTTATGATGCTTTAAAGCTGTGTTTATGGCAACGTCATAACCAAAAGGCAATAAACAAACCTTTTATATATCAAAATGATCATCAGCGCCTATGCTCTACATGTAAAGCAAAAAAAACAAAACAATAATAATCGTAACCACAAAATATGCAGTAAACCAAACCCCCAATTAATAAGTGGACATAATAACATATTGGGATTTAAAAACATAGCAGAAAAAACATCAATGAATGTATTAATGTACAAAACTTTATTAACTGAAGATTCCAGTTCACTTAATATTAATAAATGAATAATTATTACAGGTAACTCGTACGGAACACGATCTCACGGAACGCGCTCGCAATTATACACGGTAAGGGCTGGGATACATATAAGACATCGTAAGATTAAAAAACCATTATGAAAACTACAAATTAACGCAGGAGAGGCCTTTGAAAGATCAAATCCTCGAACGTCACCGCAGCGCACGGTTTGTTTTGATTATGTGACGATCTAGGCTGGAAATTATTCAGTGAGTGAGACATTCCCGAGTACAGTAGCACAGTATTTGTAAGTTAAATATTTACAGTACTGTACTGTTCTGGTAAGTTTATGTGCAACTTAAAGTACTATTAAATAACGTTAAAGCAAGAAATAAAGTCTTATAACCAGTTTACCTGATAGGCGTCAGAATATTGCCTTTTTTATTTGTTCATTTTTTCCACAGTACTGTACAGTATTTGTAAGTTAAATATTTACTGTTCTCGTATGTACTTAAATAAAGTTAAATAATTAAATAAAGCCTTGTAACCAGTTAACCCGAATTATATGATTGCCCATGATCGGCGTCGGAATATTGCCTTTTTTGTTTGTTCGTTAAACTCTTACTGTACTGCTTCTCTACAGTACAAACTGTATTTGTGAGTTAAATATTTACTGTTCTGGTATGTACTTGTAAGCAATTAAAGCATTAAATAAAGCCTTGTAACCAGTTAACCTGATTTATATGATTACCCATGATCGGCGTCGGAATATTGCCTTTTTTGTTTGTTCGTTAAAGACTTATAATAAGAGAAAAATACATTTTTGTCTTGGTATCTCATGTGGAGAGGATGGAGGGTGAAAGACTGATGAAGAGAGTGTATGTGAGTGAGGTGGAGGGGGAAAGAGGGAGGGGGAGGCCGAGGATGAGATGGAGGGATGGGGTGGAGAGGTATATGAGAGAGGGGGGTGTGAGTTGGGAGCAGGGGAGTGAAATGGCGGGGGACAGGGCGACTTGGAGGCGATTTGTTTGTGGCCACCCCAGACGGGACTGAGGCGTCTGGCAATAGATAGATAGATAGATCTTTACCTATTTGCTCAGGTTTGCTGTAATGGTTTGGATCATTTGATGCAATGCAACTTGTAGAAAACTGTGAAAACTTTCGGGAAGTGAACGAAAATCTGAGACATGAGACTGACCTTGACTTCACCCTCTCATGTATCATGTCAGTTCACCACCTGCTATCGTGATGAGTAGATGTACTATTTTTTCGCTCGTGGCCATGCCTAACCACACATAGTTACACCCATTATCTCGACCCAGACAGAAAATACAATCTTTTTCCTCCCTTGCAAAACACAAACAACCACCCTGTTTACGAGACAGCAATATATATTGCGAAAATAACAAGGTAAAATGATAAAGATGAACGTAAAATGATAAAGATGAACATGCTATGATGGAAGAAGTACGTTTTCCCCGTCTGTAAACGTATTTATTTCTGCTTTGTATCTGTATTCGTAATAATTAGACGTATTGTTGGTTCTGAAACTGCATTATGATTCTATTTTTAGCCATTCTCGTGGTGTGGGAGCTGGAAGTTGTGACACAACTTCCTTATTGCTAACCGGACTGACCCTCCACTTTATTCTCCCGTGGCAGAGTCTAGCCTTGGAGGACGTGCAGTTTTCTCATTTAGGACTGAAAATTCAACTCTTTCGCTCCCTTTTCCAAGCATGGGCACAACGATAACGTAAAAAATAACTCGAAACTACCATAAACATATATCAAAAAGGTGAAAATGTATTCATAACATTTTTTTTTTCCAGCCATTCCTAACAGTACTGAAATCATTCGATATCACAGTACTGCATTTCTAAGTTAAATATGTACTGTTCTGGTATGTACTTGTATGTTAAAGCACTGGTACCAGTTAACCTGATTTATAAGATTACCTATGATCGGCGTCGGAATGTTTCCTTGTGTTTACGTACAGTATTTGTGTGTTGAAGTTTTGCTCTGGAGTACTGTATTTGTGAGTTATAACATTAAATAAACCTTCTAACCACTTAAAGTGCATTCTAGTGATTACCAGTGACAGATAACAGCAAAACAACACATTTGGGGGGTCTAGGGAGCAAAATAAGGAGTAGTTTAAATATACGCGATTTCGCACCTAACACGGCACCGTAGGAACGAAACCCACGTGTTCCGTGCGAGTTACCTGTACTGTAATTTCACATTTTTGACAACTAAAACTGAAATCAATGCAGTTATTATTTTTCCTCTACCACAATAGATTGAAATAATAACACTCAAAAAAAAAAAAAGTAGTGTAGTGCTTAAGTAAATTGAAAAGGGGCAGTGAGGGGTTAAATGGTGGGGTCGTCATCTAGGAGATCGACATCCAACTCTGCCTCCTCTGTGCCATGCCCCCTCCCGCAGTCTCCCCTCACCACTCTCTTTTCCTCTTCCTTTCTATTTTTTTCCACTTCTCCACACACTTCTGATGCTTACGAGGGGTTATAGGCACCACCTCCTCACTGTAACTATGTGATGAACTCATCTTGTCACCCCCCCTTCAACCCCAATAACAACAGTTCATCTTGTCACCAATAATCCACGATACATGGGGTACAAATCCAATACGTAATAATTATACACTCAGTGAACATGGGAGGGAAGCCTCACCGGCACACCGGGCAGGCCACACGCTTGCTGATTGGCTGCTCTCGGAGAGTGGCAGAGAGCGAGAATGCTGATTTGTTTGGGCTGGGTGGCTTAGATGCCTGCCTGCTCTGATTTGCTCGCCCTGCAGCATGGACAAAACCACATGACTTTGAGCCCTTCTACCACTGTCCAAAAGGCCGAATCTTATGGCAACCTTCTGTCACTGAGAAGAGGGTTAAGCCTGTTGTCTCCCCTACCTAACTCAAAGGCAGTATATTGGCAGGGATGCCCCTGTGGCTCTAGATGCCTCATATATATATATATATATATATATATATATATATATATATATATATATATATAATATATATATATATATATATATATATATATATATATATATATATATATATGCGAGGAAGAAGGAACCACAGGCCGCGAGCCCGCAATTATTGTTCCTTCCAAGAGAAAAACAATATACAAGAGAGAGCTAAATTTAAGATCTGATCATTTCGAGATGCCTGGACACACTGCGTTTGAAAGACTGGAGATCATAGGAAGTAGGAAATCCAGACAGAGGGAGACAGTTCCAGAGTTGACCTGTTGCATAAATGAAGGACTGGGAGTAACGGTTAACTCTTGCATTAGAGAGTTGGACGGAAAAGGGATGAGAGTTTGCTGCTAGACGGCTGCTACGCTCCCGTCGTAGAGGTGGAGGAATGCATGCAGACAGTTCAGAGGAGCAGTGACCATTGCAGTAGCGATAAAAAAGAGATAAAGATGCAACAGTGCGACAAAGTGACTGAGGTTGAAGGGAGTCAGTAAGAGGAGGAGAGTTAATGAGACAAAAAGCCTTTGACTCTACCCTATTGAGAAGAGCTGTATGTGGGGAGCCTCCCCACACATGAGAGTTGTACTCCACACAGGGGCAGATAAAACCCCTGTATAGAGTCAACAATTGTGCAGGGGTAAAGAAGGAACGGAGTCGGCTTAGCACACCTAATCTCTTGGAAGCAGATTTAACAAGAGATGTAATATGATCTTTCCTAGATAAGTCCCGAGTAAATGAAACCCGAAGCATGTTCAAGGATGATGCAGGATTAAGCTGAATATTATTAAACATTAGTGGGTATACCTGTGGAAGATTTTATCACATTGATAGTTGTAGGAACCGAGTCTTTGATGCATTAAAAACGACAAGATTACTTTTACCCCAGTCAGAGATACAAGCTAAGTCAGACATTAGGTTGGCCATAGTTTCATCCCTTGTTTGTTGAAGTAATTGCTGAGATGGATGTTGCGGGACCTGAATGGAAAGGTGAAGGGTGGAATCATCAGCGTATGGTTTGATAGGATTAGATGTACAGCTTAGAAGGTCATTGATGAATAAAAGGAAGAGATTTGATGATAGGACAGAGCTCTTAGGAACACCACTGTTGATAGATGTCGGAAAATAATGGTGGCCATCTACAACAGCAGCTGTAGAATGACCAGAAATGAAGCTATAGATGACGGCACAGATAGAAGGATAGAAACTGTAAGAGGGCAGTTTGAAAATTAAAGATTTATGCCAGACTCGATCGAAAGCCTTTGAGATGTCAAGTGCAGTGGCAAAGCTTTCGCCAAAGTCCCGAAAGGAGGATGACCATGAGTCTGAAAGGTAGGTGAGAAGATCGCCAGTGAAGCATCCCTGACAGAACCCATACTGACGATCAGAAAGAAGGTTGTGATAGGAAAGATGCTTTCAAATTTTTCTGTTAAGAATAGACTCAAAAACTTTTGAGACACTGGATGTTAAGCAGTTGGGAAATAAACGCTGACGAGCCATCTCACTGCCACTCTCGCTCCCTGCTCGTCATCATCTCGTGCTCGAATGTCAACCTTCGCCTCAGCTGAGTACTTCAAGGGCGAAATCACCACATGCTGGCCCTTCAGGAGTGGAGTTTTCCACACAGGTCCCACATTGCTAGGTGTGCCAGACAATTCTCTTCACATCTTTAAGAAAATTAAGTTGATTTCAGAAGAATGGAAGAAACTTACTCTACGTACTCAAAGATGGATTAAATTTCTTCCATTTAATTTTCGTAAAGATGTGAAGAGAATCGTCTGGCACACCTAGCAATGTGTATTTTAGCTTCCTAAACCCATGCTATGATTCACTATGATTCACGGGAGAACTGATAAAGTTACGGTGCATTTACCATGTGAGCGAAAACATCTGAGGTTAAGCGACTGCCTGACTGCTTGGAATGGTAGCGTAGAGTTGTGCAAACATACCAGTGACCTTCGTTCCTTTCCCATAATTGTTCACAGTTTTTTATAGCTCACAGTAACTCGATGTCACTACCACCAGTACTGTAAAGAGTTGTTCAGTGCTGGAGGTTATTAAGGGGTTAATGGAATACATTACTGTTTGCATCAGTACTCTCCGTTTCTCATATAAACACAAAAACGAGCAAAAGAATGAGTGCTAAATGTATGTTTAACTTTGTCAGAAAGACCTTACCAATTCATATTCCTCCAGTATAATTGATGTATTTTTCCGACTACTGTATTTTGTTTTGTGTTTGGAGAGAGTGCTGTTTACAGTACTCACTCCAAACACATTTGTAATAATATAAGTAGTGATGACAGTGTTCACCAATACAAATGATGTACTGAGCAGGTAGGTAATATTCCATATCATTTCGGCCATCCAGGAAGTGTTATCTGTGACTTGTAGGCCTACTGTGTCATTACACTTGTATATGTTCACTGATTTATACACTGTATATTTCAGATTCATGTATAGTACTGTATTGATTCAGTATTGCACAGTATCATGTAGCATACAGTACTCTCTCCAAACACATTTGTAATACCATAAGTGTTGATGACAGTGTTCACCAATACATATGAGGTACTGAGCGGGTAGGTAATATTCCATATCATTTTGGCCATCCAGGAAGTGTTATCTGTGACTTGTAGGCCTACTGTGTCATTACACTTGAATATGTTCACTAATTTATACACTGTACATTTCAGACTCATGTATAGTACTGTATTGATTCAATATTGTACAGTATCATATAGCATACAGTACTCTCTCCAAACACATTTATAATACCATAAGTGTTGATGTCAGTGTTCACCAATACATATGAGGTACTGAGTGGGTAGGTTTTTCGATTATTCGGCAAATCCAATTTCTCAGCATCGGCCCGGTCCCGTAGATGCTGAATAATAGGACATGTATTGTATTTTTTTTTCAAAATCTTGAAATTCCCTGTAAGGAGTGGGTGACAGCGGGAAACTCCTGGCGGGTGGGGGTTAAACCCCCAAACCTCAAAGGAGGTATTATGGGATTGGCTGTTACAGTACTTTTTAGCATTGGAGGTCAGCCATTGTCAGACCCCTATGTACCATATTATACATAAAGACTATATCTGCTTGTTTCTCAAGGACTCATTAATTGAGACTACAGTATTTTTAATCATTTGATACTGAGTGATTTTTATTTTATATATTTTTTGGCTACTAAATGAGCTCACACACACCATGGGAGAGCCCGTTAGTGGTGTTGGGATTATTGAAAGTTGCATCCAACACTTTATGTTTGAAAGACCTATGATAATCTCTGTAAAATTGTTTGTAGAGAACATGAATATGATGAAAATTAGGTCATTAGATTGTTGGGATCAAGGACTCATTTATTGTCATATTAAATTTGCATAATTTTGCTTTCAGAATAATGAGTATGTGCTGTGTAAAGTTCACCTAGGCAGTTCATATGCATTGGTCAGTCAGCATCCTTTGATTGGCTGTGCCCACTTGACAGGCATCTGTGTTCTGTCAACTGCCAGGCTCATCACTCTGTGTACGTATTGTGTGTCCCATCTTTTTTTATTTGTGCAAATAGTTAGGCTTTTGAGACAGAGTCTGAGTGATTGAATATACAAGTATGTGTGATAGTGTGGTTCATTTCACCGAGGATGCTGTTCATAACTCCCACCTATTTACTTTCTCTTTCTAATCATGCCTAACCCTGTTGGTGGTATGTGGGGATGTCCATCATCCACTCACATGATGTAGTGATGCCTACTTCCTTCATGTCTGTAATTCTTTTTTTTCTGTCTGCCCTCATCTCTTCATATCTCTCCCTTTTCTTCTGTCACTATATTTATTGCTCTTCTTTCCACTTAAGGTGGCTTTACTCCAAGTGACAAGCTAGATGGTTTTGTGTAACCAGGGAAGCCATGTACAATGCTGGGGTGATAAGGAGCCCACTACAGTGCCCCTGTTAACTGGGTGGAGATGCAAATGCAGTGTCCATCCAGGAACCAAACCTCCAGACTAATCCTGCCACATCCCTGTTAGCTAATCGGGAACATTGGTTAACTGCACAGGATGTCCTTTCAGGGGCAACTGCTTGCCTGTGGTTGATGGATCTGCTTAATGAGACAGACTGGGGATACACAATAACAACAGTGTCACTTTAGGAGAAAAATGGTTATGGTGAGTGTTGTAGAGCTGATCGTGAAAAATGTAAGTGATTCAGAATGAGATTTAAAGACAGCAACCAAGAGACCTGTATCATGGCCGTTGTCAAATAAAGAACATTGCATCATCAGAGTACCTAAGCACAATGTGTTGTTTATTTGGTATTTAGCCGGTAATGGTACAGTATTTAGAAATTTCGTGTTCCTGAAATTTTGTTGTTTGCAGATGATACTGTATTGTTAAATGAAGACGAAAGGGAACTGCAAGGTTTGGTGAGTGAGAGTGGGAGAGTGTGTAAGAAACAAATCTAAAGGTGATTGTAGGAAAGAATAAAGTTATGGTCTTTGAGAGAAAAAATGCCACTGAATGTACAGTTGTGGTCATAGATAATCACACATCCTCCGGTACCCCATGCCTCAAGCTGGCTCCTTTATGCATGGCAAATCACAGTGGAGTAAGAGGGGCTGAGAGGGAGGGGTAAGACACAGAAGGGAAGGTGGATGGGGGGATGAGTGATGGTGCTGGAGTGGAGTGAGGGAGGGGAGGGAGAATGAAATGCAAAATGGTGGTCATATTATTTGTCTGTTTTCTTTCATTCAGAGCATGATATAAAGGAGTCAGTATTTAGTAGATAATGCTGCATTACACCTTGTAGCTATAACAGCATCAGATAACAAGCTTTAGATATGTGGTGATATCAAGAGCTGGCTTGTGAGAGAAATATTCTGACGTGACTGGTCAGACATTAGTGCAGAACCATTGAGACTGTGTGGGCCCAGATTGTCAACGCGTGGGAGCCAGAGAACGAGAGGACACAGGCCCGCCTCTTCTAGCACACCAAGAACGTGTGGGAGCCATTCACACAGAACCAGCAAACCATCAACAACATTTTTCATCGGTGCCGCGAAGACTGCCAAAGGTTATTGAGGCAGGAGGCCACTGGACTACTTACTAAGGCTTTCCTGGTTGCTTTGGCTTAATTAATGTCGGTAAACATTGACATAGATATTGTTACATCCCCATCCCACACTGCCACAGGCTCCAACAGCAGTAGATCCATATAGGAAGGATTATTGCCTGGTGAGTTGTTCTTCCTATGGCCAGCCTTTTGATGTGCAGCACACAAGATCAGCTTAGGTGAAAATAAACTCAGGCTTCTTAAGTTCACTGTTTTTATTTTCCAGATAATTACAGTTAATGCTTATCAGCTTCGCTGTTTTCACAAGTACCGGAGATAATCTTCACTAACTGCAATTACACATAATGCTTGCCAGCAACACTTCACCGTTTTCACAAGTACTGGAGATAATCTTCACTAACTGCAGTCACATATAATGCTTGCCAACAACACTTCACTGTTTTCACAAGTACCGGAGATAATCTTCACTAACTGCAGTTACACTTAATGCTTGCCAACAACACTTCACCGTTTTCACAAGTACTGGAGATAATATGCACTGACACAGATCTGCACTCACACTGAGCTGAAAACTGACTGAACCTGCTCTAGTCTCTTCCCCATTTCCTGTATTCTAGAATGTTCTACACTTCTCCACAGTTCTAGTGTATTCCTGAGAAAGCAACGATTACAACAGTTACCAACTCGGAGACATTCAAAAGATGCCAGAGTTTTCTTACACTGCCTAACCCTCTAATTATTTAGCATACAAACTTAAATTAAATTACATAATTTAAACAATCACATAAATAAAACAGAGAAAGGAGTGCAAACATTAATGCATAACTTACAACGCTCACAAACAGCAGGCTAACTGGCAACTTTGACTCTTAACGGAATTACAGAACTACAAGAAACATCTGGAAACACTGAGAATGCTCTAGCACTACCTAACTGGTGAATCCCGCTTCTCAACCCAACCCCTCCCTAATCCTTTGCCGTCCCAACAAAACTACACAATGAATACCAACATTATCCTGATGAAACTAAACCATCAGGTGCCATAATTTTGTTATATGGTTACCATCCAGCATAGGAAATGGTCTCCTGGTGTACAGGAAACCATTTGGCATGTCAATGTAGAGCCAATTGGTGACTCTACGTTGAGTGACAAGCCAAATGGTTTCCTGTACGCCAGGAAACCATGTCCTGTTCTGGATGGTAACCATATAAGCAAATTATGGCACCTGGTGGTTTAGTGAGTAATTAAGGTGCTCCAGTCAGATTGAGCCTGTGTAGGCTTATATGCAAAGGGTGGTTGGGGTTTATTGCTCACGTAATTCCACTCAGGGATGAGTGAAGCAGGTTCATCTCATCTTAAATGTCAGGACCAACTTGCCTAGCCCTGGGCTACTGTGCTCCTCATGGGGCAACATAGGATTGGATGATGGATGAATGAAACATCTGATTATACACAAAATAATCTTTCAACTTATCAGGTCTTCTCCTGTGCCACTTCTGATGGCATCTCTGCTCTTTCATATAGTCCACTCCTCGTGGAATGTCTTGGTCCTCTTTGTGATTCACTTCTTCCCTCAGGAAACTGTCACCATCCTCTTGTACTTCAACTCCTTGGTCCTCCTCAGCATCCTTGGCTGCAGGTAAGCACCATTCCTTTGAGACGTCCCAGTTGTAATGTTTTGGCTCATGGTACTGCCACAGATGGTTCATGTGTACCACCTTTGGGTGAGATTTCCAGCTTCCCCGAATCCGTTATGTCTGATAGGCAATCCAACATAGTGTAAGGCCCGTCCCATGGGCTGTGCGGCTTCGAAGACTGTCTGTTCTTTTGCTGAGGATTGTATAACCAAACTTGGTCACCATCCTTGAAGCTCACATCACATGCCTTGGCATCATACTTACACTTCACCACCACTCCTGAAAACTTAAGGGCTCCTTACACTTGATGATGTACCTCAGTCAGCCTTTCCTGAACATGCTTCACATAGCTGAAGGTGTCTGTAGGCAGCTCTTCATGAGGTGGTCTTACCTTTAATAAGTCAATGGGTAAACTTAACACATGGCCCAACATCAGTTTTGCAGGGGTGTAGCCAGTAGACTCACAGGATATGCCATCAGCAGCGCAGGTAATTTATGGTCCCATTCCGTTTGTCCCACTGTGCAGTACTTGGCCAGTTTTTGTTCTGGGGTCCAGTTGAATTTCTCCACCATCCCATCTGACTGTGGCCTTAGTGGGATTGTTCTGGTCTTCTTGATCCTCAGTAACTTGCAGCACTCACGGAACACAGCACGAAGTTCTACCCTGGTCTGAATGTAGCTCTTGTGGCATCCCAAAATGACAGAAGAACTGGTCAGCCAACAACTGAGCACACAGCCTCTTGATCAGGGATGGCATAGACTTCTGGCCACTTTGTGAAGTAGTCCATGGCAACACATATAGAGTTATCCCTTAACATCCGCATTTTTAACATACACGGTTTTAAATATCTGCGGTTGGATATAACAAATGGTTTTAAATATCCACAGGTGGATACAGTATCGGGGCCGGATTCATTAAAGCATTTAATCTCGTTCAGCTCTGCTGACACTGTTCACTGCAAATGTAACATTATCCCAGGCACAGTTCTTGGCTGTTTTATTGATGGCATTATCCAGTGAATCAAATAACACTCTTCCTTTTGGCCACTTCATTTATTAATGCTATTAACTCATCAGGGGAAAAGTTAGGACAGGCTGGGAGTACTGTATTTCTTTTCTTCCATTTACCCCCGATGAGCTGGTCTAAACCGGTTTGTGCCTTCCCTCCCCCCCTCTCTCTCTCTCTCGTGTCCCTCAATGAGCTGGTCTAAACTGGTTTGCTCCCCCCCCCCGTCTCTCTCTCTCTCTTTCTCTCATAAATACAGCTACTGCAAATTGACTTAGGACCTTCCCCTACAAGGTATTAAAAAACACAGAAATCATAGTATATCAGTGTTCATGAAATGCCATTCATTAATATGAAATCATGTTTCCCTTGTTTTTCAGGACCAGTTGGATGCATTTTAGCATGGAATCACTTAGATCTCCAAAGTAATCTAAAGACATTTCTTTACGCCAAACATTTGTCAGTTCAGTCTTGAGGTTGTCCAGACTGGGTATCTTCTTTACCATGATTTTCTTCATCTTTACCGAGCAGTTTTCTGTCGGATTTATATCCGAACTGTTGCCAGGCCAGTCGAGGACCTCAATTCGATTATCCCGAAGCAACTTTGTCACCTTTCTTGACTTGTGACATGGAGCTGAATCATGCATGAATAAGTCGCACCCATGAATAGCAAAAAAGTTTAACAAATGATCTTTCAGAACTTGAATGTACTGGCCACCATTCATCATCAAGTTCTTTGGAAGAAAGTAGAGGCCTCCCCTTCCCATTTCACCTGAAAAACACCCCCATATCATTACTGATTGTGGGTGCTTAACAGTCGGCACCGTGTAAGCAGGGTCATGTCATCTACAGGAGGCAGGGCGATAAACCTTGGCAGAATGCACCTGGAACACTTGAAATGTGCTTCCATCGGAAAACATAACTTTTCTCCACTCATCTGTTGTCCAGTGTGCATACTTCTTGGCAAACTGAATGTGCTGCTTCTTCATGTGGTCAGTGAGAAGCAGTTTCTTGGCTGCGGTGTGGCTTGGCAAACCTAGCTTCTTCTGCAAGCGGTGTTGGATAGTTCGAATTGAGACGTCTTGTAACAGCTGGGGATGCATTCTCTTCAATTCTGCTGCTGTCAGTCGAGGATTCTTGATTACTTCCCTCTTCAGAAATATGTCTGTACCTCTGGAAGTCGTCCTTTTCTTTCCACCGCCATGCTTGTGCTCTGGTACAACATCAGGTGGCAAGCAATGCGCTGCAGCGAGAATCTTCATGACGGTCGAATTTGCGCGTCCAGTACGTTCACAAATCGTGTTCACAGGGACATTATCCTGCCTCCATGCAATGATACGGACCCTCTCATCCCATGAGCAGTATTTTCCAGGCATGAAAACTGAACTCTAGGAAAATAACAACGCAAACAGTAATCTATATATATCTATAGCCTGACGCCCTAATCCCGCAAAGGGTGGCTGCAGACAAAACGCCTCCAAGTCGCTCTGTCACCCACCATTTGACTACCCTCCCCCCAACTCACTCCCCCCTCTCTCATATACCTCTCAACTCAAACAGTAATGCATACGAAAAAAGAGGGAGGTGCAAGCTCGGTGCGATGGGAACATATACTCCTACTCTTGCTTCTGGGCAAGCACCGACGTGCTGAGTGTTTCATCACCTCCCGCCAACACCAGAGGAGTTGCCAGTTACTTCTTGCCCCCAAAATTCACTTGGTAGAGGTGGAAACACAGCAAAGACAGACAACTCTCCTATAGCAATTCTGTGTGTAAGTCCTATGTCAATTTGCGGTGGTTGTAATACGAAGCAATATGCACCCAAATCACACTGAAATCATACAAGAGTGGCTGAAAGTGTTATTTTATATTATATTGTGAATTACTGTAATAAAATACAAGTGATTTAGTGGATGAGGAATTTGGAAGGAATTTGAGTGTAAAGTGGAGGGACTGTAAGAAAATGTTCTAGAAAGAGGTGAACAGAGTAAGACAGGGTGGCAGTGAAGTTTGTTGGGGAGTGAAAGATAAAAATGGTAGATTACTAGTGGAGAAAGGAGAAAAAGTGAGCAGATGAAGAGAACACTTTAAGGAATTGTTGAACATAGAGAATGGTAGATTACTAGTGGAGAAAGGAGAAAAAGTGAGCAGATGGAGAGAACACTTTAAGGAATTGTTGAACATAGAGAATGGAAGTAATGTGAGTATAAGTGGCTAGGGAATGGCTGGGAGAAGGAGGGAGGTGAGAAGACAGGAAGAAATCAGTAGGATGGAAGTTGTGGAAGCAATGAAGAAAGTCAAATTGGGGAGAGCCCTAGGAATTGATGGAGTGTGTGGTGAAATGTTGAAGCACGGGGGAAAGATAATAATAGAATGGATGTGGAAGATGTACAGATTGGCCTGGGAGGAAGGTAGAGTCCCGGAGGATTGGATGTCAGGTATAATTATTTCCTTGTACAAAGGAAAAGGGAAAAAGAAGTGTGTGGTAATCATAGGGGCATATGTCTTCTTAGTGTAGTAGGAAAAGTGTATGGTAGAATACTTATTGACAGAGTTAAGGAAATAACAGAGGAATTAGTTGGAGAAGACCAGGGAGGCTTTAGGAAGGGAAGAAGTTGTGTAGATCAGGTATTCATTCTTAGATCTTTAGTGGAAAAGTTTCTAGAGAAGGGAAAGAAGTTGTATGCGGCCTTCATGGATTTGGAGAAGGCATATGACAGGGTGGATAGACAAGGATTGTGAAAAGTATTAAGAATATATGGAGTGGATGGGAAGGTGTTGAATGCTGTGAAGAATATGTATGATGGTGCTAAGGCTGCAGTGCGTGTGGATGGTGAACTGAGTGAATTTTTCTCTTTGAAGGTTGGGTTGAAACAGGGATGTGTCATGTCTCCATGGTTGTTCAATCTGTACATGGATGGGGTAATAAGAGAGATACAAGGTAGGGCAGTGGATGTTGGAGTGGCCCTGGTGAGAGAGGGTAGTGTTTGGAAACTCCCTGTACTGTTGTTTGCAGATGATACTGTGTTGTTGAGTGAAGACACAGGAGAGCTGCAAGGCTTGGTGGATGAGTTTGGGAGAGTGTGTAAGAAACGGAATCTAAAAGTGAATGTAGGGAAGAGTAAAGTGATGGTCTTTGAGAGGGGTGAAGTCAGTGAATGTACAGTGAAGTTGGATGGCGAGGAAATGGAAAATGTGAGTGTTTTAGTACTTGGGTAGTGTGATGAGTAAGGATGGAGGTTTGTATGGTGAAGTGCTTGAAAGGGTACAACAAAGAAGAAAGGTTGCTGGTTCCTTGAAAGCAGTGATAAGAAGCAGGGAAGTGAGCTTGGAAGTGAAAAAGTTACTACATGACAGTATTGTGATACCAACTCTAATGTATGGAAGTGAAGCTTGGTCTTTGTTGGAAGGACAGAAGTCAAGAGTGAGGGGAGTGGAAATGAGTTATTTAAGAGGAGCCTGTGGAGTTACATGGAGAGACAGGCTGACATATGAGGATATAAAGGAGCGTTGTGATGTGGATGTGGATGTGATAGGAAGCGTTAGGAGTAACACGCTGAGGTGGTTTGGCCATGTGGAGAGGATGGAGGGTGAGAGACTGACGAGGAGAGTGTATGTGAGTGAGGTGGAGGGCGAGAGAGGCTGAAGATGAGATGGAGGGATTGAGTGGAGAGGTATATGAGAGAGGGGGGGTGTGAGTTTGAGCAGGGCAGTGAAATGACAGAGGACAGGGCGACATGGAGGCGATTTGTTTGTGGCCACCCTGTACAGGATTAAGGCGTCTGGGAATAGATAGATAGATCTAGTAATATTTTTGCGATAATCAGAGAAGTCATGATGCTTAAGTGCATTAGCTAGTAAACATTTTTGTAGTTGCAAACTGTGAAGCAATGCTGTGGAATGACTCATAACATTCTATCAATAAGCTTTATAAAAGTAAGTGGTAGTAAAAGTCATTCATAAAGTTTGATAAAGTTTGTAATGAGTTTCCTCACAGCATTACTGTTTCCCAGAAGTCTAATGTAAACACTGGAATATCGTAACAAAATCATTGGAGACTGGCTAGAAATGTTTTACTTTTATTATTATTGCAATTACTTGGAGTGCCTATGGACATGCAGTTTGTTGCAAATGATAGTTGAAAGATTGACGTTTGTCTGACAAAAATTTTAGCTCTCAAAGTTAACGATAAGTGAGTTAAAACACGAGTTGAAAACACACAATTTTTTTTCCTATTTCACTGCAGTGAGCAGTCAGTACACTGTCATCACAGCTGCTGTAGCCAAAGGGTTAAGGGGGGTCCAGGGATGTTTTTAAGAAGGGGCAGCAGATATCCGCAGATTTTTTCACGCGGGTGTCTCCATCACCTAATTCCCGTAGATGGTAAGGGAGCACTGTATATTGGTTTCCTCTTTCAGTGAGTGGCAGAGGTCAAGCAATGTCCACTGCAACTCTTTCCATTGGTGCACCCACTTGGTACAACTGGAGAGGAGCGCAACCAAGTTTCTTGGGTCCCTTCTTGGCACAACATACATCACAAGCCCGACACGACTCTTCAACATCCTGATGCATGCCAGTCCAGTAGAACCTCTACTGCAGCCAACTTAGAGTTTTCTTCACTCCCAGGTGTCCACTAATGATCTAGTATTGAGGCTCATCCAGGATCCGAGACCTCATTTTCTTCGGAACCACCAGTTGTCAGTACTTGCTGAGGCCATCGGGTGTCTCTCACTAACTCTTCAGTAGTCTGTTGTTCAAATGAAGAAGGTCCCATCTAGAAACCTCTTCCCAAGATTTTTTTTTTTTTTTTTAATGCGAGGAAGAAGGAACCAAAGGCCATGAGCCCGCAGTAACAGTTCCCTCCAAGAGAAAAACAAAACACAACAGAGAGCCAAATTCAAGATCCGATCATTTGGAGATGCCTGGACACACTGCGCTTGAAAGACTGGAGATCATAGGCAGCAGGAAATACAGATAGAGGGAGACAGTTCCAGAGCTGACCTGTTGCATAAATGAAAGACTGGGAGTAACGGTTAACTCTTGCATTAGAGAGTTGGACAGAAAAGGGATGAGAGTTTGCTGCCAGACGGGTGCTACGCGCCCGTCGTAGAGGTGGAGGAATGCAAGCAGACAGTTCAGAGGAGCAATGACCATTAAAGTAGCGATAGAAAAGAGATAAAGATGCAACAGTGCGGCGAAGAGACAGAGGTTGAAGGGAGTCAGTAAGAGGAGGAGAGTTAATGAGACGAAAAGCCTTTGACTCCACCCTATTGAGAAGAGCTGTATGTGGGGAGCCTCCCCACACATGAGAGTTGTACTCCACACAGGGGCGGATAAAACCCCTGTATAGAGTCAACAATTGTGCAGGGGTAAAGAAAGAGCGGAGTCGGCTTAGCACACCCAATCTCTTGGAAGCAGATTTTACAAGAGATGTAATATGATCTTTCCAAGATAAGTCCCGAGTAAATGAAACCCCAAGCATGTTCAAGGATGATGCAGGATTAAGCTGAATATTATTAAACATTAATGGGTATACCTGTGGAAGATTATGTCGGGTTGATAGGTGTAAGAACTGAGTCTTAGATGCATTAAAGACAACCATATTATTTTTACCCCAGTCAGAGATACGAGCCAAGTCAGACATTAGGTGTGCCATAGCCTCATCCCTTGTTTCTTGAAGTAACTGTTGAGATGGGCGTTGCGGGAACCGAATGGAAAGGTGAAGGGTGGAGTCATCAGCGTATGAGTGGATAGGGTTAGATGTACAACTTAGAAGATCATTGATGAATAAAAGGAAGAGAGTTGGTGATAGGACAGAGCCCTGAGGAACACCACTGTTGATAGATCTAGGAGAAGAACGGTGGCCGTCTACAACAGCGGCTATAGAACGACCAGAAAGGAAGCTAGCGATGAAGGCACAGATAGAAGGATAGAAACCGTAGGAGGGCAGTTTGGAAATTAAAGATTTATGCCAGACTCGATCGAAAGCCTTTGAGATGTCAAGTGCAATGGCAAAGCTTTCGCCAAAGTTCCGAAAGGAGGATGACCAGGAGTCTGAAAGGTAGGTGAGAAGATCGCCAGTGGAGCGTCCCTGACGGAACCCATACTGACGATCGGAAAGAAGGTTGTGATAGGAAAGATGCCTTAAAATTTTTCTATTAAGAATTGACTCGAAAACTTTTGAAATACAGGACGTTAAAGCAATTGGACGATAGTTGGAGGGTTGGGAGTGGTTACCCTTCTTTGGGACTGGCTGAATGAGAGCAAACTTCCAGCAAGAAGGAAAGGTACAAGTTGACAGACAAAGGCGAAAGAGTTTGCCTAGGCAGGGTGTAAGCACAGAAGCACAGTTCTTGAGAACAACAGGAGGGACTCCATCAGGCCCATATGCCTTGTTAGTACTGAGGCCAGAGATGGCAGAAAATACATCAACTGAAGAAATTTTAATGTCAGCCATGAGGAAGTCAGAGGGGGGAAGTGATGGAGGAACAACACCGGAATCGTCTAAGGTGGAAGTGGAGGAGAAAGTCTGTGCGAAGAGATCTGCTTTATCAGTAGAAGAAATAGCTACAGAACCATCAGAGTAGAAAAGAGGAGGGAAGGATGATGAGGTAAAGTTGTTAGAAAGATTTTTGGCAAGGTGCCAGAAGGAGTGGGAAGAATTCGAGTTGGAGAGTTGAGAGCATTTAGTATGGATGAAATTATTTTTAGTAGAGCGAAGAACAGACTTAGCACGATTCCGGGCAGAAACGTAAAGATGATGTGATTCAGGGGTGGGTTGGCTCCGGTACCTTTTGTAGGCCCTCTCCTTGTTGCGGACAGCATTAGAACAAGCGTGATTAAACCAAGGCTTTCTTGCATTAGTCAAAGGATATGAGAAAGGAATGTATGCTTCCATGCCCGAGAGAATAACCTCCGTAATGCGCAAGGCACACTCAAATGGCTCCCGGCCATGGAAGCAATAATAATTCCAGGGAAAATCAAAGAAGTACTGCCTGAGGGCCTCCCAGTCTGCAGCTCCAAAATGCCACAGACGACGTTTCCCTGGAGGGTCCACAGGCCGTACCGGAGTGTTAGGACAGGTTAAGGTAATAAGGTTGTGATCGGAGGAGCCCAAAGGAGAGAAAAGATTAACAGAGTAAGCAGAAGGATTAGTTGTGAGGAAGAGGTCAAGTATGTTGGAGCTCTCTCCAAGGCGGTCAGGGATACGGGTAGGGTGCTGTACAAGCTGCTCTAGGTCATTAAGGATAGAAAAGATGTAGGCTTGTTCACCAGGTGGATCCGTGAAAGGAGAGGAGAGCCAAAGGTGGTGGTGAACATTGAAATCTCCAAGAATGGAGATTTCAGAGAAAGGAGAAATGGACAGAATGTGTTCCATCGTAGAAGTAAGATAGTCGAAGAATTTTTGATAGTCAGTAGAATTAGGGGATAAGTAAACAGCACAGATATATTTAGTCAGAGAATGACAGGAAAGCCGAAGCCAGAGTGTGGAGAATACAGAAGAGTCAAGTTCAGGAACACGAGAGCAAGATAGGTCGTTGCGTATATATACACAACAGCCACCTTTGGCTTTGAAATGAGTATAGAGAAAGTAGGAGGATACAGAAAAGGGTTTGCTGTCGGTTGCCTCAGACAGCTGAGTCTCCGTTAGAAAAAGAAGGTGAGGTTTAGAGGAGGAGAGGTGGTGTTCGACAGAGCGAAAGTTAGATGAAAGGCCGCGAATGTTGCAGAAATGAAGAAGAAGAGAGTCAGACAGTGGTCCCAGGCACCTCGAGTCGTCACCGGGAGAGGGGCAGATGGCGGGGGCATTTATGGTCCCCCCCCCTGGGGACTCCGAGGCTTGATTAATCGACGCCATTTTGGTAATTTTGAATAGGAAGTGTAGTGTGTACTGTGCATGTAGTTTGGTGAAGATAGAGAAATTTGTACTGGAGAGCATGCTGGCCTACTCTCTGTGTAACTGAGACACTGAAAAAGTTCAGCAAAGGGGGATGGTCAGGAACTAGTCCTGAGGGCTGATGAAACGGGAGCTCCAGCACTCCCTGTCATCAGCTTTCCATCCACCTCGGGAGTACTGCCCTACTCGACTGGTGCTACAGTCTACTCCTCTGTACTCTGTTGCAGCCACTGTAGCATTGGTTGTAAATCTTCATCCTCCATCTGCATCCTTTTCAGGTCTTCTGTATCTCACGCTTGCCCTGTCACTGCAGTATGACTGCATTTCTTGCAATGAGCTTCTTTACTACACTGCTGGCACTCTGGGTCACAATGCCGGCGACTCAGGCTGTCAGCATTGCCATGTACCCACCCAGGACGGTGCTGCACCTCACAATTGTACTGGTCTAGCTTCCTGAGCTAGCATGCCACTTATCCCTCCGGAATCTTAAACATTTTCAGCCACTTCAGTGCTGCATGGTCTGTCCTGATGATGAAGTAGGACCCATACAAGCAGGGATGGAAGAAATCAAGGTTCTTCATCACTGCCAAGAGCTCCATACAGGTCACACAGTATTTTTGCTTCGGTGGGCTGAGCTTCTTGCTGTAATACACCACCACATACTCCTTGTCATCCTTCCTCTGCGACAGGAATCCACGAATACCATGATCACTAGCGTCACAGTCCAAGATAAATGACTGACTCTGACCAGGGTACATCAATACTGGAGGGCTGGCCAACGCATGCTTGAGTTTGTCGAAGGCCTTCTGAGTCATTGGCGTCCACGCAAGCTTCTGCCTCTTCCTGAACAGCTTGTGCAGAGGTGCAGCTATTGTTGCAAAGTCCTTGACAAAATGCTAATGGTAGATGCACAAGCCCAGGAAACTCCATAGCTCTTTCACACAAAGTTGGAACTGGCCAGTTTTCTACAGCTGCCACCTTCCCTTAGTCAGAATGGACCCTGCTCTAACCCACAATGTGTCCCAGGTATTTCACTTCCTTCTGAAACAAATAGCGCTTCTTGGGGTTCAGCTTGAAGTGCACTGCATGGATCCTGTTGAACACATCCAACAGCCCGTCCAATTCCTGGTCGAACATCCAAACACAGTTACATCGTCCAGATAGATGAGAGCCATCTGCCAGTGCAGGCCTTCCAGTACATGATCCATTAGATGCTCAAAAGTAGCTGGGGCATTGCATAGGCCAAAAGGCATCACCTTAAACTGCCATAAACCCCGCCTGTACGAATAGGGTGTTTTCTCCTTGTCCTTCTTTGCAACCTTGACCTGGTGGTATCCTGCCTTCATGTCTAGGTTGGAGAACCACTTGGCACGTGACAGAGCATCCAGGGTGTCATCAATTCTTGGCAAGGGGGTGTGCATCCTTCACTGTCACTTCATGCAAGGCTCGATAATCCACACAGCACCTTACCAAGCCATCCTTCTTCCTTACCAGAACCATTGCCGATCCCCAAAGACTGCTGGACTATTCTGTCGTTCCATGACTTTGGAGATTTTCCATCACCCTCTCCATTTCTTGCTGTTGGGCTTGCGTCATCCTCCGCGCTGGCTGTTTAATCGGTCGGTGATCCCCGATGTCTGTACGATGCTCCACCAGATCTGTGCACCCCAGGTCCAGGTCTCCGGTGAAGACATCAGCAAACTTCGTCAGCAGCTGCCTCAGCTTCAGCACTTGCATGCCATCCAGGCATTGGCAACTCCTTGAAAATAGGTCTTGTAAGTGGTCTGGCAGGTACCCATCTTCCTTGACAATGCATCTTGTACAGGCCCTCCTCTGGTGCCACTTGGTATCCACCACCTGGCACAGTCTCACAATTTCTCCCTTGTTGATCTTCTGTGGCTCACGGGAGAAATTGGCCACCACAACCGGGACTTCACCTGAACCTGTTTCCACAAAAGTTCTCCCCACCATCACTCTGGCCTTTGTCTTGCACTGTACATCAGGCTCCACCTTCCCTATACAGCTATCAAAATAGCCACTCACCTTGTACTGGACCAATAGTCCAGATTTTGGGGGTGTAACTGTAGTGGGGAGCGTCCTCACCTCACCTCCAGAACTGGTACGTCTTATAGCCATGACAGGAACTGACTTTCCTCGAACCTTCAGCTTCATGGAGCAGAAGTCCAGCTCACATCTCATGGACATCAGATAATCCAGACCAAGAAGACAAGGATCCTCCATCTCAGCTGCATAGACTGGAAGCATGGCCTCTTGCCCTTCCACTTCAGTCCAGACATCCAAGGGTCCCCTCAGTTCTGCGTGATGCTCAGTTACGCCACCCATCTGTTCTGATGACTCGGGCAGATACCGATGATATAACACATCAGGCCTCACAAAAGTCTGCCCTGAGGCTGAATCAATCACCAGGGAGCATTTCTTTCTGTATGTTCTTCCGTCTGTTCGCACACTGTCAATTGCATTTCTCTTGCATTTTCTCAGTGGTGTAGCTACTTAGGAAAAATCAGCTGGTGGTTGCCCCTTAAAACAAGCCTCCACTAGTTTTCTGCTTCTTTCTGGTCATCTGCAGCCTTTTTCTTGTCTTCCCTTTTCTTCTTTGGACACTCAGAACTGAAGTGTCCCACCTCACTACATGTCCAACATTCTTTTGTTACAATTAAAAATTTCCCTGCACTGCTTTGTTCTTGCTCCTTCTTCCATTTGTAACAATCCTCCTTCTTGTGTCTGGCATCTTGCAACACCAGCAACCTCCTCTGGTTTTCTCCTGTTCCCTTTTTAACTTGTAGCAATCCTCTCTTCTATGTCCTGGCATTTCACAGTACCAGCAACTTCAGATTTTTCTGCATCATGTACCTGCCCCTTTCTTGCCTTGAATCCTGCACTACCAGCCTGAAAAGTGGATGTACTGGACCTGACGTAGGACTCATATTGTAGAGCCCTGGCTAATGCTTCTTGCAAGCTTTTGGGTTGTACCGGCTTCATTGCACTTTCAACTCTTCACCATTAAGAGCATCGATGAACTGGTCCCTCAGAAGAATGGCCAACAGATTAGGTGCTGCTCCAGGGTACGCCTTGTATACCATACTCTCCAGGTCATGAGCAAGCTCCTGTCTGGATTCGCCTAGAGCCCTTACACGGGTCCAAAATCATGTCTTGTAAACCTCAATTTGGTACATGGCCCCGTTTCTGCGCTCCAGTATTTTTGCTAAGGAATGATTACTGTTCCTCTCCTCTAATGACATCTGGTCCAGAATCTCCATTGTGGCACTGTCCTCTGCCTAGCATCCCAACCATTCTGATCAGCAAGTAACTCAGACTGTGCACGGTAAGCTTCCAAAGATACTATCAATCTATCTGTCTATTGCCAGACGCCTCAATCCTGTTTGGGGTGGCCACAAACAAATCACCTCCTGTCCCCCGCCATTTCACTGCCCCGCTCCAAACTCACACCCCCCTCTCTCATATACCTCTCCACCCCATCCCTCCATCTCATCCTCGGTCTCTTCCTCCCTCTTTCCCCCTCCACCTCACTTACATACACTCTCTTCATCAGTCTTTCACCCTCCATCCTCTCCACATGGCCAAACTACCTCAGTGTATTCCTCCAAACTCTTCCTATCACATCCACATCCACACCACAACACTTCTTTATATCCTCATTTGTCAGCCTGTCTCTCCATGTGACTCCACAGGCTCCTCTTAAATAACTCATTTCCACTGCTTTCACTCTTGACTTGTGTCCTTCCAACAATGTCCAAGCTTCACTTCCATACGTTAGAGTTGGTATCACAATACTGTACTGTCATGTAGTAACTTTTTCACTTCCATGCTCACTTCCCTGCTTCTTATCACTGCTTTCAAGGAACCAGCAACCTTTCTTCTTTGTTGTACCCTTTCAAGCACTTCACCATACAAACCTCCATCCTTACTCATCACACTACCCAAGTACTTAAACGTACTCACATTTTCCAATTCCTCTCCATCCAACCTCGCTGTACATTCACTGACTTCACTTCTCTCAAAGACCATCACTTTACTCTTCCCTACATTCACTTTTAGATTCCGTTTCTTACACACTCTCCCAAACTCATCCACCAAGCATTGCAGCTCTCCTGTGTCTTCACTCAACAACACAGTATCATCTGCAAACAACAGTACAGGGAGTTTCCAAACACTACGCTCTCTCACCAGGGCCACTCCAACTTCCACTACCCTACCTTGTACCTCTTTTATTACCCCATCCATGTACAGATTGAACAGCCATGGAGACATGACACATCCCTGTTTCAACCCAATCTTCAAAGAGAAAAATTCACTCAGTTCACCATCCACACGCACTGCAGCCTTAGCACCATCGTACATACTCTTCACAGCATTCATCAACTTCCCATCTACTCCATATATTCTTAACTCTTTCCACAATCCTTGGCTATCCACCCTGTCATATGCTTTCTCCAAATCCGTGAGAGCCGCATACAACTCCTTTCTCTTCTCTAGAAACTTTTCCACTAAAGATCTAAGAATGAATATCTGATCTACACAACCTCTTCCATTGCTAAGGCCTCCCTGTTCTTCTCCAACTAATTTCTCTGTTCTTTCTCTAACTCTGTCAATAAGTATCCTACCGTACACTTTTCCTATTATACTAAGAAGACAAATGCCCCTATGATTACCACACACTTCTTTTTCCCCTTTTCCTTTGTACAAGGGAATAATTATACCTGACCTTCAATCCTCCGGGACTCTACCTTCCTCCCAGGCCAATCTGCACATCTTTCCACATCCATTCTACTACTATCTCTCCCCCATGCTTCAGCATTTCACCACACACTCCATCAATTCCTAGGGCTTTCCCCAATTTAACTTTCTTCATTGCTTCCACAACTTCTGTCCCACTGATTTCTTCCTGTCTTCTCACCTCCCTCCTTCTCCCAGCCATTCCCCAGCCACTTATACTCGCATTACTTCCATCCTCTATGTTCAACAGTTCCCTAAAGTGTTCTCTCCATCTGCTCACTTTTTCTCCCTTCTCCACTAATAATCTACCATTTTTATCTTTCACTCCCCTGCTAACTTCACTTCCACCCTGTCTTACTCTTTTCACCTCTTTCCAGAACGTTTTCTTATAGTCCCTCCACTTTACACTCAAATTCCTTCCAAATTCCTCATCCACTCTCTTCTTACTCTCTCTTACTAATCGTTTCACCTCTCTCTTTCTTTCTACATATAACTCTCTCTTCCGCCTCTCAGCTTCTTCCACGCCCCTATTTCTCATCCATCCATTGTATGCTTTCTTCTTTTGTGCCACAGCCTGTTTCACCACTTCAGTCCACCACGCTGTTCCTTGCACCCCCCTCTGTCTTCTCTCTCTTCCACACACCACATCACATGCTGCACATATTTCTTCTGTAAATATCCTACACACACCTTCCACGTCTCCCATCTGCTCCAATTCATATTTGCCCAATCGTTCTTCCACTTCTCTCTTATACTCTGCCTTTTTCTCATCCTCTTGTAACCTTTCCACTCTCCTTGAAACTACTCCTTCCTCTCGTCTTTCCCTTCTTCTATTCCTCCATGTTACATGGATCCTATTTCTGGCCACCACCAAGTAGTGGTCAGAAAGTCCACTACCCCAACCTCTATAAACTCTTGCATCCATTATACATCTTCACATCCTTTCATCCACACACACGTAATCAATCATTGCCTTCCTTTCATTCAGTTCACCACCCACCCTTCTCATCACTCGCCATGTATACCTGTGGATCATTTTATGCCTGAAGAGGGTTATTGGCTATCACCAACCCCCTCCCAGCACAAATGTCCACTAACGCACTCCCATTCTCATCTGTCTCAGCAGGCACACCTCACTCACCAACTATTCCATCCACCTTCACATTCTCAACTTTACCATTCATATCACCAATCAAAAACACTCTCTCCTTCCTTCCAAGCTTTTCCATGCACACTTCAACATTTGTCCAGAACTCTTCTCTCACTCTGTTTGCACGATCTTGCGTTGGCGCATACACACACACAATTGCCCACATTTGTATTCCAACTTTCAACTTTACCCACACAATCCTTGACCCAACTGATCCATACTGTCTTATGCTCCTCTTCCATCTTTTACTCACAACTATACATACTCCTTCCTTTGCCCTCTCATTCTCATCTACTCCTGCACATATACCCCATCCATACTCCCATTCTCTCACACTTTCTCCTCTCCATTTCGTTTCAGTTATTCCACATACATCCACTTTCGCACCCTCAAGCACCTGGACAATCTCGCTCTCTTTCACCCTTATATTTTGTACATATTTACTTACTATTAGCAATTAGAGCAAGAAATACAGGCAGCACACACTTTAGTATAGAGAGAATGAAGCTCCTGTGGTAGTGTTGGGTTCTGAGACAATTCACCGTCAAGTCAACTTGCCATAAGACAATTCGCCATAAAAACATGGACGATTCCCGGTTAGGACAATTCGCACCCTGGATGTATCCCCGTCATTGTATAAATACACTTAGTATTAATTAATTAGTACTTTAATAACTATATTTCAGGGGGATCCATCAGTCTATGTTCAGTAGTGTAGGCTTTGGATATTATTTATTTGTTACACTTTTAGTCAACAGTTAATTTGTTTCTTCTTCGCTGTAGTTGCCTTTGAATTATATTCTAGTGTCACCCATAGCTGTCTTCATTAATGACAACGAACTGTCTTGTTATTGTTATGACGGTGAATTGACTTGATGGCGAAGTGTCCCGACCGGTTCTGAGGTGGTGGTTGAGTCACTGTTGCCAGCCATCACTGCCGCCTTCACTGCCATCACTCGCGCTCACCCCAACCCCGCTTGAGTGAACTCCTGCTTCCTTGTCCTCATCTCAATCACCATGGCCACTGCTGTTGATGCTTTTACTGCCTCCATCATGACAAAAAAGATTTCAAACATTTGAATGAGGGCAAGCTTCACCAAGTGGCCGGCAGGTGGCATGACAGATGAACAGATGATCATCGACTTGCGCTCACAACCCGGCCTGAGCGATCGAAGCACGACTTTTAAAATCGAAGTACGAATATTGGACGAGCAGGCGAGTCCGATCAAAGTATAAAATATCAAAGGAAGATTAATCGAAGATCGAGAGCCTAATGTATAGACCTGTGGAATAGCCTGGACATAGAGATTGTCCAGTCTAAAAACTTAAATGTGTTTAAAGCTAAATTTGACTTACTGAGAAACAGATGGGACCCCACGAGCGTAGCTCATTTCTTGTATTTCACAATTAGGTAAATACACACACACACACACACACACACAAACACACACACACACACACACACACACACACACACAAACATCAAAAATAATTGGAAAGTGGCATATACTAATGTTGATGGTTTAATATCGGCAAGGCTAGAAATCAACAATTTTTTGAGGGTACATGAACCTGATGTTATGTGCTTTGTAGAGACCAAGTTAAGATTGTTATGTGCTTTGTAGAGACCAAGTTAAGAGAAGATATTGATGTTCATATGGGAGATGGTAAATACAAGCTGTGGAGAAGAGACGGAAAGGATAAAACGGGAGGAGGAGTGATGATAGCAGTGAAGGAGATACCGTGGAAATGGGAGAAGGCCGGGCCGAAGTGATAAATATGAGATTAGAAACTGGAGAGAATAGCAAGAGAGACATGGCAATAGTGTATGTTCCCCCTAAGACATGAGCATGGAGTGATGATGAATACCAAGAAATGTTGTCAAACATGGCTAGCTATTTACAGAAAATGATTGAGAAAAGCAACAATATAATTTTAATTGGTGACTTCAGTTGAAAAGAGGTGAACTGGGAAGAATGGGACTCAGGAGGCAGTGAAGATTCTTGGGGCACTATATTATTAAATATAACAATGAACAATATGATGACGCAATGGGTCAAAGAAGAGAGACAGTTCCGAGATGAGGACGCACCAGCAAGACTAGATTTACTGTTTACCAAAGAACCCGATGAAATAGAATCCTCGAAATATATGTATCCTATTGGATAAAGTGATCATGTGGTCATTGAGTTCCAGATGATAACAGGTAACATGGAGCCAAGAGACGAGCTTTATAGGCAGAGAAGATACAACTTTGGGAAAGCAAACTTTACAGGATTGCAAAAAGTTTTCAAAAATGCAAGTTAGAGAAAATTCAGAGAAACAAGAGAGATACAGAGGAAGTGGGATATTTTTCTAGGCCTCTATAATTTGGGAGTGGAAAAATTTGTGCCAAGAGTAAGGAGTAAAGAAAACAGGAAAAAGGAGTGGTTTAATAGAAGATGTATGATAGCAAAAAAGAGAGGGACACGGCATGGAACAATTGGAGAAAGAGAGGTAACAACAGAACAAAGGAAGAATATAAAAGAACTAGAAATGAATACACAAGAATATGTAGAGGGGAAGGAAGAAAGGAATTTTGAAAAAGGTATAATAGACAAATGTAAGGATGAACCCAGACTGTTTTATGAATTTGTCAATGGCAAACTGAAACAAAAGGAAGGAATCACCAAACTGAAAGTAGAAGGAGAGGTCTATAAAGATGCAGCAATGCAAGCAGAAATAATGAACAAATGTTTCCAATCAGTTTTCACTAATGAAATGACAGGGGAGGGAGTGACTAGAAATGTAGTGATAAAAGATATAAAAGTGGAAGTAAAGGAAGTGTATAAATACTGGAAACTCAAGATGTAAGGAAAGACCCAGGACCAGATGGAATCTCTAATTGGCTTCTGAAGGAATGCAGAAAACAGCTGGCGGATAAGATTTACAGTTTACTTGTGTGTTCTCTGGAGGAGGGAAAATTGCCTCAGGAATGAAAGAGGGCAAATGTGGTACCAATTTATAAGGGAGGAAACAGGGAAGAACCCCTGAATTATAGACCAGTGTCCCTAACCAACATGGTCACAAAATTGTGCGTGAGAATTCTGAAAGATAGATGGATAAAATATCTGGAAGAGATGAATATTTTGGCTGATATTCAGTTTGGATTTAGAAGTGGAAGGTCATGTGTTTCCAACTTGTTGAGTTTTTACTCAAGAGCGATTAACATGCTACAGGAGAGAGATGGTTGGATGGATTGTGTGTACAGTGGGGCACCAATTTTTGCGCCTAATTGGGTCCAAAAATAATGCGCGAAAGTGGAATTAGCGAAAGTTGGGGCATTGTCTTTATGGCAAAAAGGCTAATTGGTTCCCGGTTATCCTAAAGTAACATCAGATTTTCATTTTCACCTGCAATACAGTACATCAAATCACTATTGTACATTAAAACAATAAAAACTGTACAGTACACATTATATGAGGAGAAACATACCACAGAGACCAGGTTGAGGTGTTTAATGGATGTTGGGGGTAAGTATCCGAGGCACATGGCGGGCTTATTTAGCCACGCCAGACGTATTGGCGCCACCTCATGCTGCCTCGCTATCACCATGCTGTTTCCTCATACTGTCGATTCTGGGATGTTAAATATACGGCAGATTTCACTGTTTTTTGCGCCCTTGTCCATGTGCTCAACTATCTTCCTTTTCATTTCATTATTATACTGCCGTTTCTTCACTCCAACACGATACTCTCTTTTAGCCTTGGCCTTTCCTCCCGACTTTGAATGTCCCGGCCACTTTTTATCGCCACCACTGCCTCCCGGCCCTCCCCCCACACCACCAGGCTCTCCCCCCACACCACCAGGCCCTTTCCCCACACTACCAGGTATAGTAGAGGCCATTGAACCGTGAGAATCCAACACAATGGAGCTAGCACGCTCGTACACAATGGCAGGAATGGGTGGACAGAGTGTTGACATGACGTCATTCACGATGGCGGTGGGTTGCAGGCGGGCGGTGCAGGAAATTCAAAGTTCAAAATATTGTCCCAAACCCAAAATTTGTGCGCGAAAATCGATTTTTTTCAAGCGAAAGTGGAAGTTAGGGAATATTTGGTGCATGCCGCGAAAGTGGATTCCGCGAATCCTGCTGTAGTGAAAGTTGGTGCACTACTGTATTTAGATTTGGAGAAGGCTTTCGACAAAGTACCCCATAAGAGACTAATGTGGAAACTAGAGCATGTAGGAGGACTGAAAGGGAACCTCCTGGAATGGATGAGAGTCTCTTTGAGAGACAGACAAATTTTATTTCATTCATTCATTGCCAGATGCCATGTATCCCAAATGGGGTGGCCAAGGGCTTAGAGTTAATTGTTTTACAGGGAGGGGCACTAATCCTCCACCAACCCCACTTGACACGTAGGGATGCCAACAGCATCTGGTGTTCCCAGGCGGTCACCCATCCAAGTACTAACCAGACCCAACGTTGCTTATGAGGACAGTAATAAAGAATAGGAAGTCTGGATGGAGGGAAGTAACAAGTGGACTCCCACAGGGCTCGGTGTTGGCCCCAGTAATGTTCTTGATTTTCATAAATGATATGGTAGATGGATTGAACATTTATGCAAGTCTGTTTGCTGACGATACAAAGATCTTGAGGAAAGTCGAGGTTGAGGAGGATTGTAAAATGCTGCAGGATGATCTGGATAGGATACACGATTGGAGCCAGATGCGGGAAATGAAATTCAATGCAAATAAATGTAAAATATTGGAAATGGGTAAAAGTACCAAGAGGCTATCATTGAATTATTTGATGGGTAATGAACCAATCACAAAAGCGAAAGAAGAGAGAGATTTGGGAGTGCTGATCCAGGACAGTTTGTCACCTGAAAAACACATCAAGAAGATAGAGAGATGTATAAACTCCTGACTAATATAAGAGTAGCTTTTCATTATATGGATGAGGAGATGATGAAAAAATTGATAGTGGCCATGATTCGCCCAGTTAGAGTATGCAGCAGTGTGGTCCCCATGCAAAAAGAAAGATATAAAAAAGATTGAGAGAGTACAAAGAACAGCAACCAAAATGGTCCCACATCTGGCAGATTTGTCATTCGGAGAGAGGCTGGAAAAACTGGATTTGCCTTCCTAAGAGGAAAGGAGAAAGAGAGGTGACATGATTTCAGTTTTCAGGACGATGATGGGAGTAGATAAAATTGACAAAGAAAATCGTTTTTTTATGGGATAAGAGAGTAACAAGAGGACACGGTATGAAACTGGTGAAGCCAAGCTGCTTGTATAGACCTGTGGAATAGCCTGGAAGGGGACAAAGAGATCATCCAGTCTAAAAACTTAAACGAGTTTAAAGCTAAATTTGATTTACTGAGACACATAGACGGGACCCCACGAACATAGCTCATTTCCTGTATATCTCAATTAGGTAAATACACACAAGCATGCAACTGTGACCAGTCAGTACAGGGTTGGATGGATATTTTAGATCTAGTTGTGAGTTACGCACACATATACAGGTCGCCAACAGAGACGGAGCTCTTCCTGGATTGTGGGAAAATAATCGCTGAATCAGCAGCGAAAAGGAGACCAGCCTATTGTAATTATGTGAGTGAGTGCGTGAGTGGTGGTCCTGTCGGACATTAGTTAAAAAAAACTCGGGTTTCGGTCATAAACAGTACAAGATAATGTGGAAATAAAAAGTTTCCATATGCACTCAGACCTCAATTTGAGGGACTAATTGAGGAATCAACTTATCCCTTACTTGAAAATGTCCATTGTTTTACCACATATATAGAAAATCTTATTATGAAATCAAGTGATTGTTTCACTTATCTTATTTATATGATTATGAATATTATTTTACAGATACTGTATAAAGAAACATATTAATGTTTCAAGCAGTGGACGTTTTGAATGGTCTTGTCGGTTTGTAAGGTAGAATATGGAGTCCCTTAAATCCGAAATCCCTTAAATGGAGGTCCCTTTAAAATCGAGGTTTGAGTGTGGTTGCATCCTGGCAGAGAGGGACAGTGCTTTGTTTACATCTAGTGAAGGGAAGTTTGCGGGCTTCTCTGATGATGTGGAGGAGGAGGAAGTACTAAGCTGAACCAAACACGAGTAGGAAGAGAAGCGAAAATGGCGGAGAGGAATGTCCAGGAGTTAAAAAAGGTATGGGCAGAAATTAGAGAGTTGCAGAAATGGACCTTAGAGCAGGAGAAAGAGATCAAAGTCCTACAACATAAACTGAAAAAACTTTGCACACGCAGTGCTGAACAAGAAAGAGAAGTCACAGAATTAAAAGTAAGTAATGAATCTGCCTGAAATGAAATAAAACAGGTCAAGAGGGAAAATAAGAGGCTGGAAGAAGAAAGGGACAGGATGAAAAGGAAACTAGATGAGTGTGAATCAAAATCAAGGATGCAAGATGAGCACATTAAGGAAATCAAGGAGCAACATAAGGGGTGGAAGTAAATTCAGGAGGAAGGAAATGTAATTTTGAAAGAGATTATAGAACAACAAAGCAAGGAGAAGGTGGAGAAAGAAGTGGTTAGGGTACTGAGAAGTAGACAAACTTTAGTCAGGGATGTAGCAGATAAGAAAAAATGTGTAATAATTTCAGGAGTAAATGAAAAATGTATGACAGTAAGAATAGAAAGAGAAAGAGAAGAACTGAGTAAGGTTAAAGAAATAATATCAGCAGTTATGGAGGGTAACAACGAAGCTCAGGAAGAGATTGAAGAGGTGTTTAGGTTAGGAAAGTACGTGGAAGGAGGGGCGAGGCATTTGAAGGTAAAGTTTAAGTCCCACGTGATGGTAAATGATATCATCAGTAGAACATGGAAATTATCAGACAAAGAGGGATTCAAAAATGTTTGGATAAGGAGAGATTCAAATGAGGAAGAATGAGCTAAAATAAAGGAGTTGGTAAAGGAAGCAAAAACAAAAAATGAACAGAGAACAGAGGAAGAGAAGACAGTGTTTTATTGGAGAGTTTTGGATCAGAAATTGAGGAAGTGGTACCGACGGAGAGGAGAGAAGAGGGTTTAAAAAGCAATGAAAAAAGTTCGAAAGTGGCGTATATTAATGGTGATGGTTTAATATCGGCAAGGTTAAAAATCAACAATTTTTTGAGGGTACATGAACCTGATGTTATGTGCTTTGTAGAGACCAAGTTAAGAGAGAATATAGATATCCATATGGGAGATGGTAAATACAAACTGTGGAGAAGAGACAGAAAAGAAAAAATGGGAGGAGGAGTGATGATAGCAGTGAAGAACAACATAAATGTAGATACTGTGGAAATGGGAGAAGGCAGGGCTGAAGTGTTAAATATGAAATTAGAAACTGGAGAGAACAACAAGAGAGATATGGCATTAGTATTTGTTTTCCCTAAGACAAGAGCGTGGAATGGAGATGTTGTCAGGCATGGTTAGTTATATACAGAAAGTAATCGAGAAGAGCAATAATATAATTCTAATGGGTGATTTCAGTTGTAAAGAGGTGAACTGGGAGGAATGGATTTCAGAAGGCAGTGAAGATTTGTGGGTCACTATATTGTTAAATATAGCAATGAAAAATGTAATGACGCAGTGGGTTAAATAAGAGACGATTCCTAGATGATGACACACCAGCAAGATTAGATTTACTGCTAACCAAAGAACTGGACATAATTGAATCTTTGAAATATCTGTGTCCTATAGGAAAAAGTGATCATGTGGACATTGAGTTCCAGATGATGATAGGGAACGTGGTGCCAAGAGATGAGCTTCATAGGCAGGGAAGATACAACTTTGGGAAAACAAACTTTACTTGATTGAGAAAGTTTTTCAAAAATGAGGATTACAGAAAATTCAGAGAAACAAGGGAGATTCAGAGGAAGTGGGATATCTTTGTAAACCACTATAATTTGGGAGTGGAAAAATATGTGCCAAGAGTAAGGGGGAAAGAAAACAGGGAGAAGGAGTGGGTTAATAGAAGGAGTATGATTACAAAAAAGAGAGAGACATGATGTGGAACAACTGGAGAAAGAGGTAATAAAAGAAAAAAAGGAAGAATATAAAAGATCTAGAAATGAATACACAAGAATACATAGAGAGGAAGAAAGGAACTTTGAAAAAGGTATAATTGAGAAATGTAAGGAAGAACCCAAATTGTTTTATAGATTTGTCATTGGTAAATTGAAACAAAAGGAAGGAATCACCAAACTGAAAGTAGAAGGAGAGGTCTATAAAGTTTTGGCAATGCAAGCTGAAATAATGAACAAATGTTTCCAATCGGTTTTCACTAATGAAAGGGAGTTTGTGGAAGGGGAGGTAGTGACTAGAAATGTAGTGATAAAAGATATAAAAGTGGAAGTGCAGGAAGTGTATAAATTACTGGAAACTCAAGATGTAAGGAAAGCCCCCAGGACCGGATGGCATCTGTAATTGGGTACTGAAGGAATTTAGGGAACAACTGGTGGATAAGATTCACAGTTTAATTATGTGTTCTGTGGAAGAGGGGAAAGTGCCTCTGGAATGGAAGAGGGCAAATTTGGTACCAATTTATAAGGGAGGAAACAGTGAAGAAACCCTGAATTATAGACCAGTGTACCTAACCGACATTGTCGCAAAATTGTGTGAGAGAATCCTGAAATCTGTCTATCAATCTGTTGCCAGACGCCACAATCCCGTAAGGGGTGGCCATTTGACTTTGAGTTATTTATTTTATGGGGAGGGGCACTAATCCTCCACCAACCCACTTGTTGACACGTAGGGAGCACGTATAGTTTGGTTATATGGTTACCACCCAGCGTATAAAATATCTGGAAGAGATTAATATTTTGGTTGATAGTCAGATTGGATTCAGAAGTGGAAGGTCATGTGTTTCCAACCTGTTGAACTTTTACTCAAGAGCAATTGACATGCTTCAGGAGAGAGGTGGTTGGGTGGATTGTGTGTATTTAGATTTGGAAGACTTTCGACAAGGTATCCCATGGGAGACTAATATGGAAATTAGAGCATATAGGAGGACTGAAAGGAAACTTTCTGGAATGGATGTGAGACGTTTTGAGAGACAGAGAAATGAGGACAGTATTAAAAGGCAGAATGTCTGGATGGAGGGAAGTAACAAGTGGAGTCCTACAGGGCTCGGGGTTGGCTCCAGTAATGTTCCTTATTTATTGTAACCCGTCGCGTCCCGTTGATGTATATATTCGTCCGAACGTTTTGTCACTGTGAATCCCTTTGACGTACATAAATGCGCCACAATTGCAAGGTCTGTCATTTGCAAATTTTTCTAATTTCGTGCGTGATTTTTGGTACGTATACACGGGACACCTTCCTCTACAAGATGCCAGGCAGGGACAATGCCTTAACCCGCATGACCTCCCCCTCCACCCCCTGCTATGCCATTGTCTCGGCAATTCACCTGTTCCCAGTAATCTGGACAGTAAAGACACGTCGTGCCACGGTACGAGATTCAAGGCCAGAGTGATTCCCCAATCGATGATAATTTGGAGGACAAAGTTTAAGTAGCATTAGAGGAAGAAACAGTCAGAAATGATGATCAGGTAATGTTGCCAAAAAAGGTCAGGTATGTTGATGTGTTTGGTGAGTGAGACAATGCTTATATTGCCTATATTACTGTGTGAAAACCAATATAGTCTCGTACTACATATAAATTCATACCAAATAAATGAATAAATACCGTTTATGAGAAGTGTGGAATAGTTACCCTCCCATAGAACTCGTTTTCTTTGGAACCAGCCTGATAGAAAACTCAGTAAGATAAGGGGTACTGCTACCTATATCGAGTATTTTAAACCTCAGGTGAGCAAGTTCTCTATGAATTTTCGATGTTTCTCACCAAAAACGGATGTTTGAGCCAAAAAAATTGTTTTCCATAATTGGTCGGGATTGGGGAGAGTCAGTGATGGAAAATTGTTTGGGACGGGGCGGGTGAATGATATGGTAGATGGAGTGAACAGTTATGCAAGTCTGTATGCTGATGATGTAAAGGTCTTGAGGAAGGTAGAGGCTGAGGAGGACTGTAAAATGCTGCAGGAGGATCTGAATAGGATACATGACTGGAGCCAGATGTGGGAAATGAAATTCAACACAAAAAAATGTAAAATACTGTATTGGAAATGGGTAAAAGTACCAAGAGGCTATCACTGTATTATTTGATGGGTAATGAACCAATCACAAAAGCGAGAGAAGAGAATGATTTGGGAGTGCTGGTCCAGGATAGTTTGTTACCTGAAAAACACATTAACAAGACAGTTAGAGAGATGTATAAACTCGTGACTAACATATGAGTAGCATTTCATTGCATGGATGAGGAGATGATGAAAAAATTGATAGTGGCCATGATCTGTCCCAGGTTAGAATATGCAGCAGTAGTGTGGTCCCCACTCTAAAAGAAAGATATAAACAAGATTGAGACAATACAAAGAACAGCAACCAAGGTGATCCCCAGTCTGGCAGATCTGTTGTACAGAGAGTGACTGGAAAAGCTGGATTTGCCTTCCTTAGAGGAAAGGAGAGAGAGGAGTGACATGATTGCAGTGTTCAGGACCATGATTGGAGTAGATAAAATTGACAGAGAATATCTGTTTTATGGGATAAGAGAGTAACAAGAGGACATGGAATGAAACTGAAGAAGCCTAGCTGCTTGAAGGATATCTAGAAATATAGTTTTCCTTAAAGATGTATAGACCTGTGGAATAGCCTGGACAAAGAGGTCGTCCAGTCTAAAAACTTAAATGAGTTTAAAGCAAAATATGACTTGTTGGGAAACAGAGATGAGACCCCACGAGCGTAGCTCATTTCCTGTATATCACAATTAGTTAAATGCAGTTAGGTAAATACACACACACACAGAAAGAGAGAGAGAGATTCCTTCCCACAGTGTGATTACGGTATCAGTATAGTAATTTCTGTACCAATGCATATGATTGTACTATACACAGTACGGTACTGTATGTATGTATGCACTGTACAGTACACTTCCATTTTGTATAAGTGTTTCAATACCACAGTTAGCCACCTAAGCCAGGCAATCCTAATGGGATAGGTTAGGTTTGTTTAGGTTAGGTAAGGAGCTGTCTATCTATCTATCTATTGCCAGATAACATAATCCCCCAAGGGGTGTCCATTTGACTTTGAGTTATCTGTTTTATTGGGAGAGGCACTAAACCCCCACCAATCCACTTGTTGACACGTAGGGAGCACGTATAGTTTGGTTATGTTCTTACCTAATTGTATCTTTACAGGAATGAGTCAAGCTCGTACTGTCCCGTGTCTTAAACCATATTTATCGTACATATCCTTAAATTTGTGAATTGTTTTGGGACACACTATTTCATTCGGTAGTGCATTCCACTGGTCAATTGCTCCATTTGGGAAACTAAATTTCCTTACGTCTTTATCACCTCTCTTTTTATGCAATTTTTTGCAGTGTCCTCTTGCTGATGCTTCCCCATATGTTAAGTAATCATTTATGTCTCTTTTCTCCTTCCCTCATATGCATTTATATAGCATAATCATGTCACCTCTTTTCCTTCTCTCCTGTAGTGTTGGTAGATTCAGTTTATTTAGTCTTTCTTTATAGCTTAGATCCCTTAAGCTTGGTACCCATCTTGTAGCGGCCCTTTGAACTTGTCTATGTGTTTTTTGAGATGAGGACCCCAGACTACTCATTCATACTCCAGGGTTGGTCTGATGAATGATGTTATTATCTTTCTTAGCATGTCTTCATTTATGTATGTGAATGCTATTCTCATATTGGCAAGCAGTGTATACATGTTCTGTACCTTCTCACTGATGTGGTCAGCTGGAGATAGTCTGTTATTGACAATCACACCTAGGTCCTTCTCTCTTTCTGATGTGTGTAGGGTTTTATTTCCTAACATATAATCCCAATCAGGTCTTTTTCCACTTTTACCAAACTTGATTACATGACACATGTCCACATCGAATTCCATTTGCCATGTATTACTCCATTCATGAAGAGTATTTAATTCTTCATGTAGCTCTTTACTAGAGTCTGTGTTAGTAATTCTCCTTTGTATTTTTGCATCATCTGCAAACATATTTAGATAGCTTTCATTTCCAGTGTTACTGTCTGTATCATTTATATACACTAAAAACATGATTGGTGCCAGCACTGAGCCCTGTGGTACTCCACTAGCCACTTCTTTCCATGATGAGTAATTTCCTCTTAGTACTGTTCTCATTTTTCTTTTCACGAGAAAATCTTGCATCCAACAATACAGTTTGCCTCGAATTCCTCCTTGATGGTACAGTTTCCATAAAAGTCTTTGGTGTGGTACTGGGTCAAATGCTTTCTTGAACTCTAAATAGATACTGTCCACCCATCCTTCTCTTTCCTGTAATGTGTCTGTTACTCTGTCATAGTAGCTCAACAGATTAGTAACATATGATTTTCCTTTTCTGAAACCAAACTGTCTTTCTGTTATCATACTGTGTTCTTCTAGATGATTTACCCAAGCTTTTCTTATAAGCATTTCTAATACCTTGCTTACAACATTGGTTAGTGATACTGGTCAGTAGTTAAGTGGATTTTGTCTATTCCCTTTCTTGAATAAGGGAACAATGTTTGCTTTCTTCCAAATATCAGGTAGTTTACCTTGACTCAAGGATTTCTTGAAAATTAAAAATAATGGTTTACTTAACTCCATTGTACATTCACATAGCACCCAACATGAAATTTCATCAGGACCATTTGCTTTTCCTTTGTCTAATTTACTTAGCTCCTCCTGTATTTCTTTTTCTGGTGTTTGTATATCTGGTAGTATGTGTGGGCATGCATGTTGCACATAATCCCTCTCAAAATTTTTTTCTTTTGTAAAAACTGATTGGAAATTCTTGTTTAGTGCTTCACAAATATCCTTCTCTTGTGAATAGGTGATTCCATTGTCCGTAATGGATTGTATTTTATCTTTTACTTTGGTTTTGCTTCTGATGTAGCTGTAAAATAGCTTTGGTTGATTACTACTTTTATTTATGATATCCTCCTCAAACTGTTTTTGTGCTTCCCTCCTTCTATCTATCTATCTATTGCCAGACGCCTCAATCCCGTTTGGGGTGGCCACAAACAAATCGCCTCCACGTCGTCCTGTCCCCCGCCATTTCACTGCCCTGCTCCCAACTCACACCCCTCTCTCTCATATACCTCTCCACCCCATCCCTCCATCTCATCCTCGGCCTCCCCCTCCCTCTTCCCCCCTCCACCTCACTCACATACACTTTCTTCGTCAGTCTTTCACCCTCCATCCTCTCCACATGGCCAAACCACCTCAGTGTGTTCCTCATAACACTTTCTATCACATCCACATCCACACCACAACTCTCCTTTATATCCTCATTCGTCAGCCTGTCTCTCCATGTGACTCCACAGGCTCCTCTTAAATAACTCATTTCCACTGCTCTCACTCTTGACTTGTGTCCTTCCAACAATGTCCAAGCTTCACTTCCATTCGTTAGAGTTGGTATCACAATACTGTCATGTAGTAACTTTTTCACTTCCATGCTCACTTCCCTGTTTCTTATCACTGCTTTCAAAGAACCAGTAACCTTCCTTCCCTGCTGTACCCTTTCAAGCACTTCACCGTACAAACCTCCATCCTTACTCATCACACTACCCAAGTACTTAAACGTACTCACATTTTCCAATTCCTCACCATCCAACCTCGCTATACATTCACTGACTTCATCTTTCTCAAAGACCATCACTTTACTCTTCCCTACATTCACCTTTAGATTCCGTTTCTTGCACACTCTCCCAAACTCATCCATATTTTTGTATAATCGTTTCTTGCCTGGGTGGTTACCACCCAGCGTTGTAAATGGTTTCTTGGCTTACAGGAAACCATTTTGCTTTTCACTCAATGTAAAGCCACCTGTAAAGGAAAGAAAACCAATAAGAAGTGACAGGAAAGACGGGAGAAATAGGAAGAGAACAGGGCAGGCACAGAAAAAGAATGATAATGGCAAAGGAACAGTTAGGCAGCACTGCATCAAGTGCGTGGATGATGGTCACCACCACCTACCACTATTAGATAAAGATCTATCTATCTATCTATCTGTCTATAGCCCGACACCCTAATCCCACAAAGGGTGGCTGCAGACAAAACGCCTCCAAGTCTCTCTGTCAACCACCATTTGACTACCCTCCCTCCAGCTCACCCCCCTCTCCCTCATATACCTCTCAACTCCATCCCTCCACCTCATCCCTGGTCTACCCCTCCCTCCACCTCACCTACATACACCCTCTTAGATAAAGATAACTCATGTAATTTTGCCTGGGAAGCACATTGAGCATATTTTCTAGAAAATCCTACAGTTATACAGTCATTCCCATAATATCCGGATCCCCAATTTCCGGGCATCCCCACTTATCGGACATTTTCGTCCCGGGATCCAATATTCTCAAAATGGGCCAAAAATCGCAAAAAAATTGATAAAAATCCAACTTTTTTCCTTCCCGTAATTTGAAATTGTCACGCGGCGCTGAACAGCTGTTACACCATGGACCCTTCACCCCTTCCTTCCTCCCCCCTCCCCCTCCCCTGTCAGGGTTGCCATTCGGTATTTTTCATTACTAAATGTGGGCCAGTTTGGTAATGAAAAATTTGTTTGGTAATGAATCAGAATAATACAATACCAAACGGATTTTTCACATGTATGAGGATACACAGGATGAGATGGTGGATTGTTTGCTCTCTCTGATTAATTTTGTAGCCTATATAGCATGATAATAATCAACATGCTGTTAATTATAAGAAGAGTGATTACATGTATTTCCACTTGTATATATAATTAGTGAAGAATAGATGCTAGCTTTCTGAATTTGGTAATGAAAATTGAGGAGTTTGGGAATGTGGCCGTTGCGATCTGGCAACTCTGTTACCCCATCATCAACAGTCACAGCCTAACTCCGATCGAGAGCAGATGCTTATCGCAATGCAAGCCACATGTGCTCATTTTATGTGAATAAACAGTGAATAAACTGCAATACCTCGCCACTAGAACACACGGGAATTAACAGTGTTGTGCAGTGTTAAGAAATTAGAATTTAGAGTGCAAAGGATTAACTTTGGAGTGCAAACTGGCAGTTTAAACCAGTCCAGGAGCCAGGGACTTGTTTTATGTACCCAGAATGTTTGATATTGTATGAACTCACCTCTAAACCCTCATTCTCTGGTTCTTTTGCATTTATTTCACTCTTTTATGTCCCTTATTGGTGTGATTTGGGTCATAAATAGGTGCTATGCATGTCCAGATGGAGTTGTGTAGGTGTTTTTCTGAGTTAGGGTCCATAAGTACAAGTCCAGGAGGCTGGGGCCCACTATCTGAACAGGACCACTTTCCGGACATGCCTTTGGCTCTGTTACATTGGGTAGTGCGGGGATTATTATATATATGTCTGAAAGTTTTATTTGATTAAAACTGTATTAAAAGAATTGGAAAATGTGAGTACGTTTAAGTACTTGGGTAGTGTGATGAGTAAGGATGGAGGTTTGGAGGGTGAAGTGCTTGAAAGGGTACAGCAGGGAAGAAAGGTTGCTGGTTCTTTGGAAGCAGTGATAAGAAACAGGGAAGTGAGCATGGAAGTGAAAAAGTTACTACATGAGAGTATTGTGATACCAACTCTAATATACGGAAGTGAAGCTTGGACATTGTTGGAAGGACACAAGTCAAGAGTGAAAGCAGTGGAAATAAGTTATTTAAGAGGAGCCTGTGGAGTCACGTGGAGAGACAGGCTGACGAATGAGGATATAAAGGAGAGTTGTGGTGTGGATGTGGATGTGATAGGAAGCGTTATGAGGAACACACTGAGGTGGTTTGGCCATGTGGAGAGGTGAAAGACTGACGAAGAGAGTGTATGTGAGTGAGGTGGAGGGGGGAAGAGGGAGGGGGAGGCTGAGGATGAGATGGAGGGATGGGGTGGAGAGGTATATGAGAGAGGGGGGTGTGAGTTGGGAGCAGGGCAGTGAAATGGCGGGGGACAGGGTGACTTGGAGGCGATTTGTTTGTGGCCACCCCAAACGAGATTGAGGCGTCTGGCAATAGATAGATAGATAGATGTATTAAAAGACATGACTGGGAATGTTTGAAATTGGTTTTAAGATTATTGTCCCTAGGTTTAGATGGTTAGTTAGTTTAGTGACTCCCTTCAGCTTTATCATACTGAGCTTCTTTTCCTCATTTTATTGAGTAAATATGTTCATAAAATTATACCTATGAACAAAGAGATAAAGGAAACACAAAACAATAGTTTAGTTGACCACATTGTTATTTGTCAAATTAAGTTATCAGTTGAAGATTGGCAACTTCTGAGAGTTTGTGAATGCACCTATTGCACGTATGTGGAATGTCAGTTTTGTTGAAGCATGCAATTGTTTTTTTTTTATTTTTTATTTTTTCATGTGTAGCTAACAGATGCCTGTACTGTGTAAGTCAGTAGATAAATACAGTAGATAAGATAAAAAAGTAGCATTACATTAAAGTATAATTTTCATTAGTAATTTATCCTACACAGGGTCAACAGGCGACATATATACCTTTGACTTGGAAAACGACGACCCAGACCGACTACCAGGAGAGTTACATGAAGTAGAGAATCAGATGGATGTTACTAGGAACACTAAAATATTGGAACTGTCGCCTTGGCACATTGTTATCATTGGCCTTGACAAGCAAGATGGAGGTTAGTGATATTCTCTCTTCAACTGTCTATTGTATATCTGTACAGTGCCATGAAATGTTCCAGTTTTATATTAAGATTTCCTGTTTGTAGTAATACTAGCACATAATCCTGTCTCTGGCTATGCCCTCCAGGTGTCATCTCCCACCCACCTATTTTCCCCCATAGATGTACTGTATTTTTATAATGTTTCTTTACATTTCACTTTGTTTATAAAGACTCCAACATGCTTGCATATGTCGGCCTTGGTCACCTAAGGGCAGCTCTCCACACACCTATTTTTCCCTTTGGTCCCATTTTCCTCCTGGGACCCATTTCCTTCCCATCGACCAATTTCCCAACATGACATTTTCCCCTTTGGACAGGGAAGTTGCCAGAGCTCGAGCGGCGTGGGGAGCCAAGGCTGATGCATGCAAGCATGTTGGAGTCTTTATAAATGATATGAATGAAATGATTGGACCTATTTTCCCACAAGTGTTGATCATGGACTTATTCTCTTCATGGAGGTATTTTTTCCCCATAAACTTCTTTCTTCCCGTGGGAATACACCAGATCCCTACATGGTCCTGTTTCCTCACATTTATTCCATCCATGGACCATTACTCATTAGACCTGTTTCCACATGGGCCCATTTCCCTTAAGAATGTATTCTCATGAACCTACTTACCTCTGTAGGTCTGTTCCCCAGTAGACTTACTGTGTTTTCTTTCATCCACCAGTCCACTTGCATGAGATCTGATTGGAAACATTCCAACTCTCTCTCTCTCTCTCTTTCTCTCTATACATATACATACACACATACATACACATATGTATATATATATATATATATATATATATATATATATACACTCAATCCTCGTAAATAGCGCAATTTGGGTCTGGACCACTGCCGCGATTTACGAATTCCACGGTTTATAAATAATAACTCTTATGTGAAAAATTAATTCGGGTCTGGACTTTGGCCAACCAACCCCTACAGCACCCTACCTAAACCTATTTAGGCACCATCAAACACAAACATACAAATTTAGGAATATTCAGTGCATGTATCAAATAGAAATAAGCCATATTAAGGGATCTCACCTTGATCCTATGACAATATTGCTTAAGTGAATGGAGGGGGTGGTGTTGGGAAGAACTTAGAACCTCTCAGCATGAGATGGGGGTGCTCCCTCATGCTGTTCTCCCTTCTCCAGCTCCTCTGCCTCCCTCAGGAAGCCCTCAAAGTCTGCCTCAGAGATGACAGATGCTACGTCATCCACGTCCTCAGTGTGTGAAGGGCCAGGCTGTGGTTCAGGCTCAGCTTCTGCCCTTATCCAGGCAAAATACTGGGTGATGAGTTCCTGATGTTTCTCATTAACTCTGCGATTATGCAATTCCTTGTAAAAACGCACAGCTTTTTCTAGGTAACCAATACTCTCAGTACACCTTTCCTCATCACGTTCAATGGATTTCACAATCTTCTTGGCCAAGTCTACATAAACAAGCAAATCACTGAGCTCCTTCATAGAAGGCTCGCCACATTCCTACTCATTCACTGCACTCACTTCATGGTTAGTTTGCCTTTCCAAGTGCTCGTCGTCTTGTATAACAGCCTCCACGACAGCCTCAGCATCATCAACCTTCTCAGTAATCACGTCCATTATGTCACTAGCCGGCACTTCACCACAGCCTGGCAGATTCCGAGCCAGGTGAACAACAGCCTGTACGTTGTCCTCTACACTCTGAGTTGGCGCGTTGTCACTTGTGAGGTTAGGCAGGAGAAAGTGCCAGGCACGTGCAATCGTTGCAAGTACATCTATCTATCTATCTATTGCCAGACGCCTCAATCCCGTTTGGGGTGGTCACAAACAATCACCTCCACGTCGCCCTGTCCCTTGCCATTTCACTGCCCTGCTCCCAACTCACACCCCCCTCTCTCATATACCTCTCCACCCCATCCCTCCATCTCATCCTCGACCTCCCCCTCCCTCTTCCCCCCTCCACCTCACTCACATACACTCTCTTCGTCAGTCTCTCATCCTCCATCCTCTCCACATGGCCAAACCACCTCAGTGTGTTCCTAATAATGCTTCCTATATCCACATCCACACCACAACGCTCCTTTTATATCCTCATTCGTCAGCCTGTCTCTCCACGTGACTCCACAGGCTCCTCTTAAATAACTCATTTCCACTGCTCTCACTCTTGACTTGTGTCCTTCCAACAACGTCCAAGCTTCACTTCCATGCGTTAGAGTTGGTATCACAATACTGTCGTGTAGTAACTTTTTCACTTCCATGCTCACTTCCCTGTTTCTTATCACTGCTTTCAAAGAACCAGCAACCTTTCTTCCCTGCTGTACCCATTCAAGCACTTCACCCTCCAAACCTCCATCCTTACTCATCACACTACCCAAGTACTTAACTGTACTCACATTTTCCAATTCCTCACCATCCAACCTTGCTGTACATTTGCTGACAGTACATACACCGAATAATTTGGTGGTTAATAGAATTGAGTTGTGCATTTTGGGGTACTTCTAGGCATTGCATGCACGTGCGTTATGACCATGGTGTGTGTTTACGAGGCTATTTTTCAGGTGGAATCTCTTAGGGTGGCCCTTGATGTGAGTGGTGAGTACCTGAATTGTATTTATTGCAGTTAGAGTTATTGCCTTTGTACAGACTTGATTTGAATATCAGAAATACGGGAAAAATCTGTAACCGGGAAGGTAAATTCCCCAAGCCAAACTGGGATTGTACTGTAATAGGATATTCCTGATGTGCTTGGCAGATGGAGGGGCTGTTGAGACACATGCCTACAAAAGGGGGCCAGCAGAATATGAAGAAGGACAGGGATGATGAAATGCACACTGAACTCCTTTGTATACACAGCTACCACATGGCTTTACGGTACTGTAGTGGAGGGAGAGTGTGGAAGGGCAGCCGTGGGGGAGGGTGGGACTGATACATTGTCCTACATTTTGGGATGAGCTCCATGAGGAAATTGCAGTATGAAATGTATTGAAGAGGAATGATCTATCGCCCGAGGCCCTAATCCCGCAAAGGGTGGCCACAGACAAAACGCCTCCAAGTTGCTATGTCACCCACCATTTGACTACCCTTCCCCCAGCTCGCTCCCCCCTCCCTCCTATACTTCTCAGCTCCATCCCTCCACCTCATCCTCAGTCTTCCCCTCCCTCTCCCTCTCTCCACCTCACACACATACACCCTCTTAGTCAGTCTTTCATTCTCCATTCTCTCCACATGTCCAAACCACCTCAGTGTATTTCCCCTAATCTTCTCAACCACATCCACATCCACCCCACAATGTTCCTTCACTTCTTCATTCGTCAACCTGTCCCTCCATGTCACTGCACATGCTCCTCACAAGTAACTCATTTCCACTGCTCTCACTCTTGACTTGTTCCCCTCTTGCAAAGTCCACGCCTCGCTTCCATACTTCAGGGTAGGGATCACAGTACTATCATGCAATGACTTCTTAACTTCCATACTCACCTCCCTATTTCTCATCTTTGCTTTCAGTGAACCAACAACCTTCTTTCCCTGCTGTACCCTTTCAAGCACATCATCCCCCAAAGTTCCATCCTTACTCATCACACTACCCAAGTACTTGAATGGACCACATTCTCCATATCCTCACCTTCCAACCTCACCGTACATTCTGTGACTTCATTCCTCTCAAACACCTTAACTTTACTCTTGTTTACATTAACTTTCAGCTTCCTCCTCCTACACACTGTCCTAAATTCATTCACCAAACTTTGCAACTCCCGTTCATCTTCACTCAACAATACTGTATCGTCGGCAAACAGCAACACCAGAATCTTAAATCTCACCTTCATTCATTATAGCCACCCTCACATCAACTGCCCTACCTTGCACCTCCTTACATCCCCATCCATGTATATATTAAACAGCCATGGAGACATCACACATCCCTGTTTTAGTCCCACATTTAGATCAAAGAACTCATTCAGCTCACCGTCCGCTCACACTGTAGCCCTAGCTCCTTTGGCCATACTCTTCACAGCACTCAGCAATTTCCCCTCCACTCCATATATTCTTAATACCTTCCACATACCTTGCCTATCTATTCTGTCATAAGCTTTCTCCAAGTCCATGAAGGCAGCATACACTTTCTTTCCCTCCTCTAGATTCTTCTCCACTAAACATCTTAGAACAAATATCTGATCTACACACCCTTTTCCCTTCCTAAATCCCCCTTGTTCTTCTCTAACCAGCTCCTCTGTTATATGCCTAACCCTATCAATGAGTATTCTACCATACATTTTTCCAGTCACTCTAAGAAGGCAAATATCCCTATGGTTTCCACATACTTCTCTCTCCCCTTTTCCATTGTATAAAGGAACAGTTATACCTGATTTCCAGTCCTCTGGAACCCTTCCCTCTTCCCAAGCCAATCTACACAACTTCCATATCCACTCCACAACAATCTCACCCCCATACTTCAGCATTTCACCACACATTCCTTCAATTCCTGGGGCCTTTCCCACCTTGATCTTCTTCATTGCTTCCACTACTTCTGCCCTACTGATCTCTTCCTCTCTCCTCTCCTCTCTTCTTCTCCCAGCCATTCCCCAACCACTTATACTCACACTGCTCTTACTCTGTACATTCAACAAATCCTCAAAGTGCTCCTTCCATCTCCTCAATTTCTCTCTCTTCTCCACCAACAATCTGTTATTCCTATCTTTCACTCTCCTACTATTTCCTTTTTCATACTTCCTTACTTTCTTTACCTCCTTCCAAAACAATTTCTTACTCTCCCTCCATTTCACACTCAGATTCCTCCCAAACTCTTCATCCACTTTCTTCATACTCTCCTTCACCAGTCTCTTCACCTTCCTTTTGGTCACATATACCTCTTTCTTCTCTCTCTCATCTTCTTCCCTACCTCTGCTGTAATTCACGTAATTACAGTATTATTGAACAGAAGAAAACTGAAGACGGGGACATACAGGTAAATTAGAAAATTGCCCAATTTGACAACATCAAAGGCAGTGTTTTGGTAGCAAGATTTATGGCAGTGTCTGTGTGGTTGGACTCCCTCTGAATGGCATGGATGTTGAATTTTTGGCTTCCTGCAATTTGCTACCTTTTACTGTGATGTGATGATGCGTTCTGGATGATGTGATGGATTTGAGAGAGTTTACTGTTTTTATACATACATCAGCCAATTGTCAAGGATGCAAAGAAAGGGATGAATATACATTATTTAGAGGAATATTTGAATGAGTGAATCAAAGTAAGGCAAGAAAAGAGAAGTGCTTCTAGAGAGAGAGAAATGTGAATTTTTTTTACCACCCAAGCTGAAGCTAAGATTCTGAATGTGTGAGTGTTTGTGGGCTTCATGTTGATAGCTCTTTTTATCATCATCATCATCGTTGGCATTAGCAGTGTAGTTATTATTATTATTTAGACCTCTTTGAGGTAGTTTTTATAGTGTTGTAATTTCTCTTAAATGGCTCAGGAACCTACTCACCCAGTCATTTTTTAGTGGGACAGAGGGTTAATATGATGATGATCAAAGATGGGTCATTTTATAGTATGATAACCATCTCCATTCAGTTACATACAGTTTTGCTTTAATCTTCATACGACCAGGCCATTTTATTAAACTTTTTCCAGACTTGTAATAGTGATTAGGTTAATTGAGTCAATATCCAACTCCTCTGTTTCAAAAACTCACCTAATTCTCAATAAAATTTTATGGTGGTAGCAATACAGTATTAGAATATGTAATATGAATATAAATTGATAACACAAACCATTACTTTACAGGTGGGCTTATGGTGTTACGTGACATCAAGTTTGGGATGGTTACCCACTTACGCAAGCTGAAAATGTACGTGGATCCTCCTATGGGGTGGGTGACTGTCCACGGAGTGGTGGTTGCTGAGGGATCATCACTCACTCTTGTGCCTTTCACCGTCCAGGAGCCAAATCTTGCCAATGTTTTTGGCTCAAAAGTTTCTGGTTAGTTATTCATTCATTCATTCATTACTTAATCCTGTGTTGCTCTATGAGGAGCATAGGAGCCCATGGCTAGGCAAGTTGGTCCTGACATTTAAGATGAGAGTGACCAGCCTTATTACGTGAGCATTAAACCCCCAACCACCCTTTGGATTTAAACCTGCACAGGCTTAGTCTGATTGGAGTGCCTTAATTGCCCACTGAACCTCTGGTTGATTCAGTTACATATTGTATAAAAAGCCTTTTCAGGTGACACCAGAATTCTCTTCTTAACATTCTACATTATTTTAGCTTAATGTTTTTCTTTATCTTAGCAGCTAATATTAGTCATCCCCTGGAATTACAACCATGAGAATTTGGTAAACATAAGAGGATGGAACTTGGTTATGCAATATTATCAGGTGTGGAACTGAACCACAATTACAGTACATATTAACCTAATTTCATTTAACCTAACTTTAGTAAGCCAAACCTAATCTAACCTACCTCAGTCTGAAGTAACTTTACTTAACCAAGCATGCTGAAATGGAAACCCAGTTGAATTATGGTTTTATCTTCAGTGAAACATAGGACCTCTTCTTAAATCCATCCATCCAACATCCAGTCCTATGTTGCCCCATGAAGAGCATAGGAGTCTGGAGCTAGGCAAGTTGGTCCTGACGTTTAGATGAGATATTAACATAAAATTTACCATCCTTTGAATTGATTCCATGACTTTGGAAAGCATACAGAAGAGTATTTTCAAGTATGAAAAGGGTCCATCAATAGACAAAGAAAGTATGGTTACAGTCAGGTCTCAGTATACGTCCGTTTGGTATGCAATAAATTGGTAGAATGATGAATTAAAAATTATACCCAGTTTTCCGATAATGATGGCAAAATTCACTTATAGAGTAATACCACATTCATCTGGACATAATAGAGCCACAGGCATGTCCGGGTAGTGGCAGCATCCGGATAGTGAACACTATTCCCCCACCATTCCCATACCCTACCTATACCCAACCTCCAACCTGTACCTAACCTGTTTGTACAGTAGTGCTTAATTTGGCATTGGTTTGGGTCATTCAGGCATATTTAGACATCGAAAACACAAAAATATCCAAAGTCATGCTGAACACTGAGGAAACCATGCAAAAAAACACTGAAAACCAAAAAAAAACACTAGTGTATGTACAGTACCCCTCCTTATTTTGGCAGTGTTTTCTGGTCATTCAGCCATATTTTGATATCAAAACATACATAAGATTATCCAAAATAATTTTCAACACCAAGGGGGAAAAAAAAAAAAAAAACACTCTGCCTATGCACTACTGTATGTACAGTACCCTTCATAATTTTGACACTGTTTTGAGGTCAGTCTGCCACATATAGACATCCAAACACACATAGGAATATCCAGGGTAATGCTGAACACCAAGAAAACCATGGGAAAAAAAAAAATGAAAACCAAGAAACACCCAACCCTTACACTACTGTATGTACAGTACCTCTCCTAAGTTTGGTACTGTTTTCAGGTCAGTCTGCCATATTTAGACATCAAAACACACATCAAAATATCCAGAGTAATGCTAAACACCAAGAAAACCATGAAAAATAAACACTGAAAACCAAAAAACACCTGACTTATTCACTACTGTGTGCACAGTACCCCTTCTAATTTTGGCACTGTTTTCCAGTCATTCTTCCATATTGAGACATCAGAACACACATAGGATTATCCATATTAATGCTAAACACCAAGAAAGCCATGAAAAATAAACTATTGAAAACCAAAGAAATACCCACTTTATACACTACTGTATGTACAGTACCCCTCCTGCCATATTGAGACATCAAAACACACATAGGATTTTCCATATTAATGCTAAACATCAAGAAAACAGTTCATAACCAACAAAACTCCACAAAAGGCCTGAAGATGGATTAAAAATCAGTCATCAGTGACAAGTGATTGCTCCCAGGGATCAGAAAAATTACATGGCCAAATATGCCACCGGAAATTGGTTATATTGGGATAAATGGTTTACCATCATCTTCACTGGTGGTTATACTACAAGATAAACTAATAAAAACACATAAAACTGGTAAGCAAAAGTACAGAAATGCAGTGGGAATAAAGTGTTCAGGAGTAAAGCTTTCATATTCATCATTCATCATCCAACCTTACATTGCCCCATGAGAAGCATAGAAGCCTGGGGCTAGGCAAGTTGGTCCTGACATTTAAGATGAGAATGAAACTTTCCTTCATATAACTTCTCACCATCCTGGTGCATAATTTTGCCAGCACCTTCCAAGAGTTAAACATGTCTAGATGCAGAATTTCATGAGCTTTCTCATGGATTTTGGAGGATTTTGACGACCAGTGATAGTTAAATAAACAGCAAAAAACTTTGAAAACTCATGAGTCAGTGTTATCACCATGGAGGAGGGTAGGGACAGAAGGAGTGAGGGGGGAGCCGGTAGGGTATGGAGGAGGGACGGGAGGGGGGGAGAAGTGAGGCTGTGGGCAGGATTCTCCCCCTTCTGTCATGGCTTGCAGTCTGTTAGACGCTGAACGGCCATGCGGAAACACAACTCGCCATGACTGGGGGACTTTCGACGTTTGGTAGAGGGGTGGACGGCTGCTGTCGCCGAACATATACTCGTGGCATGTGGTATGTGTTCGATGGTGGTGGCGGTTGGGAAAGACTTAGCCACGTGGCCACGCAATATTGGACATTTGATGGGGGTGCGTACGGATGTTGTGACACCACTTGCGGGTTACAGTCGTATTACATACCATAGGTGCTGGAGGTTCATTAGGAGCGATCGGATAAGTGCACGGCTTTGGCCTTTCAGTACGGGGCGGACGGACATTTTAGCTCTGGTTGTGGGTTATGGACTACTTCCCACTCCTGGCTCGAGCCCAACAGCCTTGATATCAAATGTTTGAACATGTCTGCAATCCGGCTGAAGTTCTGGTGAACTTTACATCCAGATAATAGCTAGTAAATTTGGATAATTCAATAGAGCCAAGGTTCAGCATCTGGATAATGAGCACGTCCGGATACTGAGCATCCGGATAAATGAGGGACTACTGTACGATAAATGTGGTGACTGTGTACGGTAATCCTATGCATATGGTTTGCCTTCCGTCCAAGCAGTCATGTTCGCACCAAACTTGCCACCCAGTGTTTTAGTTCACTGTAATCAACTATGATTCATTTAATTTCGTGTATGCTATGCCATTGAAACATCATTGTTTTCACCAGATAACAGTGTAAGTGCACAACGAGTAGTGCAGTGTGTGATGTTAAGTGGAGTGATAACTTTTTATGTGTGAGACATTGAAACTTGTGACTTGGAAATCATTTTGGGAAAGAATGCTACCCATAGTAGAAAGTGTGGTGCTACTGGTGGTGCCAAGGGTTGTTTTTTTTTTTTTTTTTTTTTTTTTTTTTAAAGGTTATGTGGCCCATATCTCCATTGAACCCATTATATTAACCTCAGTATATGATAAATCGTTATGTGATGCGTTTTCACTCGACATAACCCCCACACATACTGAGGCCTGACTGTGTACAAGGTTAGCATGAAATAGGGTAAGTTCTGTCTATCTATCTATCTATTGCCAGATGCTTCAATCCCATTCGGGGTGGCCACAAACAAATCGCCTCCACGTCGCTCTGTCCCCCGCCATTTCACTGCCCCGCTCCCAGCTCACACCCCCCTCTCTCATATACCTCTCCACCCCATCCCTCCATCTCATCCTCGGCCTCCCCCTCCCTCTTCCCCCCTCCACCTTACTAACATACACTCTCTTCGTCAGTCTTTCACTCATTATATTAACCTCAGTATATGATAAATCATTATGTGATGAGTTTTCACTTGACATTACCCCTTCACATACTGAGGCCTGACTGTGTACAAGGTTAGCATAAAATAGGGTAAGTTAGGTTAGGATAATATTTTAGCATTGAATTACAGTATATGTTTAACCCCTCCCGTCTGGCAGATGTTGTCGCGAATGCTTCCCCCCAGCCGGGCATTCACGACGGAAATCGGCAGAATCGTCTGCTTTTAAACCTTCAGATCTTAGTTAGTACTTAGCCAGTTACAGTAAACCCTCATTATACGATGGGGTTCCGTTCCTGAAAACCCCATTGTAAAGCAATCCATCGTATAGCAATCCCATTATAACATGGAGTCATCGGGGATACGTTCCCAGACGTGCCTAAACTCTCACATACACACACCTTAGCACTCACATACATGAAATATCCTTATGTTTAAACATTTAAAGTAACACATTAATAGTGAATAAAGAGAAAAAAGCATGAAAACTACAGTATACAGTAGAGTTTACCTTTACTGAAGCAAGCAACGGTTGTTTATGTGGTTCCTAGACAATTCGCCATGAAGTCGACAATTCGTTGTCATAATATGGACGTTCCCCGTCAGGACAATTCCCCGTCATTCTATAAATATACTTATTACTGATTAACTGATACTTTAATAACTAATTCTCAGGGGGATCTGTCAAAGTCTATTTTCATTCAATAGCATTGGCTTTGGATATCATTTGTAAGTTGCACTTTTAGACAATATTTAAATTGTTTCTACCTTGCTGTAGTTGACTTTGAATCATGTTCTAGCATCACCCACAGCTGTTTTCATTAAATTCCATTGGTACTACAACATCTTGGGTATATTTTAAAATGACTTTGAAGAGGTACAAGTACAGTACTAAAAAACTAGTGTACTTCCTAAATAAACTGATATGAAAATAAACGACGGGGAATCATCCTGACGACGAAAAGTCCCGATGGCGAATTGTCTTGTTATTGTTGTGATGGCGAATTGACTTGATGGCGAAATATCCCGAAACATTTATATAGACTTAACATGAAGATTATTTGTATAATTCCAAAGTATGTCGATTGTTCACTTAAGGTAATTAGGCATTTATATAAATACCACTGTCTCGTATGTAGCCTTATGCTTAGATGAAGGATCAATCATAAATCAGCTGATTCACGTTTCAATATATTATTATTTTTCATTTAATGCCCATGATTTGATGCCATATTTTACATTTACTATATAAACAATAAACCACCATCACTTTTATAACTTACATAATTAAAAAACTAGTGTACTTGCTAAATAAACTGATACGTAAATAAATGATGGGGAATCGTCCTGACGGCGAATTGTCCCGACTTGGCCTCACAGTCACAGGGACTCACAGCCCTCACTCATCAATGTCAGAACTGCCTGGCTGGGCAGGGCTAGCTAATGAGGCTGGACTGGTGGACAAGTGTGTGTGGTCTAATGCCGACAGTGTGAGGACGTTTTTGTTGCATTTGCACATTCGCTGTTCACTGAGCCGCGGATGATCCGTTGTTGTTGCAAGTCGTTCCCATTGTATAGTGGGCATAGGGTACTAAAATTTTGACATTGTATAAGCGAAATATCGTACAAAGAGGCATCGTATAATAAGGGTTTACTGTATAACAAACAAGGTCTGATATTACTCACCAATCCTTCGACTTCAAGCTGATTGCATCAGATGGTCCATGAAGTGCGTGTAGGAAGAGTGAATGAGTGGGGAATGAGGGCAATTTTTGTTTTTTTGCTGGTGTTCGTATGTGTGGCGGAGGTTCGGTGACACAACGAAAGCTTACACTAGCCCACCACAATGATAACACCTTGATAACACTTCCAGGAGACCAAAATCCACTACAAACACTGTTTCAATGAATATTTTTCCGTAATCAGTCGTACTGGGTGCAGGTAGGCTGGTCACCATAGCAACCACCTTGAGCTCTGGCTGCTTGCCTCTTCACACTTTACAGAGAGACAGACGCTCTTTCTCTCTCTCTCTCTCTCTCTCTCTCTCTCTCACACCACGTATGCTGAAATGGTGAAAGTAAAGAAAGACTTAGAAACAAGGGTGGAGGAAAAGAGCATTAAAAAGGAGGTGAAAAGAATAATCCAAAACAATCCAAAGTTAGTCAGAGATTCAGTAGATATAAACAAATCTATAGTAATCACTGGTATAGAAGAGGAAGAAGTAAAAAATAAGATCACAAGAGACAAAAAGGAGATGGCAAATGTAATGAGCTTACTGAAAGAAGTATCAGAGGAAATCTGTAGTAAAGACATAGAGGAACACAAAAGGTTAGGGAAATATGAGAAAAGCAAGACAAGACCTCTAAAGGTGACTTTCCAGAGTGTAAACACTGTGGAAGAGATACTAAAAAATGCAAAGAATCTTATGGAAAAAGAGGAGTTCAAAAATGTATGGATAAAAAGATGCCTAACACAAGAGGAACTGGAATTACTGAAAGAGAAAAGGGAGGAAGCAAAAACAAAAAATGAGGGAAGATCAGAAGATGAGAAGAAGAAATTTTTTTTTCCAAAGTAATAGGATTGCAGGTACGAAACTGGTACACAAAGAAAGTGGTACACAAACAGGATGGAATAAAAAGGAGGAAGGTAGTAGAACCATGTCATGACAAGTATATGAACAAGATGATAAAGTTGATGTACTCAAATGTGGATGGAATGGTATCTAAATTACTAAAGATGAACGATTATGTCAGAGAAAATGAACCACAAATAATATGCCTAACTGAAACAAAATTAACACCAAGGATATCTAATGACATACTAAACTTAGAGGAATACAATATATGGAGAAGAGACAGAAATTTAAAAAAAGGAGGAGGAATTATAATATTAACTAAGAAAAATCTAAAAGTCAATGAAATAAAACTAGATATACCATCACAAGTAGAACTGATTGCAGTAGAGATCAACACATCTGAAGGTAAAGTAGTTGTAGCCAATTTGTACATGCCACCCAGATCAAACACATGGGAAAGAGATGAATATGAGGACCTGGCAGAGAGTACAATTCAGAGTTTAAGATCATTACTACATAAAATGGAAGAGAAATCAGAAAGAATTATACTAACTGGGGATTTCAATACAAATATAAATTGGAATACTCTAGATATGATTAGCCAAGAAAGCTGTTGGGACCAAAAGCTCCTGGATCTCGTACAAGAGTTCTTCCTAACGCAACATGTGAGGGAAACCACCAGAAAAAGAGGACTTGATGTCCTTCAGTGCTAGATCTAATATTTACTAGGCAAGAAAATGATATTGACAGTTTAATATATCACCCTCCACTGGGCAAAAGCGATCATGCAGTACTAAACTATAACTTCAGGATAGCATATGACATAGTAAACAGCAATGACAGTTACAAAAAGAGCCTAAACTACAAAAATGGAAATTATCAAGACCTAAAGAAGTATTTCTTAGAAGTTGATTGGGAAAATGAGCTTAGAGGACAAGATTTAAATGCTGTATCTAAAAAATTCTGTGAATTTTATGAAATAGGAGTCCAGAAGTACATCCCACAGCACAAAGAAGCAGATAAGAAAATACAGAAATGGTTCAATACAGAATGTAAAAAATCAAAAGAAAGAAGAGATTTGTTGTGGAATAGATACAGAAGACATAATAGTGAAAGGGCGTATAATAATTACAAACAGGCAAGAAATGATTATACAACAATAAGGAGGGAAGCCCAAAAACAGTTTGAGGAGGATATAATAAATAAAAGTAGTGATCAACCAAAGCTGTTTTACAGCTATATCAGAAGCAAAACCAAAGTAAAAGATATAATACAATCCATTACGGACGAGGGAATCACTTATACACAAGAGAAAGATATTTGTGAAGCACTAAATAAGAATTTCCAATTAGTTTTTACAGAAGAAAAAAATTTTGAGAGGGACTATGTGGAACATGCATGTCCACACATACTACCAGATATACAAATAGCAGAAAAAGTAATACAGGAGGAGTTAAGTAGAGTACACAGAGGAAAAGCAAGTGGTCCTAATGAAATTTCATGTTGGGTACTACGAGAATGTGCAAAGGAGTTAAGTAAACCATTATTTTTAATTTTCAAGAAATCCTTGAGTCAAGGTAAACTACCTGATATTTGGAAAAAAGCAAATATTGTCCCCTTATTCAAGAAAGGAAATAGACAAAATCCACTCAACTACTGACCAGTATCACTGACCGGTGTTGTAAGCAAGGTACTAGAAAAGCTTATGAGAAAAGCTTGGGTAGATCATCTAGAAGAACACAGTATGATAACAGAAAGACAGTTTGGTTTCAGAAAAGGAAAATCATGTGTTACTAATCTGTTGAGCTACTATGACAGAGTAACAAACACAATACAGGAAAGAGAAGAATGGGTGAACAGTATCTATTTAGGTTTCAAGAAAGCTTTTGACACAGTACCACACCAAAGACTTTTATGGAAACTGTACCATCAAGGAGGAATTCGAGGCAAACTGTTTTGTTGGATGCAAGACTTTCTCATAAAAAGACTTCCTGGACTGCCGAGATGATTCCAGACATCTGCCGAACAATCAATGATTTTCGTAAATGGGACTATTTCTCAAAACTGCTGAAATGTCAGATCTACCGAATAATCAGCTGCCGAATAATAGGACTTTTACTGTGTATATCTATCTATCTATCTATAGATAGATAGATAGATAGATAGATAAATATTACATACATACATACATACATATACAGTAATCCGTCCAATATCTGATGTAATAGAGCCAAAGGCACGTCCGGAAAGTGGTCCTGTCCGTATAGTGTGCCCCAGCCTCCTGGACTTGTACTTATGGACCCTAACTCAGAAAAACACCTATACAACTCCCTCTGGACATGCATTGCACCTATTTAAGACCCAAATCACACCAATAAGGGACATTAAAGACTGAAATAAATGCAAAAGAACCAGAGAATGAGGGTTTAGAGGTGAGTTTATACAATATTAAACATTCTAGGTATATACAACAAGTCCCTGGCTCCTGGACTGGTAGTTATGGACCCTAACCTAGCCTAACTCAGAAAAACACCTCCCGACTGCACATGAATAGCACCTAATACCCTGTTGACACCAATAAGGGACATAAAAGAGTGAAATGAGGTGTTAGAGGTAAGTATGGAAAATATAGTACAATATGAAACATTCTGGGTACTTACAGCAAGTTCCTGACCATCTCGATGAATAACCCGCCTCCTCTCAGACTCTGACAGTAAGAAGGAGTTCCTGAAGCACTTGCAGTACACTGTTCATGAAGTCTTGCACTGAATTTAGTCATTTGCACTCAGAATTCCATTCCCTTAACACTGCGCACTCTTGTCTTACTTGCGCTCCATTGTACCTTAATGAAGTAAGTGTTGCACTCTTCACTTAAAGTCTTTCCACTCATAAAACCATTTTCTAAACATAACACACTCAAGTTAATTTATGTTACATTGCAAGTCAATTAAATCTTCGTCTTTTCACTCAGAATTCTAATTCCATAACACTATGCATTGTTTTTTTTCACTGCACAACACTGTAAATTCCCGTGTGGTCTAGTGGAGAAGTTCTAACCGTTTAATCACTGTCAGAGTCTGAGAGTAGCTCTTGCAGGTGACCTAGGGGTGCATCGCTGGGTCGTGGTGATGGCGTACCCACTGCAGACGACTATGAAGAGAGGCGCAAATTCACGTCGAGTGGTCACTACACCGTGCCTGATGTGCTGGGCTGTGGCTCGGAGCATGAGGGCCTGTCTTGGGGAGGCAATGGAGTGAAGCCAGGGCTGGGCACAGCGGGGATCACGGGTCTGAAAAAGCTGTCAGTGGTTGATTGACGCAAGGAACGATGATTTTGACGATTAATGATGCGCTACCGGAAAGCGCGCACTTCCTCCACAAGTCCCAAGGGCCCCATCTCCATGTCACAGTCCAGGTGCTCCAGGTAGTCCAGAACGAACTCTAGGTGTTCCTGGAGTGCGCTCAGCTTGAGGATGGCTGGAGTAGTGTCGTGCTGAGAGGAGTCCGCATCATCGTCGCCATCCTCGTAGGAGTCTTCAAGCTGAGTACTGACACCTGCAACTGAAGATGCGATCTCGATATCAGACAGGGTCTGATACCCAGGATCGCCCTCGTCGTCATCCAGCCACTCACGCACTTCGTCCACATTAATATCGTCCCCATGCGCACGTAGACGTGCATGGAAGTCATCCACGTCAAAACCTAGGAAATCATGCTCCACATCCGTTCTGAGAAGCAGACAAGACCAACCATTTTCTAGAATCTTGACAGGGATTTCCTTCCATGCACTGGCCCAGTTGTAGATGGCAGACTTGATGTTGTAGCAGCGAAGGTTTTCCAAAGTCCACTGGCCTCGCGTGTCCCGTCTCTCGCTGCGCTCGTCCTTGTCTTCGAGAACAACCATCACCTCGTCCAGGAACTTCCGTCGGTACAGCCTCTTCGTTGCCACGATCACTCCTTGGTCCATTGGTTGAATGAGAGCAGTAGTATTAGGTGGCAGACACATGCACCTAATGCACCCATTCTCAGCCACCAAGTCCTTGTTGCACGGGTGAGCAGGTGCATTGTCGAGGAGGAGGAGGGCCTTTACCTGGTCGCGTGGGATTCCCAGTTTCTCCATCTGGTAATGGATGACCCCCTTGACGAAATGGCGGTGGAACCAGTCTCTGAAGATGTGGGCAGTGAACCATGCCTTCAAGGAATGGTACCAGACGACAGGAAGGACATCCATCACCCCACGAAGACACCGAGGCTGCTTTGCACGGCCAACAATAATGGGGTTAAGCTGGTGCATGCCGTTAGCATTGGCACAACACAAAGCAGATATCTGTTGCTTGCAGAGCTTGCGGCCAGGTACATGGTTCTGCGTCTCCTCGGCTAGAGTGTTCGTAGGCATAGAGTGATAGAATAAGCCAGCTTCGTCAGCGTTGTAGACTTGATCGAGAGTGAGGCCCACCCTGTCGATCAAGCGCTTCACCTTGTGCCGAAACTCGTCTACTCCATCCTCGTTGGCGTCCAAAACTTCACCATGAGACTTACGGTTGGTAAGGCCATGTCGTAACTTGAACGCGAGGAGCCAACCTTTGGATGCCTTGAAGTCTAGGGCGTCGTGAAGCCTTGCAAACTTCTCAGCAGCAGCCTTCAGCTCCATACCACGCACCATCACACCAGCAGCATGTTGCTGTCGATACCAAATCAACATGGAGGGGTCGACTTCTGCATACTTGGGAATAAACATCACCTTCCTCTCCACGTTGCGTTTGCTTTTCGACGAGAAGTCAGCCATGTACTGCATGAGTTTGTCTTGGGATCTCTTGATATCAAACAAAGTAGATCGGGCCAGGTTGAATTCACGAAGGAATGCGTGAGGAAGACCATCCCGCATCCACCATGTCCAATATCTCCCTCTTCTTCTCCAGAGTCAAAACCACTCTCTTCCTCTTCTCGGGCGGCAGGGCCATCATCATAGACACGAAGAAGAGGCACGAGAACAGCAGGAGAGCCTGCAGCAGGTAAGGTACCACCACAAAAGTGAGCACGTGGGTGGCCATGATGATGAGCGTGCACACACAACAAGAGACAGGTGGTAAGTGGGGAGGATGCTGGGGCACTTTAGCGGACGTCGGCGGAACGACGCAACAGAACACAGCTGGACCGCGCTACGTGCGCCAACTTCAAATTACGGGCTGGAAAAAGTTGGATTTTTTCCCAATTTTTTGCAGTTTTTGGCCCATTTTGGGAGTATTGGATCCCGGGATGAAAATGTCCAGTAATTGGAGATGTCCGGAAATTGGCCGTCCGGATATTACGGGGATTACCATATATACTGTATATATATATATATATATATATATATATATATATATATATTTATAAATATATACATATACAGTATGCCCCCACGTTTGGCGATCCAATTAGTCTGGCGAAACTACCGCCAAATGCGAATTTCGCCAAACGCGAGTTCTTTTTACCATATAAATTGCCTATAAAGTGCCTCAATCAGTCTTTGGTCATTGCCAAAGACCCCTTTTTGACCCCTAAAACACCATCTTTCAAGCTGAAATAAAATCTTTTGCCTTCACAAATTAATACACATGTAGAAAACAGACCAATAAACAATAAATAAAGCTAATAAGACATGATATAAAGGTTGTAACTAACCGTAAATAGAGTGAAGATAGGCTTGCTTGGCTGGGGACGTCGGAGTGGCAGTGGGGGCAGCTTAGTTGCTACCACCACTTTCCTCATCACTCTCCCCCTCCTCCCCCATAACCCCCTTAGCAACCATTTGTCTCGCTTGATCATCCACTTCATCGAAGCCAGAAAAGTCAGCATCCAGCTTAAAGAGGGCAGCGTAGCTTGGCTGGGGAGGTTGGGGTGGCTGGGGAGGTTGGGATGGCTGGGAAGGTTGTGGCTGTTCTTGTGGCTGTTCTTGTGGCTGCTTTTGGGGCTGTTCTTGTGGCACATCGAGTGGGGGGGACCGCCAGGGGACCACCAAGTTTGAATTCAAATCGCCAAACGCGCATTCGGTGGTCCGTGGCCACCCTACCGCCAAAAGTGAGTTTCGCCAAGTTGAAATTCGCCAAACGCGGGGGCTTACTGTATATATGATGTGCCCATCCCCACGGGAAGCCCAGGGAGGGGTGTCACAACACCCACCCCACAGAGGACCCACGGCCAGGATAGTGAAATACCCACCCATAGGGGAAGCCACGGGGAGACGCGTAGAATGCATAAGGGTTCCAAACCAGAGGGTCCTACATCTCCCACCATCATGCGCCTCCCTTCCTTTCAAGCAGACTCAACGAGAGGTATGCAGTGCTGGTACACTACACTCCAGCCAGACCAGCACTCGCCAGGATCAGGGTGGGACTTGTCCTAGCACAGTCCCAAGCAGCACCACGGTGATGGCCACTGTACAGACCGGGAAGGAAGGGACAGCCACTTACACCCTTCTGCTGTTATCCCCTGCAGCCCTGTGATGACGGCCACTCTATGCACCGGGCAGGAAGTGACGGCCACTGTTTGCACTTCGGCTGGTAAACCAGACAAAGGCAAACCTGCAGTGACGGCCTCTGTACGCACCGGGAAGGATGGGACGGCCATTGTACGCCCTTTGTCTGCCACCTCCTTAGGGAGCAGCCCTGCTGTGACGGACACTGTACGCACCAGGCAGGAAGTGACAGCCACTGTACGCACTTTGGCTCTTGTCTCTAGGACCCGTGGACCTGCAGTGACACCCATTGTATGCACCGGGCAGGAAGGGACGGCCACTGTACGCCCTTCGTTCATGACCTGTGAGACTACCCCTTTGGAGGAAGTCCCTAGCTCGGCCCACCACCCATCCAGAGGCCGAATGGGATGCTTCTCTCTCTCTCTCCTCACAGTTGCAGTCTCCCAGAGGGGTTGTGGCGAGGGCCCATCACAAGCCTGGGGATCCATGCCCTGCAGCCTGCCCCTGGACGACGCCCTCAGCTGACGGACTCCACGAGGAAGGGATGCTGCAGGCAGCTCCTGACGGTGGGCCGACCCCGCTGAGACTGCAGCTCCCAGACACCCAGGGGCACCCCTAGGACTCCGGGGTGTGTTGACCTCCCCAGCCCCATCCGCAGATAGCCCTCCAGGAGCCGGCGGAGGCAAGCTCGCCTGCTGGCCCTGTTTGGCCCCAGTCCAGAGGGCCACCTTCCCAGTCGAGGCCCCACCAGGGAAGGGCCTCTCTCCACGCTGACCAACAGCCCTGTCCGGATGACATCGCCTGTGGCAGTAGTCACATGCCTCCTACGAAAGTCACACCTGATAAACTACCTCCCACACTTGAGTGCCACCTGTAAGCAGCCCAGCCCCACAGCAGCCCGGGCCGGAATCTATCAGCCTGACGGTGTCCCCCTTAACGTGTATATGTGTATCATTGTTATTGTACTGTATAGACTGTAATTACGGCAATATATGTGTAAGGTTGGTCAGCCGAGTTTTTATGCCCTGTTCCTCATGTTGTGTATTCTAGTTCTGGTCTTGAAAGAGAACCCCAGCTCAGTAGCTAGTGTTCTAAGGACGAGAAGTTGACCTAAGAACACCTAGCATAACAATATATTTATTGCATAGTTGAAACAGAAGAAAGAAGAATAAGAAATGACTACCGCATCAGCAAAACAATTGTCACAGCAAAAAAACAAAACTGACCCGTTGACACGCCAGAACAACAAAATTCACCAAATGATCAAACTCTGATCGGTACACGCACACACTGGCTACAGCCAGGGTTGCTGCTGGGGAAAGTAGAAAAATCCAAGACGGCTCACCTAAAATCTCTAAGATCTAGGGTTGCCATACATCCGAATTTTCCCGGACATGTCCTGCATTTAGTTGTCATAATCTTCGTCTGGGAAGAATTTTAAAAATTCCCCAAAAGTCCAGAATTTCAGCTTCCATCACTTTTTCTCAAAAAATTTAATATACCATCAAACTCTGAGAGAGAGAAGGAGAGAGAGACCTTCGTTGTTTTTGTCAGATGCTAAGTGTTGCCAACTTGGCTGGTTTAGTGCTAACAGCTGGCTAAAATGTCCTTCCTTTTCCTGTTGTTCACCCATGTGTTGTTTTTTCTTCCATAGTGCTGTTATAGCCATAAAATGAAAGGTAACTGCACACAATTACTGGCTTAGTTTTCATTGTTACACTGTAGCATTTGTTATTCTTATGATCTTATCCTGCATCTAGCTTTAGCATTTTTTTAGTTATAATCTAGCCAATTCTGTACTTTGGCTGTTTTGCATTATATTGTAAAAAGATTAAAGATTGTGTTACAGTAGAGCAGTACTGGTTCTCTCTTTCTCTCTCTCTCTCTCTCGGAATATATGCCGGGTATATATATATATATATATATATATAAGTAATCCCCCCACTATCCGATGTAATAGAGCCAAAGGCATGTTCGGAAGGTGGTCCCGTCTGGAAAGTGGGCCTCTGACTGCTGGACTGGTACTTATGACCCTAACCCAACCTAACTTTGAAAGCCACCTAAATAACTCCCTACCGGACATGCATAGCACTTATTTAAACCTATTAAAGACCCTGTTCACACAAATAATGGATATAAAGCGTGAAATAAATGAAAAGAAACCAGAGAACGAGGAATTAGAAGTATGGAATATACTTAGGCCTAGCAGTGTACAGGGTACTGTACTTACAGCACGTCTGTGGCTGCCTCCTCGAACTGTCCAAGGCTCTGTTAGTTGTGAAAATGCTCTTGAAGCACGTACATTAATCCAGTGTTGTGCTACACTTAATTCTTTGCACTGTGAGTTATAATTGTTTAACACTGCACATTCTTCTTAATTGAACCACACCAGCTTCAACTTCCAGTTTCAACCACCACTCTGCACTCCACACTTAACCCTTTAAACGCGGATCGTCGCATTTGCGACGCTCGGCGAAAAGGACATAACGGCGGAGCGTCGCATTTGCAATTCTAGTAAATTTTGAATAACCGCGGGCAAGCAGGCTCCAGTTGGTATTGTCTATCAGTACCACCACCCTTTAGCTACAATTAGCATACTTTACCTTTGTACTACTGACCTCCGTTGTTCCCAAGTATCGCGATTTTCCCCCCTACCCCCGCACCGTGGCCCAGCCAGCCTGGCTGTGATACATGGCAGTGCTCTGACTGCTCAGAACTGTAAATCTGCGCTCTCCTCTCACAAGCAGTTTATGCTAATAGGAAACGCTTGTTTCCCCAGTTGTAACACTAGCTTTTTTCGCATGGTTTGCCCCTGTTTAGTGTCAGTTTACCGCAGGCTTTCAAAGTGACATTATGGCGAGTTCTAGCTCTTCTGAGTCAGTGCAATCGGCCAACAGGAACGAGAATAAAGTGACAGGCGTAAGGCAGAATAAAAAGCGCGCCGCGGTGATCTTTTGGGAAGTAATATGATTGAAAATAATGTAGTGTACATGTTTTTAGCTGTGAAAATGGAAATGTTTGTTGAGTGACGAGAAGACCGCCGCCGCGCTGCATGTCGGCCGTACGCTTCGTTGATTTTAGCCTTATTTTCAGTGCTTATTGTACAAATACGGATTCCAAACTACCTTTACGTTGTAGTATAAAGTTTACTGTGACAGAATGAGGCTGTGGTAGAGGGGAAACCGGGTTGCTGGAGGTGTGAAAGTGAAGATTTGGTTACCCAACTTTGCAAGTCTCCACAAGTCCTTGGGTAGTCCACGAAGGCTCAACACCTGTCTCTGAAGAAAGCTGAATGTAAGTACTATCTGCCATACCAAGTATAATGTTCTAGGGTTAATCTCTGATTTTTGGCTAATATTTTCCTACAGGTACTCAGACCGCGATACAACCCCGCCACTCGGGGGGGGGGGTCGACTGTTCACGGCTGCGTTTAAAGGGTTAATCCTTTGCACTCTAAATTCTAATTTGTTAACACTGCAAAACACTGTAAATTCCCATGTGGTATAGTGGCGAGGTATTGCAGTTTATTCACTGTTTATTCGTAAAAAAACGAGCACGTGCAGCATCCATTACGATGGACGTCTTCCCTGAACGAAGGTTAGGCAGTAACTGGGGACAGGGTTGCCAGATCTGAACTCGGCCATATTACCAAACGCCTCAACTTTCATTACCAAATTTAACTTTTCATTACCAAATTCTTAAAGGAAGCATTTATTCTTCACTATTTATATGTACAGTGGAAATAATCACTCTCCTTATAATCAGCAGCATGTTTATATTTGTGCTCTGTATACTAGCAGATTAATCAAAGAAAGCAGACAGTCCACCATCTCCATTACCTATATCTTTATACATGTGAAAAATCTGTTTGGTAATGGATCATGCTGATTCACTTAAAAACTAACTTTTCAGTACCAAATTGGCCTGCATTTGGTGATGAAAAATACCAAATGGCAACCGTGACTGGGGAGAGGGGGAAGGGGGAGGAAGGAAGGGGTGAAGGGCCATGGTGTAAACAGCTGTTTGGCGCCGTGCGGCAATTTCAAATTACGGATGGGAAAATATTAGGATTTTGGGGGGATTTTTTTCTTTTTTTTGGCCATTTTTGGGTTCTGAAGGTCCAGGCCCACAATGTCCGGTAAGTGGGGAGTCCGGAAAGTAGACGTCTGGAAAGTACAGAGATTACTGTATCTATCTATCTATCTATCTATATATATATATATATGTATGTATGTATGTCAAGGTTTCATAACATCAAAGGCCCAAAGTGTGTTTTGGGGGGTCGGGGGGGAGAATGGGTTTCAGCAGAGGCGTCCGGTATTTTTACTGTTCAGATATGGCAACCCTACAAGATCGTATGAAAAAAACCAAGATTTACATAACAATTTTTATATGTACATAATTATAAATGCAGGTATAGCTCCTTCAGCTCATCTCTTAGGCTTTTATACAGCAGAATTGTTGTTCATAAACCTGTGTGTTTTCCTCTTAGCTACTGGCAACTTCGGTCTCGTCGGCAGGATACATGTTACCTGCTGTGTACTCCAACACCCATCTCCATAACTCCAGCCAATATTATCACTTTTCATGTCAGTGATGAGTTCTTTTGATGGTTTCCATTCAAAGCATGGTACTTCTTGTCAAACGATGGCTTGTTTTGCAAATAACTGATTGACAGTTGTGTGAGTCAACAATCTGTTCGTGGTCATGGTTTTTAGCATAGTCATTTGTGAGAACAATCTCTCAACAAATGGAGAAGAATGTGGTAGAACTAAAAGATCACACATTATTCTTGAAAGAAATGCAAATTTAGATTGATTATTCCCATCAGTAGTTCCAACCATTTCATGCCAGAAATATGATGTTGAATGATTCAGATGCTGAAGAGTTGATCTGGAATGCAACAGATCTTGCCACAGTTATTTTAGAGAATCAAGTTGTTTCTCCTTTAGGAGAGCATGGAAGTGTACCACCAAATTTGCAATTGCTTTTGTTCTTCTGGGAGACAGAGCTACTTTTGGATAAAAAATATTGAGTAATGCCAGCATATTTTCCTCATCAAAAGGAAAGTGTTTTTGCACCTGTACACACAGTTCACAAGGTGCATACACGTTATTATAGACGAACGTTTCATACTAATCATTAAAGTTAAAGTATATTTTCCAGGTTTAATGTGAATATTTATTAGGACAAAAAAAAAAAAAAAAAGATCTAGGTGACTTTTCAAATTAATCTCCAAGAACCCAAGGTAGGGGAAAAAACCCAAGATCTTGTATAAAAAAAAAAAAATGTTTTACTCTGTGTTGGTGTTGCAACATTAAATTGGCGGGAACATTACTTGACAACAGTATTTTGAGATTTCGACGAATCTTAATTTAGCGATCGGATAGTCGCCACTTGTACAATGGAGGCCACAGCACATTTAAAAAATACTACTTGTAACACGAGTTTCTGCAGATATTTGTAGAGGTGAAAGAATATGTCATTCTGAGTAGAAAATCTTATGTACACATATGCATTTTAGGGATTACATTAGGCATGAGGTGGATTTTAAAAATTACGCAACATATCAGTGTCACACATCACGGAGAGAAGGTGGGTAGGGGAGGAGGGGCGAGGCTACCTAGGCGCCCATGCAACATGGTGAAATTATGAATTTTTTAAATGTGATTTTTTGCGCAAGTTATGTAACATTACAGTAAAGGTATCTTCAAACGGGAAATCACTCTATTAATAGGAATTATGTAATTCACTGATAAGGATTACATGAGGACAGTATGGCTGTAATTAGTGAGAAAAATAATGTAAATGTTATGTGGCAATGTTTATTTTCCCCGTCATGTTGAAAAGCTGTGTAAGATGTTCGAACATTGGGAGATTTTATGTATGAGGGGGAGGGTGCGCTATTTTTTATTTATTATCACTACTTTGTTATTATTATTTTTAAATTTTTTTTTTTGGAATTTTGCATCCGAGGCAACCTCCCCTGTGCCCCCCCCCCCACGCTACGCCACCAGTTGGAATAAATCAGCACTGGTAAGGGTAATTTCTTGCTAGAATCAGCTCTCTAAGGTGACATCCATCTGTCCTCAGTGCACCACAAGATGGCGTCTGTCTGTCTTCTGTGCCTTGGGGATTGTAAGCATCATTTGCCACTTTTGTGGCAACAGTTTAACACCATAGATATGATAAGACAAGTAAACTTTAAGAATAGGAAGTGAATTAATTACGTCTTGCTGCTGCGTAAACTAAACTGTACCTTTACCTCAATGATTCTACAGCCAAGGGCAAGGAAAGTGGCTGGTCGAGAGTTCGAGGAGGTACATGTACCCAGTAACATATCCTGTATTGTGGCCTTCTCATCATTTTCGATAAACCTGTTCATGCATATTTGTGTTTGTGGTACTTTCCATGACATTATGTACTGTATTTATTGGGTCAGAATTGTTGTAAAAAAGAAATTTAGGGTTTCAGCCTGGGGTACTTGGGACCAGTTACCATTTGGGGTACATGGGACCATTACAGTATATGCCATTGGTTCTGTATTTTCGTTTTCATGCATTTCCGTTATCGTGCATCATGTTTTATACCAGTTATTTGCAGTAACCAAGGGATCGCTTTATGTTACTGAACTGATGAGACTAATAAATGTTATTTCAGAAACTGTGGGATCAAGTGGTGAAGTATGTCATAGTTGGCTGAGCACCACCAGTGATGATATAGTTCCTGCTGCTGCACACAGAACTGTCTTCTGGAACACAAGCTCTGAACTATGTAAAGTGATCCAGCTGATTAACAGAGGAGCTTTGTCACAAAGCTTGTAAGTGCAGGTTTGTTTAGGAAGGGTTTCCCGTGAGATCTGTAAGAAACATCAGGAGATTGCACCACCTCCCCTGCTGGTCTATTCAAAGTACAGTATCTGTAATTTTGTCAGGGAAGCTGAAATTTTTTAAATCTTTAAGGCAACTGCTTCTCAATTTAAATCTACTTGTATCTCCCTTTGTTCCTCCATCATTCATCAGAAAAGATCCTCTCTGCCTAACCTTTCCAATCCTGTTATGCCTTCGAACATCATGATCAAATCTCATCTCTCTCTCCCCTCTCTTGTAGGGTTTGTAGCTTCAACCTCGTCAGTTTCTCCTCATAGGAATATTCTTTCAAGCTGGGTATCATCTTCATAATCATTCTTTGAATCCCCCCCCCACCCCCCCACCCATATGAATGAGAAGTTTAACTGGGACAGGGAAGGTTTGGAGCCAGCATATCCAGTGTTTGGCCCTTGGCTTTTGATTAATGTTGCTACTGTGAGCTGGCAAATAGCCAAGATGCAGGTGGGGAAGGCAGCAGGTGTGTCTGGGTTGACTGCTGAAATGTTGAAAGCCTCATGAGATTAGGAGTGGGGTTAATCACAGACCTGATAAATATGATTAAATATGAGTATGTTATCCCAGATGATTGGCCGAAGAGTGTAATTGTAAATGTGTACAAGGGGAAGGGTGATGTCCTGGAAAGAGAAAATTACGGAGGCATAAAGCTTTTAGATCAGATAATGAAGGTGATGGAGAGAGGTCTAGAAGGTATAATTAGAGAAAGAGCGAATATTTATGAGATGCAGTTTGGGTTTATGCCAGGAAAAGGGACCACTGCTGCCATATTCATTGTTCAACAGCATTCGAAAAATAAATAGGAAAGAAAAGCGAAATTGTTCTTTGTTTTTGTTTATTCGGAGAAGGCCTTTGATAGAGTCCCTAGAGTGGTGGTGAGGTGGGCAGTGAGAAAGCTTGGGATTGTGGAGTGGCTGGTTAAGGTGGTTATGGCCATGTATTTGGGTGCTTACACCAGCGTAAGGGTGAATGGAGATTTGAGTGACAAGCTTTCCGCAAATGTTCGTGTGCACAAGGGGTTAGTTTTGAGCCCCTTGTTGTTTAATATGGTACTTGAAACCTTCTCACGTGACTTCAGAAATGGATTCCTGTGGGAGATGTGTAAGCTGATGACTTGGTGTTCATTGCAGAGAATGGAAGGGAGGCGGAGGAAAGATTTAGGAAGTAGGGCTTAAAAGTAAATGCTGATAAAACAAAAGTGATAGTATCTAGGGCTGGTGGAGGTACTGTCAAAGAAGAGGGAGATGGCCATGTGCAATTTTTCACAAGGGCATGGGAAGTAATTCCATCATGTGCAGTGTCTGTGATAAGTGAGGTGAGGAGAGAAATGACTGAACAGGGAGATGTTGACAAGTGGACAAGAGGCCCACCAAGACATAAAGTGACCTGGTGGTGGGATGAAAGTATAGAAACTGCAGTTAAGGGGAAAAGACTGCTTTTCTGGGAATAGAAGAAGGGTGGTGGCTGCCAAGCAAAGGGCTAGATAAGAGGTTTACAGGGCGAAGTCTGAGTCAGAGACTTTTACTCGATAACCTGAATCATGTGGAAGGGAAGAATATGATTTTTAAGGTGGCAAATCAGTTGAAGAGGGAGAACAGGAATGTCATAGGTGACCAGTGTGTGAAGAATGGTGAAAGGGGGGTTGTGATGAATAGTGGGAATATTAGAGACACATGGAGAGAGCATTACAGCTGGTTGTTGAATGAGGAGCTTGACTGGGACAGGGAAGGTTTGGAGCTTGCAGATCCAGTTTTTGGCCCATGGCCTTTGATTGACCATGGTACTGTGAGTGGGGCAATAGGCAAGATGCAAGTGGGGAAGGCAGCAGGTGTTTTTGGGTTGACTGCTGAAATGTCGAAAGTCTCAGGAGATATAGGAGTGAGGTTAGTCACTGACCTGATAAATATGATTGTATATTGACTCTGTCGGATACGTTTATGTGAAGCTACAGAACGTGGTGAATGTTTTGGGTGTATCAGATAGAGCCAGGATTCCGGGGGCATCAGTGGTGAGCAAATGGAAGCGTCAACTATTGGATTGGGGAAATTTGGGCTGTCTGGACATTGCTACTTCTCACCCTGCTCCAAGGTGGGAAAGGAGTCTGGATGATGATTGATGATGATGATGATGATAATGGTGATCAGTATATGGATGTGTTGTCCCAGATTATTGGCTGAAGAGTGTACAATAATTGTAAATGTGTACAAGGGGAAGGGTGATGCCCTGGAAAGAGGAAATTATAGAGGCATAAAGCTTTTAGACCAGATAATGAAGGTAATGGAGAGAGTTTAGAAGGTATGATTGGAGAAAGAGCAAATACTGATGAGTATGATTAGAGATAGAGCAAATATTGATGCGATGCAGTTTTGGTTTATGCCAGGCAAATGGACCACTGGTGCTATATTCATAGTGTCACAGCTTTAGGAAAAATATGTAGGAAAGAAAAGGGAACTGTACTTTTTTTTTTGTAGATGCCTTTGACAGAGTCTTTAGAGAAGTGGCGAGGTGGGCATTGAAAAAACTTGGGATTGAGGAATGGCTGGTTAGGGTCATTTTGGCCATGAATGTGGGTGTTTACACTCAGGTAATGGTGTATGGAGATTTGAGTGAATGTTGGTGTGCATTAGGAGTCAGTCTTGAGCTCATTGTTGTTTAATATGGTACCTGAAGCCCCCTCACTTGACATCAGAAATGGATTCCCATGGAAGATTTTGTATGCTGATGATTTGGTGTTGGTTGCAGAGAATGAAAGGGAGGTGGAAGAAAGATTTAGGAAGTGGAGAGATGGTATGGGGTACAAGGGTTTAAGAGTAAATGCAGTTAAAACAAAAGTGATGGTATCCAGGGTTGCTGGTGGAGGTACAGTACTGTCAAAGGAGAGGGAGAGTGGCCATGTACAGTAGAAGTCCGAATTTTCGGCATCTATGGGACCAGGCAAGTGCCGAAATATCAAAATTGCCGAATTATCGAAAACCCTACCCACTCAGTACCTTATATGTTTCGGTGAACACTATCATCATTACTCACATCATTAGAAATGTGTTTGGAGAGAGTACTGTTTACTGTTTGATACTGTACAATACTGTAATGAATACAGTACTATACATGAATATGAAAAATAAAGAAATTAGTGAACATACTGTATATAAATGTAATGGTACAGTAGGCCTACAAGTTCACATGCACTTACCTAAACTTATAGTAGGTTCCTTATTTACATATGTACAATAGAAGGGGTTGATTGGAGTCTGCTACTGCTGGAAGAAGTCCCCAGCAGTAGAGGGTCCTGCAACAGGCTCTAAGGACTCTTCTCCCTGTTGCTGCGGCAGTAGAGCTTGAGGTTCAGAGACTGCTGTTGGTGATGGAGAGGAGGGAGCAGAGGAGCTTACATTAAACTCATCCATAATCTGTTTCCTACTCATGCCAGCCTCTAATTTTTTCAACAGCTCAATTTTCCGAGCAATAGTCAACATCTTATGTGTACGCTTCTTGCTAACACCAGTTAACTTTCCACACGTGGAGGCCATTTTCAAAACACGCAGAAGATGTTTATACTGTTCACAACACACGGCTGGTCCAATCAGGTGTTACAAAGCTCCTGTCTGATGTTACGGTGCTTACAGCACACTCGAATAGTAATTTCAGAGGTATTTCGGTACGAAGTTCACAAAGCACACAGAAGAATCAAGAGAAGTCGGCAGCAGCACGGCAACAACTCGGAAGAATGGCGGAAGAATGGCGAAACAGATTCTCTTTCCCATGCTAGACTCACGACATGTTTGTCCTCTCTTTATGCTATAGGAGAAAGAGCTAGCCTCTGAGCTTCATGGCAGTGGTAGACTCGTTCCATCACTTTCACTATCTCACTCACTAAGGCGGGTAAAGGCGGGTAGCTAGCTGGCGAGCCTCATGGAGAATTTCAAGACTGACGAAAAAAATCGGAGAATCTGCCGAACGATCGGAGATTTTCGTAAATGGGACTATTTCTCAAAACTGCCGAAATGTCAGATTTGCCGGGGATTTGGATGACGAAATATTGGACTTTTACTGTACAATTTGTCACAAGGGCATGGGAAGTAATTCCATCTTGTCCAGTGTTTGTGATAAGTTAGTGCATAAGAGATGTATTGGTATTAGAGGTAGACTGTGAAATAATACTGATTTCATGTGTGCGGTGTGTCGGGAGAGCATGTCGAAATTGTCAGTCGTGAAAGGATTAAACTTGCTGGTGAGTCTCATGAGTGTATGGTAGAGTTTTATTATTTGGGAGACTTGTTATATGCTGCAGGTGGGGCTGGAGTGAGGAGTGGTTGGAAGAAATTCAGGGAGCTGTTACCTCTCCTGGCATTGAGAAGGCTCTCCCTCCATGCTAAGGGATCTTTGTATACAGCTTGTGTTAGGAGTGTAATGCTGTAAGGTATTGAGACTTGGGAAGTAAAGGGAGAGGATGTTTCAGACTCAAACGTACGGAAATGACAGTGATTAGGTGGACGGTCAGAGTGTCTCTGAGTGTTAAGCCTAGGGGGCTTAGGTTAATGATGGAGGAGTTCAGGGGTAGGATAGGACTGGAATGTATTGGTGTTGTGATGAGGAGGGGTAGATTGAGATGGTTTGGGCATGTGGAGAGGATGGGGGATAATAATTGGGTGCAGAAAATGAGAATTATTAATGTTAGGGTTAGGTTTGTGAGAGGTAGGCTGAAAAAGACCTGGGATGAGGTCATTGAGTGTGACTTCAAGGATAAGGGACTGAATAGGGAAGCAGCCATTGATTGAGCTGCATGGAGAGCCGCCATTAACCTCTGTGGTATGCAGTTCTCCAGCCTCTAGGATGCAAAAACAAGCCTATTTTTTTTTACTTTCTCAGGGTAAAAGTTTTACACCTGATTTATAGAGCTTTAATTTACACACTTGAAAACGCAAACTCCAGTCTCTTCGACGCGATAGTTACCAAGCTATGGTCCGTTAGAGTTAATAATAGTTACCCATCATAACCCGGGAGAGAAAGAAAAATACGCCAGAGGGGGTTAAGATACTCCGTGCTAGGGGGTGGGGTGGTTGGTTTCGGGGGATGGTAAGGCCAGGAGAGGGTGTACAGGGATGGAGGGATGGGAGGAGACCACTACCAGACACAAAGAAGGGGCCCCAGTGGAGTACAGGGATGTGGAGGGAGGGTAGGGGGGAAATACCCTCCCCCCAGATGACTGGGGGGGATCCATATCAAGGGGTGGAGGATGCATGAGGAGGGTGTGGGAGGGGTGGTGATGGTGGTAAGAATGGAGGGAGGTAGGGTTGTAACAATGTAGTGGGGTAGAGTGCCGCTGCGAGAGGGAGGTGGGGGTACATCCCCCACCGCTTGGGTACAGGCCTGGATCCTCCCTCCCTCCCGTGTGTCCAACACTTAGTTCTGATTGGTCAGAAGCCATTTACGTCACAGCCGGGGTGGAACAAGCTGCTGCCAATTTTTTGTGGAAGTTGCACAATCGACGTTCCTTGTCCATTTAACCTGTAGGATACGCGATTTGACCGACCGATCTTCCCTGATAACCTGTATGTGGAGCTGGCTTTTTGACCTACAGAAGTAAAAAGTTTTATGCCCAAGGTTTAGAGCTTGAATTTACACACCTTATGCCGCAATCCAGAGCATTTCAGACCAACTGGTTCGTGAGCTATAGCCCATCAAAGTTGAAAAAAGTTACCCTTCCGTGGCTCCAGTTTTCTATGCACTCCCACCCCATCCTCCCTCATTTCTCCCCTCCCATGACCTTCCTCACCCACTCCCATCATCCCCCCCTCTCTTCCTTCCCATCCCCCTACCCCCACCCTTCAGAATTTTCCAGCTTTTTTTTTTTTTTTTTTTTTTTTTTTTTTACCAATGTCCTGCACAATAATTATGTAGATATTCCTCACTCACTCCCAACACCCTTCCCCCAACACTTCTCCCCTCCCCACCTTCCCTTCCCCTGTCTCCCTCCCTCATAGCTGTGTAGCTTAAAAAAAAAAAAAAAAAGGAGCAAAGGCATTCAAAATCTTTTTCTTGGTGTTACTCATACACTCCAGCACCCTCTCTCCTCCCCCCTCCCCTCCCCTCAGAGCTGTCAAATCAAGTAGCTATCAAGGGGGAAAAAAAAAATAGCTAGAGCTACCCCCCCCTACCCCCACCCTTCGGAATATTCCAGCTGGTTTTTTTTTTGTTTTTTTTTTTTTTTTTTTTTTTCAAACAATAGTTTGCACAGCAATTATGTCAGTGTTGCTCACTCATTCCTAACACCCTTCTCCCCCAACACTTCTCCTCTCCCCACCTTCCCTCCCCTCGTCCCCTTCCCTCATACTTGTGTAGCTGTCAAAATAAAAAACATACTTGAAAAAACATACATTCTATGTTTCATGCATCAGAGTATGCAGTTACACAAACAATAATCTTGTATTGAACGAAAACGTGCAACATGAATATTAACAATGACGTATAATACTTTAGGTGGGACAGGGGGGAGAGGTAAGAGGAAGGCATACTACAGGGGGTTGGGGTGGGGTGGGGGTGGGGTGGGGAGTGGCCTGGAGGGTGGTACAGGGGTATAGAGGTGGGAGACAGATGCTACCAGACAGAGAACAGGCAGAAAGGGAGTACAGGGGTGTGAAGGGTGGGTGGGGGGCTATAACCCTCTCTAGTGAGACAGGGAGGGGGGGAAAGGAAGGGGAACCATGGTGGCGTGATGGAGGAGGGGTGAGGGAGGGAGCAGGAGGCGGTCAGAGGCGAAGGAGGGAGCAGGAGGCGGTCAGAGGCGAGGGAGGGAGCAGGAGGCGGTCAGAGGCGAGGGAGGGAGCAGGAGGCGGTCAGAGGCGAGGGAGGAGGAGAGGGAAAAAAGGTACAGTAGGCTCGCACAGTGCGTGAGAGATTGGGCGGTCCATGACCTCGCGCACTGGGAATTCGCCTACTGGGAATACATAATCTTGTGGGAATAATTACATATGGGCGGTACCCCCTCATACCTGGACATTTTTTGGCCCTTAGAGACATAATAAAGGTCATATTTTTCAGACATTGTACTAAAGCTATAGCCACAATAACAAAAATATCGGTAGTCACCTTAACAACAGTAGACAACAGGCCTGATGACCTTAAATAACAGGGTTCCGAGCGCCGCACCAACACTTCCCTCCACAGACTCCTCTTGAGCACCTTCCCGAGGAGCATCAAAGTCACTCACTTCAGCCATAAACCCTTCAAAGTCCAATGCTGACACTTCTGAGATTGCATCCTCTTCATCCTCAACAGGAACAGGAGCAGACGGTGTCGCTGGTTCCGCAATTTCACCAACTTGAGCCCGCTGTGTGTAGCTTGTTATGAGCGTCTGTCTTCTGTTTATTTCTTCCCTGTGCCTGTCTGTGTAGAAACGGAAGAGTTTGTCGATACCAGCCAGAAGTTCCTCCGTTCTTAGGTTGCTCACTTCCTGTTCCTTCACCTCCTCCTTGAGCTTATCCACGGCAGCAAGGATCTTGCTAATGTTTGACATACACAGCTCAGTCCTGCCTTCCATCACACTAGGCTGCTCAAATTGACTCTGCCTGGCGTCGGGCTCTGCGTCAGCCTCGTCTATCCGTTGCAACTCTTCCTCGGGAGGCTGTTCCTCAGTAACAGTGTGCACTTCTTGTATGTCCGCCAATGTAACATCCTCGAAACCTGGTACAGCTTGTGCTGCTGTCAGTGTTGCTGCCTCAGCCTCGGCCAGTGGTTGAATGGCCGTCTCCTGGGTCGTGCATAAGTGAGGCACGAGCATTCGCTACGCATGGTTCACCGTTGCAGGTGTAATTTGGTGCCAGGCTTGTAGGAGAAATTCAACTGTGTCCTTCACTGTAAAATACGCCAAAATGCCTCAACAGTCATGGCATCTGTGGCAGGCCGGGATACAGCTGCTGGTGGAGATGAAACGGGAGCAGATGCCTCATCAAGGTCTTTGTCGTGATCTTGTAGGGCATGAAGCTCCTCTTGTGTGTCGGTCTTCCTGCATAGGTAGTCGTACACTTGCTTATGGTAGAAGTGCTTCACAATGGCGATTAGTTCTTGATCCAGTGGCTGCACTAGTGACGTCGTGCGGGGCGGCAGAAACACAACACGACAATCCTTATGCAGATCTTCACGGTATGGAGGGTGACTTGGTGCATTATCAAGCACAAGGAGCATCTTAAATGGAATGCCCAGTTCCCGACACTTGGCCCTGGCATCAGGGACACACCGCCTCATTAACCAGTCTTCCATAATGTTCCCGGTCATCCAACCATTTGCGGACTTGTACCAATACACGCCACTTGCATCCATGTTCGTGAGGTTTTTGTAGCACCTTGGGTGTGAAGCTGTGTGTACAACAACTGGCCTCATCTTGTGGCTCCCAGACAGGTTTACAACAAACATTACCGTCATCTTACACTTCTGGAGCTTCCGACCAGGGGCTTGTTTCTGTCTTTTAGTGATGTAAGTTGAATCGGGCACGGCCTTGTAATATAACGACGTTTCATTGATGTTGTAGATCTGGTCCTTGGTGTACTGTCCCTCTTCAATAATCGCTCTAAATATCGCAGGATAGTCTCTCGCAGCCAGCTCGTCAGCAGAGGCACGTTCACCAGACACTTTCACGTAACAGAGTTCCTTGCGCTTGAGAAAACGGTCCAGCCATCCAACCGATGCCCCGAAAGGTTTTTCCAATTTTAACCTGCGAGATGCTGCCTTGTAAAAGAGTTGGGCTTGGTTCCAAATAAATCTTCCATTCAGTGGAATACCTTCCTTTTCCTTCCTCATTATGAAGGTGGCAAGATAGCGCTCCATTAGTATCATAGCACGATTTCCCACCCGCGAACGGCCGTCTAGGTCAGAGGCACTGTACGTCTTCACTACAGCCTTTATGGCTTCACGGTTCTTCCACACAGTTCTCATTGTAGATTCAGCCAGTCCCAGGGCTCTCCCGATGGCAGTGTTTCCTTGACCCTCCTCCTTCATCTTAATGATTTTTAACTTGGTGGCGTGCGTCAGAAGTTTCTTAACTCTTGGGGTTGGAGCCATGGTGTGGCGAAGTACAGGCAAGGATGGAGCAGCACAAAAAACACCACACGTTGTACACGACAGGTTAGCTGTGGAGAGCAGATCCGCACAGTGCACGAGCCAGGACTGTTATGGCGTGCCCGCTTCCTTGTACCCCAAGCTGCGCAGTAGAAATCCCGGGAATTTCTGCGCATCAACGTGACGACACATGACGTGCTGTGTGAGAGATGGTCACGCACTAATAGAAAATGGCATTTTTGAGCCACTCCTTGCTTCTGCCTCATGTTCTGTGCGGTAAACTCGCTCATTCAAGGGTTTTTGGTTATGATTTTTGGTCACTCGCGCACAATGCGAATCGCACACTGTGATGACGCGCACTGTGCGAACCTACTTTATTGGGGTAGAGGAAGGTGGTGAGGGGGTGATGGAGGAATCACCCCCCCCCTCACCATGGGTAGGGGCCCAGATCCTCTCCCCTCCCTACTCAGGACTTAGTTCTCATTGGTTTGCATTGATATATGTCACAATTGGGCCGAAGCCTAGCGTCCATAGTTTTTTTTTTTTACAAACACTCCTCTATCGATCACATTTGGCATCTAGCGTAATCCTGAAAAAGGATCAGTCAATCCTGTCAGTACTTTAGGAGAAAAAAAAAAAATAGTGAAAAAAATGTCGATTATCGAGCTTAATACTTTAGGGGTTAAGTGACCAAAGCCGATGCATTGCAAGCATGTTGGAGCCCTCAAAAACGAACAAGCAAATAAATGAAATGAAGCTTTTCAGAAAGCGATTGCTATTATGAGTTTGCTTTCCTCCCCCCCTCTCCTATCAACTAAGATGCAAGAGAAGTTACAGTATAACATACATGGTTGAGAAAAGGAGTACAGTACAGTACTGTACACCGTGGAGTATGTGGAGGCCAGCACCAGACTTTTTTGTTTATTCAGGAGTAATCCTGTCAAAGTACAGGATGTCTTTCCTGCATGTCTGGGATATGCTGCTTAATAAAAAAAACTTTTTCCCTGCATTACAATACAGTACTCTTCTTTAAAACTAGCATTACAGTCAACTGCCACTATTCATGGGGTTTACGCACCAGACTAATAGAGTAAAAGCTCGTTTATCCAGGTTTATGCATATTCGGGCTGTGACCTAATGATTCAGTGTTACAATAATATTTAATCCTCTTGTTACTAGATGACGCAGGCTGCGTCCAACCACGGGCAAGTACTCAGGATGTAGGCCAGCCCGACCTTGGCCAAGTGCTGGGAGAACCCCCCCCCCCCCTTGTTTCCGCGCTCGCAGTACTTCTTAAACATTTTATCCTCACACACTTAGTTTTGCTTCTATCTCCGTGATTTTTTTTTCTCCCGTAATCTTGAATAGTTGTACTTGCTTATGGTGTTGATAAAAACGTTTGGCAAATGTAAATTACAGTAATCTTCCCATTATCCGACGTAATAGAGCCGAAGGCATTTTCGGACAGTGGGTTTGTCCGGATAGTGGGCCCAGGCCTCCTGGACTGGTACTTATGGACCCTAACCCAGCCTAACTCAGAAAAACACCTACTTAACTCCCTACCAGACATGCATAGCACCCATTTAAGGCCCTATTCACACAAATAAGGGACATAAAAGAGTGAAATAAATGCAAAGGAACCAGAGAATGAGGTTTTAGAGGTGAGTGTGGAAAATACAGTACACCATTTAGCATTATTCTGGGGACATACAACAAGTCCGTGGCCATCACGATGAATAATCCGCCTCCTCTCAGACTCTGACAGTAATAAGGTGCACCTAAAGCACCTACAGTGATGGTTTCAGAGAAATGGGTGGAATATGTTATGAATGTTATGAGAGTAAGTGATAGGATATTGGTAGTGAAAATTCTGGCTGGTGGAATGATAACTGCAGTTATATCGCCATATGCTATACAGGCAGGCTTGGATGAAGTAGAGAAAGATATATCTTGAGATCACTTAATACGTGTAGTAGGTGGTATGCAGGATGATGAGACAGTGGTTTTGGGAGGAGACTTAAATGGTCATGTAGGTGAAGCAGCTCAAGGTTATGAAGGAGTACATGGGGGATGTGTGTGTGGTATAAGGAATGCGGAAGGGGAAGGAATACTCGAGTTTGGGGAGGCAACGAACATGATTGTGTGCAACACGCATTTTAGGATGTGTGTTGCAGTCAGATAGATTATTTTCTGGTTAGAAGGGCTGATAGGAGGTTAGTGAGGGATGTTAAAGTTACAGGAAGTGAGGAGTGTGTGCAGCAGCGCAAACTATTGATTTGTGATATGGTGCCTAAGGAACTAGTGATGAAAAAGAGGACTTATGTACCCAGGAGGAAAATATGGAAGCTGGAAAACCCAGCAGTGAGGGATGCCTTCTATAGCGAGATGAGGAGAGTGGTGGCTGAACGGGGAGACGTTGACAAAGGCGTTAATGAACAGTACAGAGCCCTCAAGAACAACCTCTTGTGAGTTACGGATGTAATGTGCAGTTGGACTAAAGGCCCACCAATACATGAAGTAACTTGGTGGTGGGATGAGGGTGTAGAAGCTGCAGTTAAGGAGAAAAGAAGACTTTTCCGGGAATGGAAGAAGGGTGGTAACAAGGAGGAATACTTGGCTGGCAATCGTATGGCTAGAAGGGAGGTATACAGGGCAAAGTCTGAGTCACAGAGGCTTTGATTTGATAACCTAAATCATGGGGAAAGAAAAAATATGATATTTAGGGTGGTAAATCAGATGAAGAGGGATAATCGGGATATTACAGGTGAGCAGTGTGTGAAGAATAACGAAGGAAGGGTAGTGGTGAACAGTGAGGACATTAAAGATGCTTGGAGAGACCATTATAGCCGGTTGTTGAATAAGGAGTTTGACTGGGACAGGGAAGGTTTGGAGCCAGCAGATCCAGTGTTTGGCCCTTGGCCATTGATTGACGCTGCTACTGTGAGTGAGGCAGGATGCAGGTGGGGAAGGCTGCAGGTGTGTCGGGGTTGACTAGCAAAATGTTGAAGGCTTCAGGCGATATAGGGGTGAGGTTAGTCACTGACCTGATAAATATGATTATATATGAGTATGTTGTCCCAGATGATTGGCTGAAGAGTGTAATTGTAAGTGTGTATAAAGGGATGGATGATGCCCTGGAAAGAGGAAATTATAGAGGTATAAAGCTCCTAGACCAGATAATAAAGGTAATGGATACAGTTCTAGAAGGTATGATTAGAGAAAGAGTGAATATTGATGAGATGCAGTTTGGGTTTATGCCAGGCAGGGGGACCACTGATCCCATATTCTTCGCTCGGCAGCTTCAGGAAAAATATATTGGGAAGCAAAGGGATCTGTATTTTGTTTTTGTTGATTTGGAAAAGGCCTTTGACAGTGTCTCAAGAGAGGTGGTGAAGTGGACAATGAGAAAGCTTGGCTTGGACGACTGGCTGGTTAGAGTGGTTATGGCCATGTATGTGGGTGCCCGCGTCCAGGTAAGAGTGAATGGAGATTTGAGTGATGAGTTTTCCGTGAACGATGGTGTGCATCAGGAGTAAGTTTTTCAGTCCCATGTTGTTTATCATGGTACTTGAAGCCCTCTCACTTGACTTCAGAAATGGATTCCCTTGGGAGGTATGCTGATGATTTGCTGTTGATTGCAGAGAATGAAAGGAAGGCGGAGGAAAGATTTAGGAAGTGGAGAGATGGTTTGGAGCATTAGGGCTTAAGGGTAAATGCAGATAAAATAAAAGTGATGGTATCTAGGGTTGGTGGTGGTACCGTTAAAGACGAGGGAGAGTGGCCATGTGCAGTTTGCCACGAGGGCGTGGGAAGTAATGTTAGAACTCCACATTATAAATACAATTCATAACAGAAAGCATGATGGATAGATAGATAGATAGATGGACAGAGCACCAGACAAGGTGTGGGAATGGGATATTAGCTTGCAACTCTTAATGTGAAGGAATGCTGGTCCTGCACCTGAAGCTGTACATACACACAGACATACAGTGTTCTAGATGTTTCCACGACAGTATAGCACACGTGACACGACCCCTGCTAAACGAGAATGTAGCAAACAGAGCGGAGAAGGAGACTGGCCATAAAACCGGCAGGTAGTAGGGAGAAGGAGGCTAGCAACATGGGCGAGAGGGTGAGAGAGAGAGAGAGAGAGAGAGAGCGCGAGACAGGGAGGTAGCTCGTGGGACTACTTTATACTTCACTCGTGTGTGAGAGACTTTGTTAATATTTCCAAGACAAATAAAAATAGTCCCATACTAATCTTTACCTCTTCTGTCATTACATGACTAAAGGGAACGAAGATTATCTACTTACAAAACTACTCACGTATAACAACCGCTCGTCCACGAGTCTAATATACAGTATGTATAACTGATCTCCAAAACACACTACAAGAAGCTACAAAGTTCCTGTAAGAGTAATTCCATCTTGTGTAGTGTTTGTGTTAAATGAGTGCACAAGAGATGTAGTGGTATCAGAGGTAGACTGCGAGATAATGCTGATTTTGTGTGTGCAGTGTGTCGAGGAGAGCAGGTGGCGATTGTCAGGCATGAAAGGATTGAACTTGCTGGTGAGTCTCTTGAGTGTGTTGAAGAGTTTTGTTATTTGGGAAACATGTTGTGTGCTGGAGGTGGGGCTGAAGCTAGCTCTGTGGCTAGGGTGAGAGGTGGTTGGAAGAAGTTCAGGGAGCTGTTGCCTCTTCTGACATTGAGAGGACTCTCCCTACGTGCTAAGGGGTCTTTGTATGCAGCATGTGTTAAGAGTGTAATACTGTATGGTAGGGAGACCTGGGCAGTAAAGGAGGAGGATATTTGCAGGCTTAGACATACAGAAATGACAGTGATTAGGTGGATGTGCAGTGCCTCCCTTCGTGCAAGGCCTGGGGGGGCTGGGTTTACGATGGAAGAGTTGAGAGGTAGGATGGGATTGGGGTGTATTGATGTTGTGATGAGGAGAAGTAGATTGAGATGGTTTGGGCTTGTGGAGAGGATGAGGGATGATAATTGGGTGTAGAAGGTGAGAAGTGTTAATATTGGGGGTGGGGTTGTGAGAGGTAGACTGAGAGAGACGTGAGACGAGGTCATTAAATGTGACCTCAGGGTTAAGGGACTGAACTGGGAGGTTGCAATAGATCGTGCAGCATGGAGAGCTGCCATTAGGTGACCAAGGCCCACGCATGCAAGCATGTTGGAGCCTTCAAAAATTAAAACGAAAACGAACAAAACCTGAAGCACCTACAGTAATCCAGTGTTGCACTGCACGTAATCATTTGCACTCTGAATTCTAATTTCGTAACACTGCGCATTCTTTTCTCACTTGTGCTTTACTGTACTTGATTCTCACCATTGTTGGACTTGGCACTTAATCATTTGCACTCGTATTTCTAAATTCTTAACACTCTGCATTCTTTTCTCACTTGCGCTATGTTGTACTTTACTTTAACCAGTGTTCCACTGTGCACTTAAGTCATTGCACTCTGAATTCTAATTTCTTAACAATGCGCATTGTACTTTACACTGCACAACACTGTAAATTCCCGTGTGGTCTAGTGGCGAGTTTTTGCTGTTTATTCACTGTCAGAGTCCAAGAGTAGGTGTTGCAGGTGGCCGAGGGATGCGTTGCTGGGACATTGTGATGGATTGCCCACTGCAGACGACTCTGAAGACAGGCACAAACTCACACCCAGTGGCGACTCCATTATGGCTGATGTGCTGGGCTGTGGCTCTGAGGTGGAAGGCCTGTCTTGGGGAGGCAGTGGTGTGGAGCCAGGGCTGGGCACGGTGAGGGTCATGGGCCTGAAAAAACTTTCAGTTGTTGACTGACATAAGGAATGACGATTCTGGCTATTGATGATTCACTGCCTGAAAGCATGCACTTCCTCCACAAGTCCCAAGGTCCCCATCTCCTTGTCGATGTCTAAGTGTTCTAGGTAGTCAAGAACGAACTCGATGTGCTCCCGGAGTGCGCGTAGCTTGGAGATGGCTGGAGTTGTGTCTCACTGAGAGGAGTCCGCATCATCATCACTGTCCTTGTCGGAAACTTCAGGCTGAGTACTTGTACCGGCAGCCGAAGATGCGATCTTGATATCAGACATGATCTGATACCCAAGATCGCCCTTGTCGTCATCCAACCAATCACACACTTTGTCCACATCAACATCGTCGCCAGCTGCACGAAGACTTGCATGGAAGTTATCCACATCAAAACCTAGAAAGTCATACACCACATCAGCTCTGAGAAGCAGACGAGACCAACCATTTTCCAGAGTCTTGAGAGAGACTTCCCTCCATGAACTGGCCCAATTGTAGATGGCAGACGATGTTGTAGCGGCGAAGGTTTTCTGAAGTCTGCTGGCCTCGCGTGTCCCGTCCCTCCTGCACTCGTCCTCGTCCTTGAAAACAACCATCACCTTGTCCAAGAACTTCCGACAGTACAGCCTCTTCGTTGCCACGATCACTCCTTGGTCCATTGGTTGGATGAGAGCAGTCATATTAGGTGGCAAAAACATGCACCTAATGTGGCCATTCTCATCCATCAACTCCTTGTCGGAGGATGCACAGGTGCATTGTCCAGAAGAAGCAGGGCCTTTACCTGGTCGCTCGGGATTCCCAGTGAGTTCGTCTGGTAATGGATGACCTCCTTGACGAAGTGCTGGTGATACCAGCCTTTGAAGGTCTTGGTTGTGAACTAAGCCTTCACATAATGGTACCAAACAACAGGAAGGACATCCATCACCCCTCAAAGACACTGATGCTGCTTTGCACAGTCAACAGTAATGGGCTTGAGCCGGTGCATGCCTTTAGCATTGGCACAACACAAAGCAGATAACCATTGCTCGCAAAGCTTGTGTCCAGGTACACGCTTCTCTGTCTCCTCAGCTAGAGTGTTTGTTGGCATCGAGTGATAGATTGGACCAGTTTCGTCAGCGTTGTAGACTTGACCGTGAGTGAGGCCTTCTCTGTCGATCAAGCCCTTCACCTTCTGCCGAAACTCCTCTGCTCCCTCCTCATTGGCATCCAGAGCTTCGCCATGGGCCTTACGGTTGGTAAGTCCATGCCGTAACTTAAAAGTGAAGAGCCAACCCTCAGGTTCTTTGAAGTCTGGGATGTCGTGTAACCTTGTGAACTTCTCAGCAGTAGCCTTCAGCTTCGTACCACGCACCAGCACACCAGCAGCACATTGTTCACGATACCAAATCAGCGTGGAGCGGTCAGTTTCTGCAAACTGGGGAGTGAACATAACCTTCCTCTCCACGTTGCGTTTGGTCTTCGATGTGAAGTCAGCCGTGTACTAGGTAAGCTTGTCCAGGGATCTCTTGATATCAACGAAATGCAAGCCAAGATGAATTTACGGAGGATGCATGACATCGAGCATCCCGCGTCCACCTTGTCCAGTATCTCCCTCTTCTTGTCCAGAGTCAGAACCACTCTTCTCCTCTTCTTGGGCGGTGGGGTCATCATCACACACATGAGGAAGAAGCAGGAGAGGAACAGCAGAGCCTGCAGCAGGTAGGCACCACCACAAAAGCGAGCACGTGGGCAGCCATGGTAACAAGCGTGCACTCACAATGATGGATGGGTGGGAAATGGGGAGGAGGCAGCGTCACCCTGCTGGACATCGGCAGAACTACGCAGCAAAATGCAGCTGGTCTGCACTGCACACCAAGTTAAAATTACGGAGGGGAAAAAAATTGGATTTAAAAAAAAAATAATAATAATGTTTTTTGGGCAATTTGGGTGTTATGAAGTCCCAGGCCCAAAATGTCCGGGAAGTGGGGAGTCCAGATATTGGGCTTCCGGATAATAAAGGGATTACTTATGCACTAATTTACAATGTTTTTTCTTTTCTTAATGTTTTCTTATAGAAATATATATTTTATGGTAATTGTTACTGAGAATGAGTTACAGGAAATTTCTTAAAGTACATTTTGATATATAAACATTTAATGTAGGACTTTACTACAAAAGGAAATTATCTTACGATCGCACTGTAGTGCGGGAGCGGTGTTTCGCACAGCCAAAGTTGTTGCTAAATTATTTTTTCCCCTGCCTTTATTTATGACTCTGTCTGCCTGATTTTGTATTCATATCATCTCAGATAGTTGCACTTGCTTATGGTGTAGTGCGGGAGTGGTGTTTCGCACAGCCAAAGTTGTTGCTAAATTATTTTTTCCCCTGCCTTTATTTATGACTCTGTCTGCCTAATTTAGTATTCATATAATTTCAAATAGCTGCACTTGCTTATGGTGTTGATAAAAACATTTGTCGAATATAAATTATGTGCTAATTTACGATGCATTTTCTTTCCATCAAGGGGCAAATTTGTTTGACACAGCCTGCGTGAGCCAGTAACGAGCGGATGAGATTAGGTTCGATGCAGCCTGCATCATCCAGCTGACTTTTGCGCCACTACCCTAAGTATCAAAAGGGTTAATATAATCCATACAATAGTTCCAGTTTAAACAGCAAGCATCCGGTTGCAAGTGAGTGGGCCACAGTTAACCCCTAAACCGCGGGGTTGTTTTTGCTTGACTTGCGTGTCTCGTGGGCATATTCGCGCTCCGACAGACTCTCTAAAAATATTTGCCAAAAATCAGTTATTAGTCCTAGAATATTAAAATTACATATGCATATGGCACATACCTTCAGCTTTCTCCTGGGATGGTTGTTGAGCCTTCGTCGAGTACCATAGGACTTGTGGAGACCTCTGAAGTTGGGTAACGAAGTCTCCACTTTACACTTCCCGACAACCTGTAATATGATTACCGCAGCCCGATATTATCACTAGAAACACTATTCTGTGATTTTCAAATAGTTTGGAATCCATACTCCAAAAAAAAAACACTGTGAAAGCAATGGAAATTACGAGTGCGTATGACCTTCCCACTTGCGCTTGTTCGCCGCTGGTGTTCTGTCATTTATTATTCATAAAAACACTCACACTGTATATTTCTATTACAGGTCTCCCTCGTTTTACGATTGGTATGCGTTCCTAGAAAGGCAATCGTAAACCGAAATACCGAAAAGGAAAATTAAAGTTTAATGGGATAAATAGGGATGCGTTCCTGGACTCGTGTATAAGGAACCCAAGACCCATACAAGTGATCTAATATGCAGTAATAATGATATTTTATGTATTGTAGAGTCGTGCTTGTCTCCCCAGCTTTCTTAATGTTGACAGCATGCTTTATAACAGTCTTTACAGTCGACTGTGCAAGACTCATGGAACGAGTGATGGAGTTTGCCCCCTCACCTGCTTCGTGCTGCTTCACAATATTAAGCTTAGACTCCAGGGTTAAGGACGTTCTTGCTTTCTTTGGCTTTGTATCACCAGCACCAGATGTTGCAGGGTGTTTACAAGACATCACGGTGGTGGCACTAGGGGTACAATATATGAAGAACAGGAGAAATAGTAATATCATGGGCACTGATGCACACAGATGCACAGAGGTTGTATGCTGAACAAGCACGCGGGTGAGACTGGCAAAAGCGCGGGAAACTGTGTGGGTGGGGCTGGTATGCCACTCATCTCTCAGCTGATCTGCCTGTGAGTGCAGGATTTCCACATGCCCAATTGTAAATGCGAGGGAGCTCAATCGTAAAATGAACACTTGGTACTAAAGAAGAAGGATCGTAAATGCGAAATACAGTATCGTAAAAGATACAACGTAAAACGAGGGAGACCAGTACTATATAACACTTATATATATCTACAGTCTTTATCCATAAGTTTCCTTCAGTAATAGTAGTTTATTGTCACTGTAGGCATTCAATTTCTCTTTCAGTAAAATACGTAGCATTCACTTTCTCGTCCTGTATACTAGCGTTGAGAGTGAATCTGTCCCTTTCACTTCCACTTTCATAACTCATAGTATTCATACATGCTAGAGTGAAACTTTCACTTTCATTACTCCTAGTATATATACTCATATTCTTATATTACTACTCATTTACATTTCTATTTACATTCTCTATTTTATTTACATTATTTACATTTCTATTTTATTTACGCTGTGTTATGCACTGTCACTTGCAGTAACTTATAAAACTATTTTCCACTGTTCACTTATATTTACATTCATTGCTTTCACTTGCTGTTTATACATTATTTACACATTGTTTACATTTCCACTTGCACTGTTTTACTCACCAGAAAGATCGTAGTCACTGTCTATCATTTTCATTGACAAATTAGCCAGTTGACGTTCCACAGCAGTCACTTAGCCCTTAACCCCTTTCCACACGAGGTTTAGTAGGGGGTAGAGGTAACCTAACCTAACCTTTGCATGGGGCTAAAAAGCAGCGGAATTGAACAGGCGCGAATCCGATTTGGTTTCACCTTGAAAGACAACAGTAAACTGAATACAGTGTGGTGGCCTGCCTAGGGGGAGTGCAATGCTGCCAATGTCAGCGTGGTGACAGCTTCTAATATATACGCTATGAAATAATTGGCAGGAAATCTAGACAATACATAATAAATTAGGTAGTTCCAGGTGAATGTATATATCACTTAGGCTTCTCCCTTCCTTTCTTATATATATTTTTATTACGAGAATAGATTGTACGGCATATTTCAAGGGGAAATAAACAGCAAAAATTAACGAACGAGTGCACGTGAGGTGTTGTCAGGTGATAATTAGCCAATTACAGGTGTATGGCACTATCACTTACCTTATTTCTTTTTTCTGTATATTATTTGGTATAAGAATAGGGCATAGGGCTTATTTCAATGGATGAAATCAGTGGAAAATTCTAGGGAAGATTTACTTAGCGTAGCACGGCCGGGCAGGCGAGAGGAGAGGGTAATGGAGGGGAGGTGGGGAGGGGAGTCAAGAACGGGGAGAAATGGCTAAATTGTCAACAATGGATGGGAGTACAGATGAGATTAGGAATGCTGACTTGTGTTGGACATTGGCAGTACTTATAGATGATACAAGCCACCACTTGAAAGCCCTGGTGAATTCAAAATACAGTGGAAGCTTGATTATCCAGGCTTAGATTATCCAGCTTTCGGTATATCTGGGCCGTGACCGAATGGTTCAGTGGTACAGTAGTACATGGAATTATCCGTACAATAGCCCCGGTTTAAACAGGAAGCATCCAGTTGCTTGGGAGCAAGGCATGGGTAAATAAGAGAGAGTCTGCTCACCCTGCCCCCACTAACACCTGCTCGCAACTCGATCAGAAGGGTGGTAGGGTGGAGTTTGGAGAGGCAACTGATACACCTGACCTAGCCTAACCTTGCTTAACTACTTACTAATTTAACCTAATTTAACCTAACCTGGGCTCCAGTTGGGAAATTGGGAAACTAAATCCACTTTGGTGTATGATGAGTTTCTTCCATTATGCCCAAAACAATCATAGGTATGGCTTAAAGAACATGATAATAAAAGAGAAAATCATTCAGCAAGAAAAGGTAATTTACTACCCTCAAAATAGAAAAACACAGAGAACAAACTGGAGGAATATGAAGTGAATTGGTGATGTTTTTGGGCTGTATACTTAGAGGAAAAGAAATAGGTTTCCCAATTTTAGGGAACAAAATGGAACAAGAATGTCTGCTAATCAGAAAAAAAAAAAAAAAAAAAAACATGTGTTCTTATAAGTCAGCATTCAGTTCTGCATTCTTGGTTAGATATCGCACTTCCCTACACATTTCGGACCGACAGAGCATAGTTATTTCTTCCTCTTACATTTACTGTTCATTCTTTTCTTCGTTCTTAAGTGTACTTTATGTGTGAAAGAGAGTATTAATACAAACAATAATGCATTCCATTAACCCCATCATAGCTGCCAGCCTCGAACAATGCTCTACTGTACTGGTGTCAGGGATGTTGGGTTAGGGAGAGCTATAAAAAACTGCGAACAATTATGGGATGGGAACGAAGGCCACTGGTATGTTTACACCACCCTCCTCTACCATCTCAAACAGTCAGGCGGCCTGCCACTTCATCTCAGATGTTTTCACCGATATGTTTAAATGCTAATGTAACATGCACCCTAATTATGAGTAAGTTTCTTCCATTATGCCGGAAACAATCATAGGTAAGGCTTAAGGAACGTTATGATAATAAGAGAGGAAATCTCAGTGAAAGGTAATTTACCACCCACAAAATAGGCAGAAAAATACAGAAAACAAACTAGAGCAATATGAATTGAATTGATAAGGTTATTAGGCTGTATGCTTGGACGAAAATTCATGTGTTTCACAATTATAGGGGACGAAATGAAACAAAAAGGTTACTAATGAAAAATACTTTCATCTCACGTGTTCTCGTAAGGTGGCATTCAGTTCCACAGTCTTTGTTCGATGTCGCTTCCCAACACATTTCGGACCGACAGAGCATACAGTTATTTCTGCTCCTTACAGTTAAATGTACATCTATTGCACATTCTTTTGTTCATTCGTGTATGTGTGAAAGAGAGAGTATTGATACAAACAATAATGTATTCCATTAACCCCTTCATGGCTGCCAGCCTTGAACAATGCTTTACTGTACCGGTGTCAGTGACATTGAGTTAGGGAGAGCCATAAAAACTGCGAACAATTATGGGAAGGGAACGAAGGTCACTGGTATGTTTTCACGACCCTACTCTACCATCCCAAACAGCCAGTCGGTCCTTTCATCCCAGATGTTTTCGCCGATATGTTTAAATGCTAAAGTAACATGCACTCTAATTATGTTTAGTAGGAGGAGGTTGCAGCACGGGCCGAACAGGGTAGTACTCCCGAGGGGAATAGGAATGCTGGTGATAGGGAGAGCTGGAGCTCCTGTTTCACTAGCTATCTAACCATCTCCCTTTGCTGACCTTTTCAGTGTGACAGTAACATAGAGAGTAGACCAGCATACTCTCCCAAACATTTCCTCTAACTATCTATGCACTACACCACATGCACTTTACATTTCACACAACGTATCCCACTACGTTACAGGGGTTGGTGCCAGCAAGGGCATGCGGCCAGAAAACTTTGCCCCTGCTACCTAGTGGCGGACTTCTGGGGGGAGGCGTGGCGGGGGTTCCGCCAGCATAGATCATGGGACCAGGGCGAGATGGGGCTCAGGCCTGTGCTAGAGGGTACAGGGCATTGTGGTTCCCAGGCCGCTTCCGCCCAATAGAGAGGGGCCCGAACCTGGGAGTAGCGCCCCAGGAGGCTGCCCTATCAGTGGGTGTGTAATGGCGGGATAATTGCAGTGCTAAGATGCGCTTGGAGGGTGTCCCTGCAGCTGTCCTGGCGGGGTGCCCCGAGGCCACTACCACAGCCACTGGTAAGCTGGTGGGCTAGGGGTCCCAGATCCATTGCCTGGACCTGGGACTGTACAGTGAGTGGGACTTGAGCTGTGTCTGTCCCCCTTTATTAATACTGAAGATGACAAAACAAAATAAGTTTCAAAGCAAGCCTGAGGACAGTAAATCACCCATGGGGATGAGGGTGGGTTCATGGAATGTGGGAAGTTTGAGGGGAAGAGCAGGGGAAGTCGTTGAGGCATTCAGTAGGAGGTGGGTGGATGTGGCGTGTTTGCAGGAAGTCCAGTACATGGGTGGATCAGCCAGAAAGATTGTTGGGAAGGACTGTTGCTATAAGTTGTTTTGGCAGGGGGGGACAGACGGACATGGAGGTGTTGGTGTGATGGTTGTGGAGAAATGGGTGGAATATGTTATGAATGTTTTGAGAGTAAGCGATAGGATATTGGTAGTGAAAATTCTGTTGGGAAGAAAGATAGCTGCGATTATATCGGCATATGCTCCACAGGCAGGATTGGATAAATCAGAGAAAGATAGATTTTGGGATGATTTAATACATGTAGTGGGTGGTATGTGGGATGAGGGGATAGTGATTTTGGGAGGGGACTTAAATGGACATGTAGGTGAAGCAGCACAAGGTTATGAAGGAGTGCATGGGGGATGTGCGTATGGTCTAAGGAATGCAGAAGGGGAAAGGATACTCGAGTTTGGGGAGGCAATGGACATGATTGTGTGCAACACATATTTTAGGAAAAGAGACAGTAGGTTAATTACGTATGAGTCTGGGGGAAACAGCAGTCAGATAGATTATTTTCTGGTTAGGAGGGCCGATAGGAGGTTAGTGAGGGATGTTAAAGTTATAGGAAGTGAGAAATGTGTGCAGCAGCACAAACTATTGATTTGTGATATGGTGCTTAAAGAACAAGTGATGAAAAAGAGGACATATGTACCTAGGAGGAAAATATGGAAGCTGAAAAACCAAGTAGTAAGGGATGCCTTCTATAGCGAGTTGAGGAGAGTGGTGGCTGAACAGGGAGCTGTAGACAGAGGTGTTAATGAACAGTACAGAGCCCTCAAGAACAATTTCTTGAGAGTTACTGATGTAACATGTGGCTGGACAAGAGGACCACCAAGACATAAAGTAACTTGGTGGTGGGATGAGGGCGTAGAAGTTGCAATTAAGGAGAAAAGAAGACTTTTCCGGGAATGGAAGAAGGGTGGTAGCAAAGAGGAATATTTGGCTGCCAAGCGTAGGGCTAGAAGAGAGGTATACAGGGCAAAGTCTGAGTCATAGAGACAATTACTTGATAACCTAAATCATGGGGAAAGGAAAAATATATTTAGGGTGGCAGGTCAAGTTAAGAGGGATAATCGGGATATCATAGGTGAGCAGTGTGTGAAGAATGATGAAGGAAGGGTAGTGGTGAACAGTGAGGATATTAAAGATGCATGGAGAGAGCATTATAACCGGTTGTTGAATGAGGAGTTTGACTGGGACAGGGAAGGTTTGGAGCCAGCAGATCCAGTGTCTGGCCCTTGGCCTTTGATTGATACTGCTACTGTGAGTGAGGCAATAGGCAGGATGAGGGTGGGGAAGGCAGCAGGTGTGTCTGGGTTGACTGCCGAAATGTTGAAGGCCTCAGGCGATATAGGGGTGAGTATAGTCACTGACCTGATAAATAGGATTATTTATGAGTGTGTTGTCCCAGATGATTGGCTGAAGAGTGTAATTGTAAATGTGTATAAAGGGAAGGGTGATGCCCTGGAAAGAGGAAATTATAGAGGTATAAAGCTTTTAGATCAGATAATGAAGGTAATGGAGAGAGTTTTAGAAGGTATGATTAGAGAAAGAGTGAATATTGATGAGATGCAGTTTGGGTTTATGCCAGGTAGGGGGACCACTGATGCCATATTCATTGTTCGACAGCTTCAGGAAAAATATACTGGTAGGAGAAGGGATCTTTATTTTGTTTTTGTTGATTTGGAAAAGCCTTTGACAGAGTCCCTAGAGAGGTGGTGAAGTGGGCAATGAGAAAGCTTGGCTTGGAGGAGTGGCTGGTTAGGGTGGTTATGGCCATGTATGTGGGTGCTCACACCCAGGTGAGAGTGAATGGAGATTTGAGTGATGAGTTTTCCGTGAATGTTGGTGTGCATCAGGGGTCAGTCTTGAGTCCCGTGTTGTTTATCATGGTACTTGAAGCCCTTTCACGTGACTTTAGAAACGGACTCCCGTGGGAGTTGTTGTATGCTGATGATTTGGTGTTGATTGCAGAGAATGAAAGGGAGGCGGAGGAAAGGTTTAGGAAGTGGAGAGATGGTATGGGGCAAAAGGGTTTAAGGGTAAATGCAGATAAAACAAAAGTGATGATATCTAGGGTTGGTGGCGGTACTGTCAAAGACGAGGGAGAGTGGCCATGTGCAGTTTGCCACAAGGGCGTGGGAAGTAATTCCATCTTGTGCGGTGTGTGTGATAAATGGGTGCATAAGAGATGTAGTGGTATCAGAGGTAGACTGCAAGATAATGCTGATTTTATGTGTACGGCGTTCCGGGGTGAGCAGGTGGAGATTGTCAGACGTGATAGGATTGAACTTGCTGGTGAATCTCTTGAGTGTGTGGAAGAGTTTTCTTATTTGGGAGACATGTTGTGTGCTGGAGGTGAGGCTGGAGCTAGCTCTGTGGCTAGGGTGAGAAGTGGTTGGAAGAAGTTCAGGGAGCTCTTGCCTCTCCAAACATTGAGAGGGCTCTCCCTACGTGCTAAGGGGTCTTTGTATGCAGCATGTGTTAGGAGTGTAATGCTGAATGGCAGTGAGACCTGGGCAGTGAAGGAGGAAGATATTCACCGGCTCAGACGTACAGAAATGACAATGATTAGGTGGATGTGCAGTGCGTCCCTGCGTCCCTGCGTCTAAGGCCTGGAGGGGCTGGGTTTACAGTGGAAGAGTTGAGAGGTAGGATGGGACTGGAGTGTATTGGTGTTGTGATGAGGAGGGGTAGATTGAGGTGGTTTGGACATGTGGAGAGGATGGGGGATGATAATTGGGTGAGGAAGGTGAGAAGTGTTAATATTGGTGGTGGGGTTATGTAGGGTAGACCGAGAAAGACATGGGATGAGGTCATTAAGTGTGATCTTAGGGTTAAGGGACTGAACAGGGAGGCTGCAATGGATTGTGCAGCGTGGAGAGCCGCCATTAGGTGACCAAGGCCGACACATGCAAGCATGTTGGAGCCTTTAAAAACGAAAACGAAAACGAAATGATGCTAATGTAACATGCCCCTAATTTTATGAGTCATAGCAAATCACAAGATGGGTTTAGGGAGGAGGGGAAAAAGCCAGGTGTACCAGCCGAGCCTTTTCACATCTGTAAGAAAAAGAAACTGACTTTACAACTTTGAAAAAATGGTTCCAAGATCTACCACGGGAGCACAAAAATTTCTGAACTCACGGACATTGAGAGAGATAAACATACGCTTTGCTGTAAGAAGTAAAAGCACCTTACCAATTCAGTTCATCCTGATAGTCTGATTATTTCTGGGTTGGTAAATAAACATTTCTTGTTAAATCTGTTTCCCCTCTGTTTTTAGCTGTTCTGGTGTGACGACTCTTTGTTTGATTCGTTAACGTAATGGCAGAAGACACTGTTCAAATCTTAGTGTTTAAACCTGGCCTAACCTAGCTTAACTGCACCTAATAATTTAACCTAACCTAATCTTCAGTTAGGAAGTTGGGAAACAAAGTCCACATTTGAGTACGATGAGTTTCGTGCATTGTCTATCTATCTATCTATTGACAGACGCCTCAACCCTGTTTGGGGTGGCCACAAACAAATCGCCTCCAAGTCGCCCTGTCTTCCGCCATTTCACTGCCCTGCTCCCAACTCACACACCCCTCTCTCATTTACCCCTCCACCCCATCCCTCCATCTCATCCTCGGCCTCCCCCTCCCTCTTGCCCCCTCCACCTCACTCACATACACTCTCTTCGTCAGTCTTTCACCCTCCATACTCTCCAAATGGCCAAACCACCTCAGTGTGTTCCTCATAACGCTTCCTATCACATCCACATCCACACCACAACGCTCCTTTATTTCCTCATCCGTCAGCCTGTCTCTCCATGTGACTCCACAGGGTCCTCTTAAATAACTCATTTCCACTGGTCTTACTCTTGACTTGTGTCCTTCCACCAACGTCCAAGCTTCACTGTAGCACTAGTCGAGCAGGGCAGTACTCCCAAGGTGGATGGAAAGCTGATGACAGGGAGTGCTGGAGCTCCCATTTCATCAGCCCGCGGGACTAGTTCCTGACCATCCCCCTTTGCTGAACTTTTTCAGTGTCTCAGTTACACAGAGAGCAGGCCAGTATGCTCTCCAGTGCAAATTTCTCTAACTATCTACACCAGACTACATGCACAGTACACACTACACTTCCTAATCAAAATTTAACAAATGGCATCTCTTTACCAAGCCTCAGAGTCCCCAGGGGGGGGACCATAAATGCCCCCACCATCTGCCCCTCTCCCGGTGACGACTCGAGATGCTTGGAACCACTGTCTGACTCTCTTCTTCTTCATTTCTGCAACATTCGCGGCCTTTCCTCTAACTTTCGCTCTGTTGAGCACCACCTCTCCTCCTCTAAACCTCACCTTCTTTTTCTAATGGAGACTCAGCTGTCTGAGGCAACTGACAGCAGACCCTTTTCTGTATCCTCCTACTTTCTCTATACTCATTTCAAAGCCAAAGGTGGCTGTTGTGTATATATATATATATGCAACGACTTATCTTGCTCTCGTGTTCCTGAACTCGATTCTTCTGAATTCTCTACACTCTGGCTTCGGCTTTCCTGTCATTCTCTGACTAAATATATCTGTGCTGTTTACTTATCCCCTAATTCTACTGACTATCAAAAATTCTTCGACTATCTTACTTCTACGATGGAACACATTCTATCCATTTCTCCTTTCTCTGAAATCTCCATTCTAGGAGATTTCAATGTTCACCACCACCTTTGGCTCTCCTCTCCTTTCACGGATCCACCTGGTGAACAAGCCTACATCTTTTCTATCCTTAATGACCTAGAGCAGCTTGTACAGCACCCTACCCGTATCCCTGACCGCCTTGGAGAGAGCTCCAACATACTTGACCTCTTCCTCACAACTAATCCTTCTGCTTACTCTGTTAATCTTTTCTCTCCGTTGGGCTCCTCCGATCACAACCTTATTACCTTAACCTGTCCTATCACTCCGGTACGGCCTGTGGACCCTCCAGGGAAACGTCATCTGTGACATTTTGGAGCCGCGGACTGGGAGGCCCTCAGGCAGTACTTCTTTGATTTTTCCTGGAATGATTATTGCTTCCATGGCCGGGAGCCATCTGAGTGTGCCTTGCGCATTACGGAGGTTATTCTCTCGGGCATGGAAGCATACATTCCTTTTTCATATCCTTTGACTAACGCAAGAAAGCCTTGGTTTAATCACGCTTGTTCTAATGCTGTCCGCAACAAGGAGAGGGCCTACAAAAGGTACCGGAGCCAACCCACCCCTGAATCACATCATCTTTACGTTTCTTCCCGGAATCGTGCTAAGTCTGTTCTTCGCTCTACTAAAAATAATTTCATCCATACTAAATGCTCTCAACTCTCCAACTCGAATTCTTCCCGCTCCTTCTGGCACCTTGCTAAAAATCTTTCTAAGAACTTTACCTCATCATCCTTCCCTCCTCTTTTCTACTCTGATGGTTCTGTAGCTATTTCTTCTACTGATAAAGCAGACCTCTTTGCACAGACTTTCTCCTCCAATTCCACCTTAGACGATTCCGGTGCTGTTCCTCCATCACTTCCCCTCTCTGACTTCCTCATGGCTGATATTAAAATTTCTTCAGTTGATGTATTTTCTGCTATCACTGGCCTCAGTACTAACAAGGCATATGGGCCTGATGGGGTCCCTCCTGTTGTTCTCAAGAACTGTGCTTCTGTGCTGACACCCTGCCTAGGCAAACTCTTTCGCCTTTGTCTGTCAACTTGTACCTTTCCTTCATGCTGGAAGTTTGCTCTCATTCAGGCAGTCCCAAAGAAGGGTGACCACTCCTAACCCTGCAACTATCGTCCATTGCTTTAATGTCCTGTATTTCAAAAGTTTTCGAGTCAGTTCTCAATAGAAAAATTTTAAGGCATCTTTCCTATCACAACCTTCTTTCCGATTGTCAGTACGAGTTCCGTCAGGGACGCTTCACTGGTGATCTTCTCACCTACCTTTCAGACTCCTGGTCATCCTCCTTTCAGGACTTTGGCGAAAGCTTTGCCATTGCACTTGACATCTCAAAGGCTTTCGATCGAGTCTGGCATAAATCTTTAATTTCCAAACTGCCCTCCTACGGTTTCTATCCTTCTATTTGTGCCTTCATCGCTAGCTTCCTTTCTGATCATTCTATAGCTGCTGTTGTAGACGGCCATCGTTCTTCTCCTAGATCTATCAACAGTGGTGTTCCTCAGGGCTCTGTCCTATCACCAACTCTCTTCCTTTTATTCATCAGTGATCTTCTAAGCTGTACATCTAACCCTATCCACTCATACGCTGATGACTCCACCCTTCACCTTTCCATTCGGTTCCCGCAACACCCATCTCAACAGTTACTTCAATAAACAAGGGATGAGGCTATGGCACACCTAATGTCTGACTTGGCTCGTATCTCTGACTGGGGTAAAAATAATATGGTTGTTTTTAATGCATCTAAGACTCATTTCTTACACCTATCAACCCGACAAAATCTTCCACAGGTATACCCACTAATGTTTAATAATATTCAGCTTAATCCTGCATCATCCTTGAACATGCTTGGGGTTTCATTTACTCGGGACTTATCTTGGAAAGATCATATTACATCTCTCGTAAAATCTGCTTCCAAGAGATTGTTTGTGCTAAGCCGACTCCGCTCTTTCTTTACCCCTGCACAATTGTTGACTCTATATAGGGGTTTTATCTGCCCCTGTGTGGAGTTCAACTCTCATGTGTGGGGAAGCTCCCCACATACAGCTCTTCTCAATAGGGTGGAGTCAAAGGCTTTTCGTCTCATTAACTCTCCTCCTCTTACTGACTCCCTTCAACCTCTGTCTCTTCGCCGCACTGTTGCATCTTTATCTCTTTTCTATCGCTACTTTAATGGTCACTGCTCCTCTGAACTGTCTGCTTGCATTCCTCCACCTCTACGACGGGCGCGTAGCACCCGTCTGGCAGCAAACTCTCATCCCTTTTCTGTCCAACTCTCTAATGCAAGAGTTAACCGTTACTCCCAGTCTTTCATTTATGCAACAGGTCAGCTCTGGAACTGTCTCCCTCTATCTGTATTTCCTGCTGCCTAAGATCTCCAGTCTTTCAAATGCAGTGTGTCCAGGCATCTCAAAATGATCGGATCTTGAATTTGGCTCTCTATTGTATTGTGTTTTTCTCTTGGAGGGAACTGGTACTACGGGCTCATGGCCTTTGGTTCCTTCTTCCTCGCATTAAAAAAGAAAAAAAAACAAAAACATTAGAGTTGGTATCACAATACAGTACTGTCATGTAGTAACTTTTTCATTTCCATGCTCACTTCCCTGTTTCTTATCACTGCTTTCAAAGAACCAGCAACCTTTCTTCCCTGCTGTACCCTTTCAAGCACTTCACCCTCCAAACCTCCATCCTTACTCATCACACTACCCAAGTACAGTAACCCCTCCAATATCCGGATCAATAGAGCCATCGGTAGGTTCGGTTATTGGTTTCGTCCGGATATTGGGCCCCAGCTTATGGACTTGTACTTATGGACCCTAACTCAGAGAAACACCTATACAATTCCCTCTGGACATGCATAGCACCTATTTAACACCCAAATCACACCAATAAGGCACATAAATGACTGAAATAAATGCAAAAGAAACATAAAATGAGGGTTTAGAAGTATGTTCATACATTAATAAACATTCTGGTACTTATGGACCCTAACCTAGCCTAACTCTCAAAAACACATTCCTACTGCACATGCATGAGGTAAGTATAGTATGGAAAAAAGTACAGTATGAAACATTCTGGTAAGTATAGTATGGAAAAAAGTACAATATGAAACATTCTGGCTACTTACAGCAAGTCCCTGGCCACCTCGATGAATAACCGCCTCCTCTCGGACTCTGACAGTAAGAACGATTTCCTGAAGCACTTGCAGTACACTCTTCCTGAAGTCTTGCACTGAACTTAGTCAATAACACACAGAAGTCCGTTCTCTTCACAGTGTTCACTTTAGTCCAAATAATGTTCCAGTAAAATTTAGTGTTGCACATTAACTTTTCCCAATCTTTTCAAAATTTCTAAAGCCAAAACAAAGAAGGTTAGTTACGTTAAATTTTGTTTCCACTGAGTCTTTTCTCTCATTTCGAAAACCTTAACACAACACACCGTTTTTTTCACTGCACAACACTCAAAATTCCCGTGTGGTCTAGTGAAGTTCTTGCTGTTTATTCACTGTCAGAGTTCGAGAGTATCACTGGCAGGCGACCAAGGGGTGCATCGGTGGGTCGTGGTGATGGCGTACCAACTACAGAAGACTCTGAGGAAAGCCGCAAACTCACTTCGAGCGGTGACTCCACTGTAGCTGATGTGCTGGGCTGTGGCTCGGAGCATGAGGGCCTGTCTTGGGGAGGCAACGGAGTGGAGCCAGGGCTTGGCACAGCGGGGGTCACGGGCCTGAAAAAGCTGTCAATCGTTGACTGACGCAAGGACCGACGATTCTGGCGATTGATGATGCGCTGCCGGAAAGCACGCACTTCCTCCACGAGTCCCAAGGGCCCCATCTCCCTGTCGCAGTCCGGGTGTTCCAGGTAGTCTAGGACGAACTCTAGATGTTCCCGGAGTGCGCTCAGCTTGGGGATGGCTGGAGTAGTGTCCTGCTGAGAGGAGTCCGCATCATCATCGCCTTCGTCGTCGGAATCTTCAAGTTCGGGACTGACACCAGCAACCGAAGACGTGATCTCGATATCAGACAACGTCTGATACCCAGGATCGCCCTCGTCGTCGTCCAACCACTCACGAACATCGTCCACATCAACATCGTCGCCGTGCGTACGTAGCCGTGCATGGAAGTCATCCACGTCAAACCCTAGAAAATCGTACTCCACATCTGTTCCGAGAAGTAGACGAAACCAACCATTTTCAAGAGTTTTCACAGGGACTTCCTTCCATGCACTAGCCCAGTTGTACAGCGCAGACTTGATGTTGTAGCGGCGAAGGTTTTCCAAAGTCCGCTTGCCTTGAGTGTCACGTCCTTCCCTGCGCTCATCCTCGTCCTCGAGAACAACCATCACCTCGTCCAGGAACTTCCAACGGTACAGGCGCTTTGTTGCCACGATCACTCCTTGGTCCATGGGTTGAATGAGAGCAGTCGTATTAGGTGGCAGAAACATGCACCTAATACGGCCATTCTCAGCAACCAAGTCCTTGTCGCACGGGTGGGCAGGTGCATTGTCGAGGAGAAGGAGAGCCTTTACCTGGTCGCGAGGGATTCCCAGTGTCTTCGTCTGGTACTGGATGACCTCCTTGATGAAGTGACGGTGAAACCAGTCTTTGAAAATCACAGCTGTGAACCATGCTTTCAAAGAAAGGTACCATACGACAGAAAGGACATCCATCACCCCACGAAGGCACCAAGGCTGCTTTGCACGGCCAACAACAACGGGCTTAAGCCGGTGCATGCCGTTAGCACTGGCACAACACAAAGCAGATATCCATTCCTTAGAAAGCTTGCGGCCAGGTACACGCTTCTCTGTCTCATCGGCTAGAGTGTTCGTTGGCACCGAGCGATAGAGTAGGCCAGTTTCGTCTGCGTTATAGACTTGACCGAGAGTGAGGCCCTCCCTGTCGATCAAGCCTTTCACCTTGTGCCGAAACTCGTCAACTCCATCCTCGTTAGCGTCCAATGCTTCGCCATGTGCTTTACTGTTAGTAAGGTCATGTCGCAACTTGAACGCGAAGAGCCAACCCTCGGATGCCTTGAAGTCTAGGGCGTCGTAAAGCCTTGCAAACTTCTCAGCAGCAGCCTTCAGCTCCGTTCCACGTACCATCACACCAGCTGCACGTTGCTGTCGGTACCAAATCAACGTGGATCGGTCGATTTCTGCAAACTTGGAGGTAAACATAACCTTCCTTTCCATGTTGCGTTTGCTTGTCGACGAGAAGTCAGCCGTGTACTGCATGAGTTTGTCTCGGGAACGTTTGATATCGAACAAAGTCGACCGGGCCAGGTTAAACTCGCGGAGAATGCGTGAAGAAGACCAACCCGCATCAACTTTCTCCAATATCTCCCTCTTCTTTTCCAGAGTCAGCACCACTCTCTTCCTTTTCTCAGGTGGCGGGGCCATCATCACACACACTAAGAGGAGGGCAGAGAGCAGCAGGAGGCCTTGCAGCAAGTACGGCACCACCACGAAAGGGAGCACGTGGGCAGCCATTGCGAAGAGCGTAGGTCCAGTCGCGGTGAGAGACAGGCAGGAAGTGGGGAGGATGCAGCGGCGCTCTATCGGACGTCGGAGGAATGACGAACCAAAACAATGCTCTCACGCGGCGCGCGCGGCAAGTTCAAATTACGGACGGCAAAAAATCGATTAAAAAAATTTTTTTTTTGGGTTTTCGGACCATTTTGGGAATGTTTGATCCCAGGACGATAAGGTTCGGTTAGTGGGGATGTTCGGTTATTGGGCGTCCGGATATTAGAGTGATTACTGTACTTAAACGTACTCACATTTTCCAATTCCTCACCATCCAACCTCGCTGTACATTCACTGACTTCACCTCTCTCAAAGACCATCATTTTACTCTTCCCTACATTCACCTTTAGATTCCGTTTCTCCCAAACTCATCCACCAAGCCTTGCAGCTCCCCTTCGTCTTCACTCAACAACACAGTATCATCTGCAAACAACAGTACAGGGAGTTTCCAAACACTATCCTCTCTCACCAGGGCCACTCCAACATCCACTACCCTACCTTTTACCTCTTTTATTACCCCATCCATATACAGATTGAACAACCATGGAGACATGACACATCCCTGTTTCAACCCAACTTTCAAAGAGAAAAATTCACTTAGTTCACCATCCACACACACTGCAGCCTTCGCACCATCATACATACTCTTCACAGCATTCAACAACTTCCCATCTACTCCATATATTCTTAATACTTTCCACAATCCTTGTCTATCCACCCTGTCATATGCTTTCTCCAAATCCATGAAAGCCGCATACAACTTCTTTCCCTTCTCTAGAAACTTTTCCACTAAAGATCTATGAATGATTATCTGATCTATACAACCTCTTCCCTTCCTAAAGCCTCCCTGTTCTTTTCCCACTAATTTCTCTGTTCTTTCTCTAACTCTGTCAATAAGTATCCTACCATACACTTTTCCTATTATACTAAGAAAACAAATGCCCCTATGATTACCACACACTTCTTTTTCCCCTTTTCCTTTGTACTAGGGAATAATTATACCTCACTTCCAATCCTCTGGGACTCTGCCTTCCTCCCAGGCCAATCTGCACATCTTCCACATCCATTCTACTGCTATCTCTGCCCCATGCTTCGGCATTTCACCACACACTCCATCAATTCCTGGGGCTTTCCCCGATTTAACTTTCTTCATTGCTTCCACAACTTCGATCATACTGATTTCTTCCTGTCTTCTCACTTCCCTCCTTCTCGCAGCTATTCCCCAGCCACTTATACTCGCATTACTTCCATCCTCTATGTTCAACAATTCCTTAAAGCGTTCTCTCCATCTGCTCACTTTTTCTCCCTTCTCCACTAGTAATCTACCATTTTTATCTTTCACTCCCCCGCTAACTTTACTTCCACCCTGTCTTACTCTTTTCACCTCTTTCCAGAACATTTTCTTACAGTCCCTCCAGTTTACACTCAAATTCCTTCCAAATTCCTCATCCACTCTCTTCTTACTCTCTCTCACTAATCTTTTCACCTCTCTCTTTCTACATGTAACTCTCTCTTCCGCCTCTGAACTTCTTCCACGCCCCTATTTCTCATCCATTCATTGTATGCTTTCCTCTTTTGTGCCACAGCCTGTCTCACCTCTTCAGTCCACCACGCTGTTCCTTGCACCCCCCTCCGTCTTCTCTTCCTTCCACACACCACATCACATGCTGCACATATTTCTTCTGTAAATATCCTACACACACCCTCCACGTCTCCCATCTGGTCCAATTCATATTTGCCCAATCGTTCCTCCACTTCTCTCTTATGCATTGTGCTGGAAACAATCGTAGGTACAGCTTTTGAATGTGACGATAATAACAGGGAGGAAATCTTTTAGTAAGAAAACATAATTAACCAAACTGAATATAGTCTGAAAAATACTGAAACAAGCTGGAGGAATATACCTTGAACTGGAAAGGTCTTTTTGGTACTTATACATTTACTGGTAAATTAATCAGTCTATCGGTACAGTACTTGTGTGTTGTTTCTGCCGGATTAATCATGCTTTCGGACTAATCGGGCACCCCTTAACACCATATAGCCCGGATAATCGGGTTATTTCTGTAACACAGAATCACAAAAGTGACGCCCCACGGTATGATCCCTTGCTCCCAAGTGTCATGAAAGTGATGCCTCGCGGTTAAGGGGTTAAATGAGTTTGAGTCTCCCCCCCACCCACACCTCCTGCTAACAACTCGATCACGAGGGTGATGGGTTGGAGTTTGGTGAGGTGACTGATGAGGAAGGGAAGCCACTGCCAGAGAGTTGCTATTGTTTGTTTTTTTGGGAAACATACGCCTTACAGGTATACCTCGATATACGATACCGCTAGATGTGGTACCCCAACGATCAGGGTAGAAATCCCACCATACCCCACCTAACAATGGCCAAACCCCGATTTAACGATGGGTTTTGATTTTTTTTACCGATTTTGATGATATTTCAGACTAATATTGTGTGTTTAGATTGATTTATATATTGTTTTTGGACTTAGATTAATGTGTTTTAGCCATAGGTGGGGTGAACATTGTCATTTTGGGTACAGCTTACTAAGGTTGTTTTTTTCCAGACTTCTATTTGATGATTTTCTAATTTTATTTGTAGTAGTAGTAGTAGTTATTCCCTAGGCAGTCAGGCTAAACAGCCCCGAGTCCCTTAGGAAGGCCATGCCTGAGACCGGGCTTTCCCACAGAGCTCTCAAAGAGTGTATGTTGTGTTGTTGGTGTAGGTGATTGTGTTCAATGCAGTCTTCCCTAATGTGCTTAGTAGTATGGGGTGCTGTGTTGCATCCTGGACAGGCATCAGTGACGGAGTCATCCAGCCTCTTGTGGTAGCTTAAGAGGGCTGGATGGTGCCCACATCTCAGCCTGGCCAGGTGGATCCTGTCCTCACGAGGAAGATAGGATTCAGAAGGGTGGATATCAGGAGGCCGTGCATGCAGCTGTGTGTTGTCTTTAAGTGACTGAATGGAGCGGCGAGTGATCTGAGGGTGGATATGCTTCTGGAAGCTGGTCTGAGGGGGTAGAGATGACAGTACAGTATTTGTGTATGGTATCGTGTGCTGGCTGTTGTTTTGATGTTCCTCGGTGTGAGTGGATGTGCTGCCATGTAGTGTAGTGGATGTTGTGGGTTTGTGGAGGCTGTAGCAAGAAACTGGGTGCCTCTCATGTCTAGGTGATCCTTGACTTTGAGGACTTTGGTTCTTGATGCAGGTGGTCTGTGGGTGTAGTAGCTGTGCAGCCTGTGATTATTTTTAGGGCCTTGTTCTGTATGGTCCATAGAGAGTTGTAGTGTGTTTTGGTGAGGTTAGAAGCCCAGGCAGGGCTTCCATAATTCATCACTGAACGTATGTATTATTTATATATTGTGGTGGCGGTTTCTTTGTTGTGTCCGAATGTTGTATGGGCAAGTGACCTCAGAGCATTGAGTCTTGGTGTTATTTTATTTTTAATGTTTGTGATGTGTTGTTTAAATGACATTGATGTATTGTATGTTACACCAAGGATTTTGTGTGTGTGTGTGTGTGTGGTAGGGGAGTGTTGTTTATGGTGAGTTGTGGGATGTGACTGTGTTCTGCTGTCCAGTTTGTGAGAAGAGTCACTGTAGATTTGGCTGGGGCTATTTTGAGCCTGTTTGTGGTGAACCATTCGTGTAGTGTGTTGAGGTAAGGTTGAATGATGTGTGCAGCTGTGTTTGCGTTTTGGTGCGTACATGTAAGTGTTATATCATCTGCATAGGAAGCTATGTGTATCTGTGGTGTGTGGGGTGTGGGTACGTCGTGCATGTATAGGTTAAAGAGTGTAGGGGACAAAAAAAATCCTTGGGGGATGCTGTTTGTGAAGTTTCTGATGTTAGAAGACTGACCGGCAAATGTTATGTGTGCACATCTGCCTGCTAAATAGTTTGCCAGCCATCTTTTTGTGTTATTGTGCATGTTTGTGTTGAGTATTTTGTTTGTGAGGTTGTGGCGGGGGATGGCATCAAAAGCTTTGCTAATGTCTAGTGTGATTAGGAGTGTTCTGTGTGGTGGCCTAGCTGAATTCATGCCATCGAAAACTCTCTGTGTAAGGTCTGTAAGAAGGGTGTTTGTGGAGTGTAGTGGCCCAAAACCATGTTGTGACTGGGCTAGGGGAATGTGAGGTGTGACCAGTTGTAGTAACAGTCGTTCAGTGACTTCAGAGGGGATGCAGAGGAGTGTGATGGGGCGATGTGAGGAGGGTAACGTGGGTTGGGTTTAGGGATAGTGATGATATTGCCATGCTTCCAGGTGTTGGGTATTATGTTGTGTGAGTAGCTGCAGTTTGATTTGTTGGTGAGTGCTTGTATGCCTTGTGGTCCTAGGTGTTTAAGGTGAATGTTGCTTATGTTGTCTGGTCCACAGACAGATGAGTGCATGAGGTTGTTAATGATGTGCTTCCTCTGGTTGTAAGTGAAAGATGCGTAGTCTGGGTCTGTGGGGAACTGTCTCTTACGTCGGATGATACGTCGGTCTTCGGGATGGGGGTTTAGATGGCTGACTTGTGAAAAGTGATTGATGAGAGTGTTTGCTTGTTGTTTGTTTGAACGTATGGTGTCTGTTGTTGTGATGGCAGCTTGTGATTGTGTAGTGTTGCTGTTGGAAAGTGTGATGCTGTTCAGTGTTTTGTAGAGTTTGCTGATGTTTGTTTTGTGGTCAAGTGTTTGGAGGTAATTTTTCCAGTTTAGTGTTTTCTGTTCTGATAATTTATTGTTTATCTCAGTGTTGAGTTCTTGTATTTGTTGTATGGTGTCTTGTGTATGGGGTGTTGGGGAGTGTCGCAGTGTGTCCCGTTGTCTGATGAGGCCTTGAATTTCTGGTGTGAAGTTGGGGTTGTGTCTCTTTCTGTTGCCTCTAGGGATGTGTCTTTTGTCTGCATTTTGTATAATTGTATTGAAAGTGTGCACAGCGGCGTTGATGTTTGTGATGGGTGTACTGTTTAGTGTTTTGAGATGTTGTTCTGTTTCAGTTACAAAGGCCTCCCAGTTGGCTCTCTTATAATTAGTGTATGTGTGTTTGTGGCCAGCTGGGGTGATTCTGGTTTTGGTAGTGATGATGATTGGGAGGTGATCAGAACCTTGGGTTTTGACCACTCTCCATGATGTAGTGGGGGCGAGGTTTGGGGAGCAGAAGGTGATGTCTGGAGATGATGGGAGGAAGAGGGCTTGGTGTGGGATATGAGTATGTTGGTCTAGACTGTTTAGTATGAAAAGATGATTTATCTGGGATTGTAGTACCAGCCCTCTGTCTGTGTCAGGGTTGTTGACATGCCAGGCCGACAACTTGGCGTTGAAATCACCACCCAGGTTGATGTTGGATATGTTAGTGATGTGGTGTATCTGTGGAGAGTAAGTGTGTGGTACTGTGGGGGACGACTGGGGGAGAATGTATGTGTTAGCGATTGTTATGTGTGATTTGTTACCAGTGCGTATTTTAATTGATTGTATTTCTGTTGTGGTGTCATGTGGGGGGAGAAGTGACTGTGTGTGTGCACTGGTATCTTCAAAGTTGATGGATTTGTGTATCAGGGTGATGAGTCCACCGCCACCGCCGTCGGCCCGGTCTTGTCGAATGGTGGTGAAGTTATGAAATGTCGGTGTTTTCTGTGCTCTGTTTAGTTTTGTTTCCTGTAAGATGGCAGTGTGTATGTTCTGTTTGATGAATTGTGTGAGTTCATGTTTTTTAGTGTTTATGCCATCTATGTTTAACTGAAGGATGTTTATGTTGTGTGTGCGATGTGTGTTGGCTGCTGCAGCACGGGGGGGAGGTGGTGTGGGTGGAGGGTGTTGGTTTTAGAGATTTATTTACAGGTGTTAGGCTTAGGTTAGCTTCTTTCATAGCTGTTAGGCCATTTAGATTGGTTTTAAACTTGTTTTTGGGCTCATTTAGGTCTGTTTTGGACTTGGTGGGGGGGGGGGGACACCCAAGGCTGAAAAACACATCCCATTACATTAAATGTTAAATCTACCCCGATTTATGATACCCTGCAGTAGAAGCACCTGACCAAATCAGTTCCTCTTCCTGATTGTCTGTTATATCTTTCTGCTTATTTCTATCTATCTATCTATAGCCCGATGCCCTAATCCTGCAAAGGGTGGCCGCAGACAAAACGCCTCCAAGTCGCTCTGTCACCCACCATTTGACTACCCTCCCCCCAACTCACCCCCCCCTCCCTCATATACTGTACCTCTCAACACCATCCCTCCACCTCATCCTCAGTCTACCCCTCCCTCCCTCCACCTCATCCTCAGTCTACCCCTCCCTCCCTCCACCTCACCTACATACACCCTCTTAGTCAGTCTTTCATTCTCCATTCTCTTTACATGTCCAAACCACCTCAGTGTATTTCTCCTAATCTTCTCAACCACATCCATATCCACCCCACAACGTTCCTTCACTTCTTCATTTGTCAACCTGTCCCTCCACGTCACTCCACATGCTCCTCTCAAGTAACTCATTTCCACTGCTCTCACTCTTGACTTGTTCCCCTCTTGCAAGGTCCACACCTCGCTTCCATACGTCAGGGTAGGGATCACAATACTATCATGCAGTGACTTCTTAACTTCCTTACTCACCTTCCTGTTTCTCATCACTGCTTTCAGTGAACCAGCAACCTTCCATCCCTGCTGTACCCTTTCACGCACTTCATCCCCCAAAGTTCCGTCTTTACTCATCACACTACCCAGGTACTTGAATGCACTCACATTCTCCATATCCTCACCATCCAACCTCACTGTACATTCTGTGACTTCATTCCTCTCAAACACCATAACTTTACTTATGTTTACATTAACTTTCAGCTTCCTCCTCCTACACACTGTCCCAAATTCATTCACCAAACCTTGCAACTCCCATTCATCTTCACTCAACAATACTGTATCATCAGCAAACAGCAACACCAGAATCATCCAAATCTCACCCTTATTCATTAGAGCCACCCTCACATCCACTGCCCTACCTTGCACCTCCTTTACAACCCTATCCATGTATATATTAAACAGCCATTGAGACATCACACAACCCTGTTTCAGTCCCACATTGAGATCAAAGACCTCACTCAGCTCACCATCCACTTGCACCGTAGCCCTAGCTCCTTCCTACATACTCTTCACAGCACTCAGCAATTTCCCCTCCACTCCATATTTTCTTAATACCTTCCTCATACCTTGCCTATCTATTCTGTCATAAGCTTTCTCCAAGTCCATGAAGGCAGCATACACTTTCTTTCCCTTCTCTAGATACTTCTCCATAAACATCTTAGAACAAATATCTGATCTACACACCCTTTTCCCTTCCTGAATCCCCCTTGTTCTTCTCCAACTAGCTCCTCTGTCATATGCCTAACCCTGTCAATGAGTATTCTACCATATATTTTTCCAGTCACACTAAGAAGGCAAATACCCCTATGGTTACCACATACTTCTCTCTCCCCTTTTCCTTTGTATAAAGGAACAATTATACCTGATTTCCAGACCTCTGGAACCCTTCCCTCTTCCCATGCCAATCTATACAACTTCCATATCCATTCCACAACAATCTCACCCCCATACCTCAGCAATTCACCACACACTCCATCAATTCCTGGGGCCTTTCCCATCTTGATCTTCTTCATTGCTTCCACTACTTCCGACCTACTGATCTCTTCCTCCCTCCTCTCATCTCTTCTTCTCCCAGCCATTCCCCAACCACATTTCTTATTAAATCTGTTTCCTCGTTGTTTTTAGCAGTTCCGCTGTTACTACTTGTTTGATTCGTCAGCGTAATGGTGGAAGGGACTGTCCCAACCTAAGTGTTCAACTAAACCTCACCTATCCTAGCATAACTACCTAATAATTTAATGTAACCTAACCTAATCTGGGCTGCAGTTGGGAAATTGGGAAACAAAATCCACCTTTGAGTATGGTGAGCACAAGTTTCTTCTGTTATTCAGAAAAAAATTGTTGGTATGGCTTAAGGAACATGATGATATTAATGGGGGAAACCTTTCAGCAAGAAAAGGTAATTTACCACACTCAAAATGGTCAGAAAAATTCAGAAAACAAATTAGAGGAATATGAATTGAATTGGTAAGGTCTTTAGGCTGTATGCTTAGACAAAATTTATGGGATTCACATTTTTAGGGGACAAAAGAAGAAGGCATATGGTGAATGGTTGGCGAGTAGAGGTAGGGGAGAAGATGAGAGAGAGAAGAGAGAGGTATATGTGAGCAGGAGAAGGGAGGTTAAGAGACTGGTGAAAGAGAGTAAGAAGAAAGTGGATGAAGAGTTTGGGAGGAATCTGAGTGTGAAATGGAGGGAGAGTAAGAAATTGTTTTGGAAGGAGGTAAAGAAAGTAAGGCAGTGTGAAAGGGGAAATAGTAGGGGAGTGAAAGATAGGAATAATAGATTGTTGGTGGAGAAGAGAGAGAAATTGAGGAGATGGAAGGAGCACTTTGAGGATTTGTTGAATGTAGAGAGTGAGAGCAGTGTGAGTATAAGTGGTTGGGGAATGGCTGGGAGAAGAAGAGATCAGAGGAGGGAGGAAGAGATCAGTAGGTCGGAAGTAGTGGAAGCGATGAAGAAGATTAAGCTGGGAAAGGCCCCAGGAATTGATGGAATGTGTGGTGAAATGCTTAGGTATGGGGGTGAGATTGTTGTGGAGTGGATATGGAAGTTGTGTAGATTGGCTTGGGAAGAGGGAAGGGTTCCAGAGGACTGGAAATCACGTATAATTGTTCCTCTGTACAAAGGAAAAGGGGAGAGAGAAGTATGTGGTAACCATAGGGGTATTTGCCTTCTTAGTGTGACTGGTAAAATATATGGTAGAATACTCATTGATAGGGTTAGGCATATGACAGAGAAGCTAGTTGGAGAAGAACAAGGGGGATTTAGGAAGGGAAAAGGGTGTGTAGATCAGATATTTGTTCTAAGATGTTTAGTGGAGAAGTATCTAGAGAAGGGAAGGAAAGTGTATGCTGCCTTCATGGACTTGGAGAAAGCTTATGACAGAATAGATAGGCAAGGTATGTGGAAGGTATTAAGAATATATGGAGTGGAGGGGAAATTGTTGAGTGCTGTGAAGAGTATGTACGAGGGAGCTAGGGCTACGGTGCAAGTGGATGGTGAGCTGAGTGAGTTCTTTGATCTCAATGTGGGACTGAAACAGGGGTGTGTGATGTCTCCATGGCTGTTTAATATATATATGGATGGGGTTGTAAAGGAGGTGCAAGGTAGGGCAGTGGATGTGGGGGTGGCCCTAATGAATGAGGGTGAGATTTGGAAGCTTCCGGTGTTGCCGTTTGCTGATGATACAGTATTGTTGAGTGAAGATGAATGGGAGTTGCAAGGTTTGGTGAATGAATTTGGGACAGTGTGTAGGAGGAGGAAGCTGAAAGTTAATGTAAACAAAAGTAAAGTTATGGTGTTTGAGAGGAATGAAGTCACAGAGTGTGCAGTGAGGTTGGATGGTGAGGATATGGAGAATGTGAGTGCATTCAAGTACTTGGGTAGTGTGATGAGTAAGGATGGAACTTTGGGGGATGAAGTACGTGAAAGGGTACAGCAGGGAAGAAAGGTTGTTGGTACACTGAAAGCAGTGATGTGAAATAGGGAGGTGAGTATGGAAGTTAAGAAGTCACTGCATGGTGGTATTGTGATCCCTACCCTGACATATGGAAGCGAGGCGTGGACCTTGCAAGAGGGGAACAAGTCAAGAGTGAGAGCAGTGGAAATGAGTTACCTGAGAGGAGCATGTGGAGTGACGTGGAGGGACAGGTTGATGAATGAAGAAGTGAAGGAACGTTGTGGGGTAGATGTGGATGTGGTTGAAAAGATTAGGAGAAATACACTAAGTTGGTTTGGACATGTGGAGAGAATGGAGAATGAAAGACTGACTTAGAGGGTGTATGTAGGTGAGGTGGAGGGAGGGAGAGGGAGGGGTAGACCGAGGATGAGGTGGAGGGATGGAGTTGAGAGGTATATGAGGGAGGGGGGGGTGAGTTGGGGGGAGGGTAGTCGAATGGTGGGTGACAGAGTGACTTGGAGGCGTTTTGTCTGTGGCCACCCTTTGCGGGGTTAGGGCGTCGGGCTATAGATAGATAGAAAAAAATTACTATTTCATCCAACATGTTCTCTTAAGTTAGCATTCAGTTCCACATTCTTCATTTGATTTCATGCCTCCTAACACATTTTGGACCGACTGAGCATACAGTTATTTCTGCTGCTTAACCCGCGCCGTCCCGGCGACGTGAATTAGCACGGCAACATTGCAAGGTCTCTAATTTGCACAATTTTCAATTTTTGTGAGTGATTTCGCGAGTGATTTTTGGCACGTATACACGGGACACCTTCCTCTGTTCCTCTACAAGATGCCAAGCAGGAACAATGCCTTACACCGCATAATCTCCCCCCCCCCCCGGGCGCACGCCATTGTCTCGGCAATTCACCTGTTACCAGTGACCTGGCCAATAAAGACATTCAGGGCCAGAGTGATTCCCCAATCGATGACAATGTGGAGGACGAAGTTTACATAGCATTAGAGGAAGAAACAGTCAGAAATGATGATCAGGTAATGTGGGAAATAAAAGGTCATGAATGGTGATGAGTTAGTGAGTGAAATAATGCTTATAATGCCTATATTACTGTTTGAAAACCAATATACTCTTGTACTACATATAAATTCGTACCAAGTAAATAAATAAATACTGTTTATGAGTGGATAAAATAGTTACCCTCCCATAGAACTCATTTTCTTTGGTGCCAGCCCAGTCAGGTAAGGAAGTACTCGCACCTAAATCCGGTATTTTAAACCTCAGGTGAGCGATTTCTTTATGAATTTTCTATGTTTCTCACCAAAAGCGGATGTTTGAGCCAAAAAAAAAAAAAAAAGGTCCAAAAACGTCGGGATGGGGCGGGTTAAAGTTAAGCATCCATTTACTGCTCATTCTTTTGTTCGTTCTTGTGTGTATGTGTGAAAGAGAGAGCACTGATACAAACAATATCCATCAACATACTCATATCTCAGACCAAGCCTTCTTCCTCTCATCATCCCCAGACATCACCTTTTGCTCCCCAAACCTTGCCCTCAGAACAACCTGGAGAGTGGTAAAAACCCTTGGCTCTGACCACCTCCCAGTCATCATCACTACTAAAACCAGAATCACCCAATCTGGCCACAGACACACATACACTAATTATAAGAGAGCCAACTGGGAGGTCTTCACAACTGAAACAGAACAACGCTTTGAAAAAATTAAACAGTACACCCATCACAAACATCAACACCACTGTGCACACTTTCGGTACAATCATTCAAAACAAAGACAATAGCACATCTGTATAGGCAACTGAAAGAGACATAACCCAACTTCACAACAGAATTTCAAGGACTCATCAGTCAATGCGACATTACAACACTCCCAGCACCCCTGACACAAGACACCATACAACAAATACAAGAACTCGGCAGTCAAATGAACAATAAAATATCAGAGCAGCTAACACTAAATTGGAATAATTATCTCCAGACACTTGATCACAAAACAAACACCAGCAAACTCTGCAAAACACTTAACAGAATCACACTCTCCAACAGCAACACTACACAATCACATGCTGCTATCACAACAGACACCATACCCTCAAAAAAACAACAGGCAAACGCTCTCATCAATCACTTTTCACACGTCAGCCCCCTAATCCCCCATTGCGATAACCAATGTATCGTCCGATGCAAGACACAGTTCCCCACAGACCCAGACTTTGCACCCTTCACTTACAACCAGATGAAGCACATCATTAGCAACCTTAAGCACTCATCTGCCTGTGGCCCAGACAATGTAAGCAACATTCACCTTAAACACCTTGGACCACAAGGCATACAAGCACTCAACATATCAAATTACAACTACTCACACAGCATAATACCCAACATCTAGAAGCATGGTATTATCATCACCGTCCCCAAATCCAACAAAGACCCCACGTTACCTTCCTCACACCGCCTCATCACACTTATGTGCACCCCCTCCAAAGTCACTGAATGACAGGTATTACAATTACAGTAGTCACACCTCATGTCCCCCCCCATCACAACATGGTTTTTCGCCACTACACTGCACAAACACTCTTCTTACAGACCTCACACAAAAAATTTTGATGACATCAATTCAGTCTTAGTCACACTAGGCATTAGCAAAGCTTTTGATGCCAACCCCTGCCACAGCGTCACAAACAAAATATTCAGCACAAACATGCATAGTAACACAAAAAGATGGCTGGCAAACTTGTTTAGCAGGCAGATGTGCACATCTAACATTTGCTGGTCTGTCGTCAAACATCAGAAACTTCACAAACGGCATCCCCCAAGGATCTGTTTTGTCCCTTACTCTCTTTAACCTGTACATTCACGGCATACCCACACCCCACAAAAACACAGAGCTTCCTGTGCAGATGACATAATACTTACATGTAGACACCAAGACACAAACACGGCTGCACACATCCTCCAACCTTACATCAACATATTACATGAATGGTTCACCACAAACAGACTCACAATAGCCCCAGCCAAATCTACAGTGACCCTTCTCACAAACTAGACAGCATAACATAGTCACATTCCACACCTCACCATAAACAACACCCCCTACCACACATAAACACACACACCCAAAATCCTTGGTGTAACATACAGTATATCAATGCCATTTAAACAACACTTCACAAACATTAAAAACAAATTAACACCGAGACTCAGCACCCTAAGGCCACTTACCCATACAACATTTGGACACAAGAAATAAACCACCACCACAGTATACAAACAGTATATATGTTCAGTGATGAATTATGTAAGCCCTGCTTGGGCTTCTGACCTCACTAAAACACACTACAGCACTCTACAGACCATACAGTACATCATCATCATCATCATCATCATCCAGTCCTACATTGTCCCATGAGGAGTGTAGGAGCCTGGGGCTAGGCAAGTTGGTCCTGACATTTAATATGAGAGTGACCAGCCTCACTCATCCCTGAGTGTCATTACGTGAGCAATAAACCCCAACCACCTCCTGGTTATTAACCTTCACCGGTTCAATCCAATTCGAGCGCCATACAGTAATTACTCATTAAACCACCAGGCGCCAAAATTTGGTTATATGGTTACTACCCAACATAGTAAATGGTTTCCTGGTGTACAGGAAACCATTTGGCTTGTCTCTCAGTGTAGAGTCACCCACAGGCAGAAGGAGGAGGAAAGAATGAAGGAAAGAAAGACAGAAGAGGGAGTGTAAAGTCACCCGTAGGCAGAAGGACAAGGAAAGTATGAAAGAAAGAAAGACAGAAGAGTATGGAAGGAAAGAAGGATGGAGGAGAGGAAAGGGCAGACACCCAAGAGCATACAGAACAAGGCCCTAAAAAAAAAAAATCACAGGGTACACAGCTACTACACCTATAGACCACCTACACCAAGAAACCAAAGTCCTCATAGTCAAGGATCATCTAGACATGAGAGGCACTCAAATTCTTGCTGCAGCCTCGACAAACCCACCCCCTCCATTATACTGCATTGCAGCACATTGACACACATCAAGAAGCATCAAAATAACACCCAGCATACGATATCATACACGAATACTGTCATCTTTCCCCTCTCACCTGCCTCAAACCAACTTCTAGAAGGATATCCGTGCTCATATCATTTGCCGCTTCATTCAGCCACTCAGAGACAACACACAGCTGCTTGCACAACCTCCCGATATCCACCCTTCTGAATCCTACCTCTCTTGTGAGAACAGGATTTGCCTGGCCAGGCTGAGATGTGGGCATCATCCAGCCCTCTTGAGTTATCAGAAAAGACTGGATGACTCCATCACTCATTCCTGTCCAGGGTGCAACACAGCACCCCATACTATTAAGCACATTGCGGATGACTGCATTACACACAATCGCATGTGCCAACAACACAACATACACTTCTTGAGAGCTCTGTGGCTGTCGCGTTCCTTAGGGACTCGAGGCTTTTCGGCCAGACTGCATAGGGAACTACTACTGCTACTACTACCGCTACTGCTACATTCTTTTTTTTTTTTTAATAATCACCTCCGTCCATTTGGGAATTGTTAATATCAAAACCAGCCTTCCTAATACATTTCACCATTTGGAGTTCTAATTTGACAGTTAACACTAACCCTCATATTACATTCCGTTGGCCCCAAGCACGCCAACGGCTGTGGTTACCAACCATCTACTTCTAGTTTTATTACTTTATTTTACATTCATTAACATTACCTTATTAATAAAGTCATTAATCTATTGGAGTCACTGGTCTGTGCGACTCTTGACCATAGTAGGTTCGTATTCCATACCCGACAGAGACAGGCCTTCGGCCTGATGATCTTGTGCCCCTGAGACATAGAAGTGCAGACCTCATGAGGGAGAATGACAGTCGACATCTCATCCAGACCATAACAGAACTCCGTGATTGACGCTTCCTCTCAGAAAAAACCTCTGCCAGTCTCGAGTAGAATCTCACCGTCTCTGGACCCATCTCACCTGATGTTGTTAACACATGAACAGTGAATTCGACTGTGATCTACATGGTGGATCCTTTTGTGATAGTTTCTGTTTTTTTCTAGTTCATTCCTTTTGTGTGCAGCTTTGAGAGAGAGTTCACGACGACATGCTGCCATAGGATCAAATATCCTAATGTCAAAGAAAGCCCTCTGCCCACGTGTCCAGAAACCTCAAGCACTGACATCCACTCTTGCATCATTTGATGTGTTTCCTGTTCTGTGGATGAAGTGCTCACTGTATAGGGGTAGCAGATCTGGCTCAGTTGTGACATCATGGCATATTTCCTGCATCATTTTGGCAGTGAGGTCACGTACTTCATCATGTCAGATGTAAACAAAGCCTCCTACAGTGGTTTGCATCAGGGGCAGTGCCACAGGGACAGTGTTGAGGTAGGTTCTCTATTGGCCACTCATATCTTAAGGCTATGGCATTAATAAATTTTTGTTTGTTGAAGTGGAAGCCCTTTGCCTTGAGAGGTAGGGTTTCAGCCAGTTCGATGCCCCAGCCTCCTGTGCAGTTTCAGCTCTCCTGCATTGATCTGGTGTTAGATGTCCAGTTATGTGCTGCAGCTGGTCCTTTTGTCTTGGTTCTCGCTCCTTGCATAGCAGTGTCTTTATGTCTTTCTGCCTTTGGTCAAAGTCCTCCAGCAGTGTGGATCACCCGGATGCTACCGGCTGCACACAAGTAATACTGACCCTAACCATCAGGCTGAGCAGAAATGGCTGTCTGCCTCTGTACCGAATAGCCAATTCACCTGGCCCCCCTCTCGAGCCGAGCCACGCACTGGTAAAAAAACATAACCCACCAGCTGAGCAGAAATGGCTGTCTGCCTTCCTACCAAATGGTCAAAGTTGCCTGGCCCCCCCTCTCAAGCCGAGCTGCGCGCTGGTAAAAGAAAGTAACGAACCAGCTGGGCAGAAATGGCTGCTTTCCTCCCTGATGAATGGTCTGATTAACCTGGCACCCCTCTCAAGCCGAGCTGTGTGCTGGTAAAAAAATGTAACCCACTAGCTGAGCAGAAATGGCTGTCTGCTTCCCTACGAAATGGTCAAAGTCGCCTGGTCCCCTTCTGGGGCTGAGCCGTGCAGTGGTAAAAGAACATAACTCACCAATTGTGCAGAAGTGACTGTCCGCCTCCTTACTGAATGGCCAAAGTTTCCTGGCCAGCCAGTAGAGACATGTCTTCGCTGTGTTCATTGATGGTTACCACATGTCCCCACTCATTGTCCAGCTGCAACGGTTGAAGAAGGTGGAGTTTTCTGACATTTGTTAAGTGATTACTAGTGATGGGCGATACCAGTGATTAAATTTAAATATGATACCAATTACTTTGTTGGCCAGTATTGGTGGTATCAATTACAGTGGAATTTAGAATTTTGACAGTTTAGAATTAAACTTCGAATTTTGATGCGTTTTGGAGTGGTCCACCTACCTCACTTTTCGATGCATAATCGCATTTTTCGATGCTCTCAGGGCCAGACTTCAACCAAAACCAGCAAAGATAATATTTTTGATGTGAATGAAAATGCTAGAATTGGAGGAAAATTATAAGAAAAAGTGTGAACCTAACCTAATATGTGTCACGTGTCAAGAAGAGAATGAAAAGCAACATCATTTGTTCATATATGAAGCATACAGAGATATGGTTCCGAGACAATTCACCTTCAAGTCAATTCGCCGTCATATAATTCCCCGTCAAAACATGGATGCAGCCAGAGGAGAAATGGCAATACAGGAAAGGGCAGAAATACACCAAGTATACACTTGCTGACAAGGCGATACACACTTGCTGACAGTATGGCAATACAGTGCACAACTACAGTTACTTAACCACAATTATAGTTCATAAAGTTTACAGGGGATGTGGGCAAAAAATCATGATTTTACAGAGTTCGGTTTGGAGGCCCCAGACCCAAACTAATTTTTCCCATAAGAAGTTCAGTTTCAATTTCGATGATTTGAATTTTGTGGTGATTTTTAGGTACCTATGCCTGTCGAAATTTGAAATTCCATTGTACCAATACCGATAGCTAGGTAGTTTGATAAATAATACCTTTTCAGTCCAATGAACTGCCTAAAAATTTAATCAAATTACTCAGCTTGCTCAGTCTGGGTTAAAATAATTATATGACCACTATTTTAGGGGAACTTGAACACCAAAACTCCCATTCATTGCACTAATAAATATTAAAATCATCACTTCCCAATGAAATGGTATTTTTGAAAATACGCTTTCAGTTATAGTAAGACCTCGCTATAATAATGGACTAATTGGGGCCCAAGCCATTCCGAAAAATGCGAAATTTCCATAAATGCGACATCCGGACTTCCCCCTGTTAACCCGGACTTTTTCCGATAAATCAGACATTAGTCCAGATCGCACAAACGGTTTTTAAACTGTTTTGACTACCATTGCGGTACTGTACTGTTATAACTTCATTACATTAATCAAATGGTTTAATATATATAATAATACCATACTGTACACTGATAAACATGTCATTTATTTACCTTAATGTGGTGAACATAGCTGAAGTGGTCAGGCAATCCGAACTGCTGCTGGCTTTATCTGACTTTTTTCGATATATAGGAATTTAGTCTGGTAGTTCCTCGAGTCCGATAAAAGCGAATTCCGGTCTGTTGAAGTCCGTTATATTGAGGTTTTACTGTAATTGGAAAGTCCATTTTAGTATTCGTAGTAATTGATGCCTAGCCATCAGTATTGATACTTGCAGATAAACAATTAGTATAATAAGTATCAGTACAGTAACCCCTCCAATATCCGGATCAATAGAGCCATAGGCAGGTCCGGATAGTGGTCCTGTCCGGATATTGGGCCCCAGCTTATGGACTAGTACTTACGGACCCTAACTCTGAAAAACACCTATACAACTCCCTCTGGACATGCATAGCACCTATTTAAGACCCAAATCACACCAATAAGGTACATAAAAGACCGAAATAAAAGCAAAAGAACCATAAAATGAGGTTTTAGAGGTGAGTTTATACAATATTAAACATTCTGGGTACTTACAAGTCCCTTGGTCTTGGACTGGTTTGAACCGCCAGTTTGCAGTCCACAGTTAATCCTCTGCACTCTAAATTGTAATTTCTTAACACTGCACAACACTGTAAATTCCTGTGTGTTCTAGTGGCAAGGTATTGCAGTTTATTCACTGTTTATTCACAAAAAACAAGCACCTGTGGCTTGCACTGTTATGAGTATCTGCTCTCCATCGGAGTTAAGCTGTGACTGTTGATGTTGGTGGGGTAACAGAGTTGCCAGATCGCAACAGCCACATTACCAATCTCCTCAACTTTCATTGTCAAATATAACTTTTCATTACCAAATTCGTAAAGCTAGCATATATTCTTCACTAATTATATATACAAGTGGAAATACATGTAATCACTCTCCTTATAACTAACAACATGTTGATTATTTTCACACTATGTAGGGTAGCAGATTAATCAGAGAGAGGAAACAATCCACCATCTCCATCCTGTGTATCCTCATACATGTGAAAAATCCATTTGGTAATGCATTATTCTAATGCATTACCAAACGAATTTTTCATTACCAAATTGGCTCACACTTGGTAATGAAAAATACCAAATGGCAACCTGACAGGGGAGGGGGGAGGGGGAGGAAGGAAGGGGTGAAGGGACCATGGTGTAACAGCTGTTTGGCGCCAGGCGGGAATTTCAAATTATGGGAGGGAAAAAAGTCAGATTTTTTTCGATTTTTTTTGCAGTTTTTGGCCCATTTTGGGAATATTGGATCCCAGGAGGATTATGTCCGGTTAATGGGGATGTTCGGATATTGGGCGTTCGGATATTAGAGGGATTACTGTATTTTGGTATTGATACAGCCTCACTAGTGATTATGTTAGCCACTAGACCACACAGGATTACTGTACACCAACAAGTGATAAGCGGGTTACAGCCCCTGTCCGCCTTTCACAGAGTGGTAAGTGCTTTACTATATTAAAGTTCATTTTGCTACCTTCATTGCCTTTATTAATTCATTTGTGGATTTTTGTTGTTAATGCATTGTTTTCTTAGTGTCTAGCGATGTATTGGATATTCCCAAGTGGGTTTTGATGTTTAAATAATTGAAAAGAAGAACACTGCCACAATTAGGAGGGGTTCTGCATATATAGATGGGGTATTTGTGGATTTTTTTGTTTATGCATTGTTTTCTTAGTGTCTAGCATTACAGTCAAGTCACCTCATCCGCGGCAATTAGAGACTGGTACTACCCACAGATTATGAATTCTGCGGTTTACAAAGTTAAGATCCAACGGTAAAAAAGGACATTTAGTCTGGTCCCTTGTGGAACCTTCCTACAGCACCATACCTACACCTAACTAGCCAGGAGCAAACACAGACAGACAGTCTTAGAAATATTCAGTCCATATATTTAATGGAAATAAACAACAGGAACGTTTTCCCTGGTCTGCCTCCACACAAACATAGCCAGGCAACGTTCAGTCCATGTTAATGCCTCGTCTCGGCAGTGAACCTGTCCGTCAATTTCTCCAGTCCCTTATGCCTTAATGCACTTTAAAATGTTAGCCTTGTTCATGTAAATGGTGCAAATTGTTGATTCGTTCAGGCCACAGTCCCTGGCCAAGTGTGCAAACTTCTCTCCTTTCTCCTTTCGACGAATAATGTCCAGACGCCGCTGATAACTGAAAGGAGCCTTCTTCTTGGACCCCAGCTGGGTTGAACATCGCCTTGGGAGTTTGGGGCTGACCATAACAGAGCCCAGGGAGAGGTAAGGTAACCGTAACAAAAGAAAGGTTGGGTAACGCTCAGAACTCATGGGGGAACACACGTAGTTGGCGGCTGGCAGGACAGGAGGTTTACAAAACATGGCAACTGTAGTGTGCACACTAGCCACCAGGGCCAGGCTGTGATTGGCTGCTGGATCTAGGTTGTCTCTGATTGGCTAGCAGCCACGGAATACATAATGGGTGCCTAGATATCATAGATCTCCTTGGAAATGAGCCACTTTGGGACCTAGGACCTGCATTTTTCGATTTTTTTCCGTGAATAAAAAAATAGGGACTGTTTGAGCAAAGTACTGCAGATTACAATCCGCGTCTTACAAATATATGAAATAGGCAAACAGACTGTATATTGGGTATTCCCATGCGTGTTTTAATGTCAAATAACTGAAAGACCAAAGAACACTGCCACAGTAAGGAGGGGTACTGTATACATATGTATGGTGTAGGTTGATAGGGTATTGCTCTGTATCATGATTTTGTCCATATCTGGTTGTACCGATGGCGCTGTTATGTCAGATAATCGAGGGATTATTGAACTTCATAAGAAGACAGTACATGATGATACACAAACCTTTATGGGTACAGTGTACTGTACTCACCCATGAGGTGATGTATTGAACTATGCTCTCATTCACACCAAAATGTTACATGACAGCCACAAATGACTGCTTCTCACGTATCATGTTCAGCAGTTTCACTTTATCATCTAGTGAAATTACTTTCTTCTGCTGCTTAGGCTCTCTAGCAGCAAATGCACCCTGAGCAACATGCTTGGGACCCATTTTTCACAAGGATGAAGGATGGAATTAATTAACTAAGCCGTAATAACACATAGAACACGCACACATGCACAACCCGTGAGATGAACTGAGAGAGAATGAGTGCGTGGCATAAGATTGAGTCTCCACTTTGAACGGCCAATAGAATAGAGAGAAAGACGACACATAGGCAGATAATAACGGATGCTACCCTGTGGGCCAATCACAAGCAATCTCTCATTGCGAGAAAAGAGCAGGAGATTTGTGTTTTGAAATAGCGCTGTTGAGTGCTGATGTCCTTTGCATGCCCATACAGGGTAACTGCACAGTTTAATTGTACAGGACAGTATTTCTAACGGAAAACACGCAAAAAATCACATATGAAGCACTAGGAACAGCTGTTGCTGTGGGAAATGCAGGAAATATCTTCCTCTGAAGTTTTGAAATAATTTCTCAGAAAAATCTGTGAATATGTGAACCCGCAAATAGTGGGGGTTGACTGTGTAGGTTGCAGTGAATCTTGAATAGGCAGTCTTTCAGGGATTAATTGAAGACTTTAGAGAGAGAGAGAAAAAAAAAAAGACATCTTGAAAACCTATTGTAATTTGTTTTGTTTTCCTTTACAGACTAGCAAGAGAAGTTATTACACACCTGGTCGAGAAAAGGAGTATTGTACTCATTGATGAAGCTATGAGAAAATTTACTGATGTTCCAGAATCCAGCCTTATTGATGCAATGAATTTGTACCTGCAGTGTGAAGACAAGGAATTTTGTGGGGTGAAAGAGGTCCCCAATTTGGTGAAGAAGCTCAGACCATTAACCAAACACAGTAAGTTTATTTTTAGTATTCCATAACTGTCAAATGGAATAATTAACCCAACTATATACCTTCTTGGCCAGGCATTCTTCCTCCCATCTTGAAACTCACTTGCACAAATACCTCTTTATAGCACCCTATCAATAGATATCCATTCTGTCGGTATGGCTGTATCTTATAAGCAGCAGAGTAATTCACAATTGTGAGGTCCTAGAAAAACACAAATGTACACCTTATAAATGAACAGGTTTATATGAAACCCCTTTCTTACAGCTTCAGTTTAAAAGTTAGTTGCATACTGCATGTGGTAAACTTCCCGACAATGTGAATTTTCTGAGACATATGCCAGAAGTGAAATGTTGTGCTAAGTGGGCATCATTTGGTCAGTTGCAGTGATCCAGCAGTTATGCCATACTTTATAAAAGACTATGTTATTTTCTTCTCCTGATTCAACTAAAGATTACATTTCTGGCTGTTTGAGCACATTGGATTGACTAAAAGAAAACATTTGAGCAACTGAAGTCATTGCAAAAAATAAGGTATACTAAAAATTCACTAATTTGGAACAATGGGTTCAGTAATGTTTAAACACCAGAAAACTGCTTCCATACTTGGTGTAAATCTAGATAAATTGTGATGAGTTCAAGAAACTGAGTACAAAATTTCACTTTTAATTAACTGATTGATAACAAAAATATTAATATCACTATTGTGCATCAGAGTAGTGAATGACCCTATATCATATCATTAGTTGACATCCAGTCTACATGTGTTTTACCAATCGTTATGTTTTGTATTCTTCTCACTGTGTGCAACTTAAACACAAGGTGACATGGTGGCAATTTGTTTGTGGCCACCCCATATGGGATTAAGGCATCTGGCTTAGATAGGGAGACAGAGCCCAAATACATTTTGGTGTTAATATTACAGCGCCACGAGTGGTTCATGTAGGAGCATTATACCCGTATATGGAGAAGCTAGATGCAGCTTTTCCAAATGCGGGTATGGTTCTGCTTCAGTAGCAGTTCATCGGAATTTGTTATATTTCAAGCAATACATCCCTGGCATAACAGTGGTACTGTCTGTATAGTAATCACCAGTTTTAACCTGTTTACTTCATATACTCGTACTCTCTGTTGCTGGCATATTAATTTAATACTTACCACTATCTGATGAATTTATTCACCACAAGAGACTTTTCAAATTGTTGAGGTTAGGTACAGGGTAGCTAACCTCCATTAATCTTTTCAGCATAGGACATCTTCAAAAAATATAATAAAATTATCTGGAAGTAGTGAAAAGAAAACTAGTGCAGTCAGCTCTCTTTATATGCAGATTTATTTTTTGTGGGTTTAATTTGCCATGGTGGATTCCATGAATAAAATCACGCAGTGGTAAAAAATTACATCATAGGAGTGAAGGGGATTAAAGACCAGTAGTTGATACTGGATGCTCATTATACAGCAAAATACAGAGTAGTTATGTTATTTGCAATAAATTGGATCTGGACCCCCTTTGTGAGACTTATCATGCCACTATACTTGAACTACTAAACCTGTGTGGAAAAATTAACTGGTTTTGGGTCTGTGACTAGGTACTCTTTTACATTACTACTTTTGACTCCTCCCTCTTACATAACCACTGATTTAAATTCTGACTCATGGTTAATGTAGTAAATAGTATTACACAAGATTACATACTACACTGTAATGCATTAACCCTCTCTCGCACGATAAGTTTCAGTAAGTTTCCTGGCTCACGATTTTTCACTACGAAGCCGCCCGGCCAGGGAGCTTACGCGCGGCAAATTTGAGCGAATGAAACACATTCTTGCCTTATTTTCGCCACCCAAAAATCCATGTATTCCCATGAAACCTTCCTCAAGGTAGGCATCGATGTTTGTTCTATCTGATAAATAGGACCAAAACACAGGAAAACGCCAGCAAAAAAAGTTATTAGCCCTGGAAGCATGGTCGAGTAAACTGTTTTCACTTCCCAACATCGCCGTTTGAATATTTTCCATCATACAGGAAAATGATCTAATAAGTTTTTTAGAGAATTTCATCAGCTTTCTAACGAAACAAATCCGGTTGAGATATGATGTATACTTTTCGAGAAAATGGCCAAAAACTGAAAGCCATTTTCAGAAAAAATTCACTGACCTCTGATAGCTAAATTTTCCCAGACACCTTATGTTTTTATTACATAGTAATATGCCCAAATTCACCAGCTTTCCCCATCTCAAATATGAACCCCATACGCCTCATAGTTCTCGAGTAAATCGAAAGAAAGTACTATGCACTCCGTCCGTGATTGACTTTCGTGATGCGCGCATGGCGTACGCAATGTTCCCGCCTACATAACAACGAATTCTTATCATAAATATTACATAGTTATGTATTGTACATACGTAGAATTTACTGCTCTTTATCATGGTTCAAACATGAAATCGATACGTCCAATAGTTTTCGAGTAATTGGCCGACAAAGTGAGAGTATTACTACGAGCGTTAATCAATGGTAACAGCCGCGAAGAGACACTCATTTCCACCGCCTTTTCTCGCACAAAACGTAACATAATGCTTACATTTTGGTATTGATCATATGTAGAATTTAGTGGTATAGATCATGGTTGTTACAGAAAATCGATGTCTAATAGTTTTCGAGTAATTGGCTGACAAAGTGAGGTTAGTACTCCGAGCGCTTGTCACTGATAACAAATGCGAGGAAAAAGAAAAAAAACCCTCGCCTTTTACCCCCTAAAACGCTACAAAGGCTTACATTCTGGTATTGATTATATGTAGAATTTAGTGGTATTGATGATGGTTGTAACAGAAAATCGATGTCTAATAGTTTTCGAGTAATTGGCCGACAAAGTGAGGTTATTACTCGGAGCGAATATCACTGATAACAAACGCGAGGAAAAACATTTCCCTCGCCTTTTACCCCCCAAAACGCTACCAAAGGCTTACATTCTGGTATTGATTACACGTAGAATTTAGTGGTATTGATGATGGTTGTAACAGAAAATCGATGTCTAATAGTTTTCGAGTAATTGGCCGACAAAGTGAGGTTATTACTCCGAGCGAATGTCACTGATAACAAACGCGAGGGAAAAAAAACATTTCCCTCGCCTTTTATCCCCCAAAACGCTACCAAAGGCTTACGTTCTGGTATTGATCTTACGTAGAATTTAGTGGTATTGATGATGGTTGTAACAGGAAATCGATGTCTAATAGTTTTCGAGTAATTGGCTGACAAAGTGAGGTTACTCTTCCGATCGCTACCAACTTTTACACACACTGTTTTTTCCTTGCACACCTGCCTGAAGACTATGCTACCAACTTTTTTTCCCCCTATCTGTACAGACTGTTACATCTTCCATGGATGTTTTCCTATTGTTATAACCTACTACACATAAACATAACTCTTCTGTAGTTACTGCTGTGGAGATTTACTTTCTTTCATATGTGTAATCTGTAGGAGAAAATGGTTATTTGTCTGAAAGTTGGAGAGGTAATGGTAATAGATTATTATATATATCAACAAAATTTGCAGAACTCACTTCCTCCAGGGGTGTTGATCCAGTTAGACCAGGGATTTGAAGATGAGGAGTTATGTAGTGTGTGTGAGTCAGCTTCTCCCTGAGAGTATGAGGCAACGCTATTTTTAGCACACACCACACTCGTTCACGGAAACTCGCAGCTTGTTTGACGTATATTTCATATAATTCCATACGCATTTACACTATCAGAATCACAATAATTCCAGCCCTAAAACACCGGTAATTCTCCCATCCCGACTTCAGGTTTGCCCCTTCACAACACTGTTTCATGCCGTATGTAACGCTTGCTGGCTCCATAATTTCACCAAGCCATCCACAGTATGTTTCACACAATATATATTTATGCCTTGGCTTCATTTATATACGTATTTCCACTCACGCCATACGGCCTACGGAGGGGCGGAGTGGCGAAACCCCGCTACACTGACCATGCGTCTGGCTCCAAGGCCCAATGATTGCTAATGGCCAGAATTGCTTTTCAATACATATATGTATGTTCCATCGACAATATCATGTCACTATATGTTCACATACAATGTATTATCTCACTGAGTCAATAGGACCTTTGCCTCGGGCGAGAGGGGGAGAATTATGGACGATTTAAAGGGAACCACGAGCTGTCAAACACCACCGCCTGACTGCTCGACAAACACTGAGGTTGGAGGGAGCGGGGTGAGGGAGATGAAGCGACACAGCGTTGCCAATGACTTACTTCGAGAGAGCTTTGGCGACCCTATGACGCGCCCAAAAATCACGCAAATCGGCCTATAAGTTTTTTTCTGACGAATATTTTGGTGCTTAAACCACGCGATTCGAGTGACTGTGCCAGATCTAAAAGAAGGCGACGTCACGCGAATTGAGTGAGTGTGTCTGGGAGGGTTAAGTACCACTGTACTGTACGATCGCCTAAATAAGTGATGACTCGCTTTCTTTAAGTTTTGGACAAACTCCTTGGGTCTGGCAACGTTCATTTGAATGAGAGTTAGGATATGGAAACAATCTTTGCCTTCCTTGCAAACATTATTTATGGTGTAACAAAACTAGTCTTGTAAAATTGTTAGTTAAATTTAGCATTTATTTCTTTTTAGGCAAATAACAGTAATTAAGTAAGAAGCAACATCTGGCATGTTTCCACTCGTCACGATTCATGCCAGCAGTGCTACCAGTGTAGCAATTTTCCTGCTATTTTTAAAGGTTGTAAGAGCAATCGAGCTGGTTAAAGTTTAAATATTTTCTGTATGTCTGGCATTCCATTAAAGTCCTGTCTAACATTGTTTTCCTTAATTTCCCTCAGTCTGGTGGATTTTTACTACTTTTGAGACTGTTGGCAACACTACCTGCAAGGCTTTACGTTAGTCAGTCAGTGTCATGTCATGGGAGTGAGTGGACGTCTTGGTCTTTGTCACGATCTCCTTCCCCCTTTTTATACAAACCTTATTGTCTAAAGTTCTCTTCACTGTCACACTCTTGCTTTTGACTGTCATCCTCTGCCTGTTTAGTTCTTTCAGGAAACTGCTCTACATATTTTATTATTTTTTTCATTCATTTTCGTTCATCATTTAATCCTACATTGCCCCATGAGGAGCGTAGGAGCCCGGGGCTAGGGTTTTTGGTCTTGACAGTTAAGATGAGAGTGACCAGCCTCACTCATCCCTGAGTGGCATTACGTGAGCAATAAACCCCAACCATCCCTTGGATATAAACCTTCACCGGCTCAATCCGATTGTAGTGCCGTAATTACCCACTAAACCACCAGGCGCCAAAATTTGGTTATATGGTCACCACCTAGCGTAGTACATCAGGAATCATTTGGCTCTTCACTCAGTGTAGAGTCACCCACAGGCAGAAGGAAGAGGAAAGAATGAAGGAAAGAAAGACAGAGGGAATGTAAAGTCACCCATAGGCAGAAGGATGAGGAAAGAATGAAGGAAAGAAAGACAGAAGCGTATGGAAGGAAAGAAGGATGGAGTAGAGGTAACAGCAGACACCCGAGAGCAGCACTACATCAAGTGAGTGGATGGTGTTGGATTTTCATCGTGTGAATAAATTGACCAATTTTCCCCCAGTAATTGCATTGGTTTCACTAACTGAATACCTAACTGATACTGACAAATAAATTTGTTTCTTGATAGCAAGACAGGTGGTTAGGGGTTGTTCATGGGCACATACAATGATTTGTCTATCTTGGTCTTGTGTTGTGCTAGGAGGAGCTCCATTTGGCAAATTTTCTATATTCTGCCTCTGTCTGTATCACTTATCTATCCATTAACTGACCTCCTTGATGTTAAGTTGCTGGGATATCTGTCTTTGCTGGAGTATTTTCTAAATACAGAGCAATAATCTGCTTGCACCGACAGGCTTTAGTATCGTGTTGATGGTCCATCTTGCCACAGCACTTATGGGTTTTCCTGCGTAAACAACATCCCACATAGAGAATTAAATGTGGATAATAATATCTTTTTAGATGTTTATTTTTCGGAGTTGATGTGTTTGTGATTTCAACATTACCATTACCTTTGTGATTCATTTTATGGGACATTTTTCCTTCAGTATTGTTGATTCAGGATGTAAAATATTATGAGAGTTTCTCCGCATGTTAACCCTGAAACCGTTGAATGATAGGCTGTGTGTTTCACAATCTTTTGTACTGCTACGCTTGAACTTTAGTATATTGTTGTTTCCTCTTCCGTAATGCGAGATATATACGATAAAAATGCTTATACATTGCTTTTTGGTGTTGTTTACCTAAATACTGCTCTTTATGGTGTGCAATATAGGAAATATAATTAGGCTGCAGCAGTTGGCAGATACCACTTTCTGAGCGAAAGGTACTGGGAATCGGCTCATAACTTCTTTGGGCGTTTGTACAGGTACTGACTAGAGTTAAGGTTGTTCCTAGGTAAGCGAGGAGGTTAGGTGGTATACTGAGACCTGGGTGGTGATATATTGAATGAGATGTTTACATCCAACAGCCCTTGTGTCTGTAATTTTTTTTGTTCTGCTGATCTTAATCACAACGTAGTCATTTTAATTATCTTTCCGAAGATTAAATTACAGCTCATTTTGTATTGAGGATAATTATGTCAGCCTTAAACTGCGTGATGTAATGTTGTATTTCATGTGGACAGTTCCTCGTCAGTTGTTGCTGCTGTTGTTGATCAACCCCAGTCTGTTAGATTGAGCAGACCCATCAACCACAGGCAAACAGGTGTCTCTGCAGGGCCATTCCATGCAGTGAACCAGTGTTTCTTCATTGTTGACAGTGCCTTGTCACAGTGAGACACAGGGAAAAGAGTGGAAGTTTGGTTCCTGGGCAGGCTGTCCAGTGAACAGTGGCACCCTAGTAGGCTCCACATCACCGTGTGATCTGGTTATATGGTTACCACCCAGCATTGTAAATGGTTTCCTGGGTTACAGGATACCATTAAACTCATTGCAAAGCCATCTGCAATGGAGAGAAGAGTAATAAAAAGTGACATGAAGGAAAGGGAGAAGCAGGAAGAGAGGAAGGCAGAAACAAAAAATTGAATGATAAAGACAAAAGAAATAGACAGCACTTTATCAGGTTAGTGACTGATGGTTGCAAACGCCTACCACTAGGATCAGCTGTTTGAATATTTTCCGTATGTAACTCATCATGTATATTCAAATTTTGTCACTTTACTCATCATCATCATCATCCGGACCTCCTTTCCCACCACAGGGTAGGGTGAGGAGTAGTATCGTCCAGACTGCCCAGGTTTGCCCAGTCCAATGGGCCACACTTCCATTCACTCATCATTCTAGCCCCTAGAATCCTGGCCCTGTCTGTTACGTCAGAAACTTTCACCACATTCTGTAGTTTCATGTAAATGTATTCGATAGAATCAACCTGGATGCTGTCACACTTAAAAGGGGTGCCAAATCCCTGATCATGCACTTCTCACAACATTCATTCAGCCAGCTTGATCACTAGTCAGTCCCCTAGCCTCACTGACTTCCATACCTCTCTTCCTCACACACTCATCCATCATATCCCTCCACCTTCTCCTTGGCCTAACTCACCTCCTTTCTCCTTGAAATTTGGTCAGATATACCTTTTCCTCCACTCTGTTGTCATCTATTTTCTCCACATGACCAAACCATCTCAGTACACTCTCTTTGATTCTGGTGTCCACAGACTTCCGCACTCTGCATCCTAACGAATCACATTATTTCGTATCCTATCCACTCTCTGTACTCCACATACATTCCTCAGCAGTCCCTATCTCGGCTACTGTTACTCTTGGCTTTTCATTTTCATGCCACACCATAGTCACACATCCGTAAGTTAAAGTTGACACAAACACTCCTTCATGTTAACCTCACGCAGCTGCAACACTCAAAGCCTCTGTTTCTTATCAAGGCTTTCATAGCACCATCTACTTTCCTTCCTTCTGTCACTCTGCTTTCTACTTCCTCTGCACATTTTCCTGTTTTTTCTATCACTATGCCCAGGTATTTGAACTCTCTCACCAGTTCCAGTATCTCTCAGTTCACTGTAACATCACACTGGGAGTCACCTTCTCTCTCGATTACCATCTCTTTACTCTTTTCTACATTTACTCTCAAAGCACGATGCTCACAGACTCTACAAAACTCTGCATTAGTCTGCCAAGCTCTTCTCTGGTATTTGCAAGTAGTACTGCCTCATCAGCATACAACTGATTTGAGATATTTCATCCATCACCACTCATTACCAATGCCATCCCTCTCTCCATTACTCGTGTTTTTATTTCTCTCATTACCCCATCCATATATATATTGAACAACCATGGGGCCATCACAGTTTTGTCGCACACCCACATTGATTGTGAACCATTCTTGTAGATGCGCATTTACCCTTACACATGCCTCACTACCGTCATAAAAACTCTTGAAGGCACCTAGCAGTTTACCATCTACACCATACATGTGCAAAACTGTCCACAGTCCTTTTCTGTCTACTTTGTCATATGCTTATTCCAGATCCATAAATACCATAAACACCTTATAGTCCTTCTCACATGCCATCTCCACTATCTGTGTTTCTACAAATACTTGATCCACACATCCTCTGCCACTCCTAAAGCCACCCTGTTTGTCACTTACTATGACTTCTGATCTCTCCCCTATTTTGTCTATGATAATTCTTCCGTAAATCTTCCCTACCACACTCAGTAGACTTATGCTATGATAATTCATGCGCTCACTTCACTCACCTTTATTTTTGTACAGGGATACAATCACTGCCTTTTTCCACTCTACTGGCACAGTTTCACTCATCCATGCCTTCTTACATATCTGTAACAAGCACATCATTCCGCTCTTTCATCATCATCATCATCATCATCATCCGGACCTCCTTTCCCACCCAAGGGCAGGATGAGGAGTAGCAATGTCCAGACAGCTCAAACTTGCCCAGTCCAAATAGGCCACACTTCCATTCACTCATCATTCAAGCCCCTGGAATCCTGGCTCTACCAGATATGCCAAAAACTTTCAACACATTCTACAACTTCACACAAACATATCCGGTTGAGTCAATCCAGACGCCGCAGTGTTCACAAGGGTGCCAGAATCCCTGATCATGCACTTCTCCTCACAACATTCATCCAGCCAGCTCGATCTCTTGTAAGTTCCCTAGCCTCACTGACTTCCAAACCTCTCTTCCTCAAACCCTCATCCACTATATCTCTCCACCTTTTCCATGGCCTACCTCGCATCCTCTCTCCTTCAGATTTGCTCAGGTATACTTTTTTCACCACTCTGTTGTTATCCATTCTTTCCACATGACCATACCATTTCAGGACACTCTCTTCGATTTTGGTGTCCACCGATTTCCTCACTCCACACCTTTCACGAATCACATTATATCGTATCCTATCCACCCTCTGTACTCCACATACATTCCTCAGCAGTTCCATCTCCACTGCTCTTACTCTTGACTTTTCATTTTCATGCCACACCATAGTCTCACACCCATATGTTAAAGTTGGCACTAACACTCCCTCATGTAAGCCTCGTGCAGCTGCAACACTCAAGCCTCTGTTTCTTATCAAGGCCTTCATTGCACTAGCTACTATTCTTCCTTTTGTCACTCTACTTTCAACTTTTTTTTTGCACATTTTCCTCCCTTTTCTCTCACTGTACCCAGGTATTTGACCTCTCTCACCAATTCCAGTCTCTCTCCAGTCACTGTGACTTTGCACTGGGAGTCACTTTCTCTCTCAACAACCATCACTTTAGGCTTTTCTACATTTACTCTCAAGGCATGATGCTCACAGACATCAGCAAAACTCTACACTAGCCTACCAAGGTCTTGTCTGGTACTTGCAAGTACCACAGCACTTAATCATCTCTGCATACACCTGTTCAACCCCAGCTGCTTTCCCATCTTTTAGCTGCTTCACAGCATTCTTCACCTGCACAAGTGTCACGTTTCCTGGCACTGCACTCCTTTGTACACCCCCAAAACCAATCATGTTAACAGTTGCTTTGCACTCTCCATTCCCATTCATCAGACTTTCAAAATATTCTTTCCATCTGGTCCTTACTTCATCCCCATGGGTTAATAATCTTCCAACAACATTCTTCATACTTTTATGCTTCTTTCCACTGTCCCTTCTTCATTTTCACACCTTTTTCCAGAATAACTTCCTATTTTCTGAGTACTTTGCATTCATTTCTCTTCCTAGATCATCATTTACCTCCTTTTTCCTCTTCACTATTTGCTTTATGTCCTTCTTAATCTCTATCTATCTATCTATTGCCATATGCCTTAATCCCACAAGGGGTGGCCACAAACAAATTGCCTCCATGTCACCCTGTCCCCAGCCATTTCATTGCCCTGCTCCCAGCTCACATCCCTCTCTCTCATATACCTCTCCACTCCATCCCTTCATCTCATCCTTGGCCTCCCCCTCCCTCTCCCCCCCCCCTTCAACCTCATTCACATAAACTCTCCTCATGAGTCTCTCACTCTCCATCCTCTCCACATGGCCAAACTTCTTAATCTCAAAACTGTAAATTCATTTCTTATTTCAGCTGAACCTCTGTCCTGTAACCACTCAAGCCACTTCTTCCTCTTTTCCTCCACTGCTCTTCGAGACTTTTAATCCCACCATGCCATACCTTTCTTCTTTGTTGTTACTCTTGCCACACCACACATGGCTTTAGCATTCCTACCTAAGCAGTCCCTGTATACATTCCACGAGCTGTCCAGATCCATTTCATTCCAATTCACTGCTTTTAACTCCTCCCCTACTTTGACCCTGTATTCATCTGCCATTTCTTTAATCCTCAGCTTCTCGCCTTTCAGTCTCTCTCCCTTACAGCTCCTCTCTCTCGTGGTCTGCCTCACTCCTCTCAGCTTGGTCTTGCTTACCGCAGTCATAATGATCTTACAAACCTCAGCATCATCCTCTCGCTGTACTCTTATCAGCAGCACTACACAGCATCAGTTTCTGTATGAGCACTTAATCAGGCTCTTTTCAGCATGATCCCCATTCCCTCTATACTACGTACCGTATATTTATGTGCATCTTTGTGTGTAAAATAAGAATTGCAGATGCACAACCTGCTTTCCTGACACATGTCTTTCAGTTGCTTCCCATTATCATTCTCTCCTGGTATGCCATTATTACCCATTTGGGGACATTCATCATCCACTGACTCGATGTGGTGCTGCTTTGGGTGTCTACCTTTTCCTGTCTTTCTTCCTTCTTCCTCTGTCTATATTTCCTTCATTCATTCCTCTTCCTTCTGCCTACAGATGACTTTACAATACCTCTTCGGTCTGTCTTTCCTTCATTTTTCCCCCCCATCCTTCTGCTTGTGGGTGACTCTTCACTGAGGGACAAATCAAATGGTTCCCTGTACATCAGGAAACCATTTCCTATGCTGGGTGGTAACCATAGAACCAAATTATGACACCTGGTGGTTTAGTGGGTAATTAAGGTGCTTCAATGAGATTGAGCCTGTGTAGGTTTATATCCAGAGGGTGGGCTGGGTTTATTGCTCACATTATTCCACTTGCGGATGAGTGAGGCTGGTCACTCTCATCTTAAATGTCAGGACCATTTTGCCTAGCCCCGGGTTTCTGTGTTCCTCATGGGGCGACATAGGATTGGATGATGGTTGGATATCATTCAGAGGACCAGTGCCTACTCTACCATTCATATTGCCCATTACAATCACTTTATAATTCCTGGGCATTTCTCCCACTGCTTCATCCAGCTCATCCCAAACCCTGTCTTTCCCTGTCTCACTCCTGTCCTCACATTTTAATGGGTGACTTCAATTGTAAAGAGGTGAACTGGGAGGAATGGGACTCAGGCAGCGGCGAGGATTCGTGGGGCACTATATTATTAAATATAGCAATGAACAATGTGATGACGCAATGGGTCAAAGAAGAGACATGGTTCCGAGGTGAGGACACACCAGCAAGACTAGACTTACTCTTTACCAAAGAACCCGATGTATTGTAATAGAATCCTTGAAATATCAGTGTCTTATTGGAAAAAGTGATCATGTGGTCATTGAGTTCCAGATGATAACAGGGAACGTGGAGCCAAGAGACGAGGTTTATTGGCAGGGAACGTACAGCTTTGGGAAAGCAAACTTTACGGGATTGAGAACATTTTTTGAAAATGCAGATTGGAGAAAATTCAGAGAAACAACAGAGATACAGAGGAAGTGAGATATTTTTCTAGACCTGTATAATTTGGGAGTGGAAAAATTTGTGCCAAGAGTAAAGGGGAAAGAAAACAGGAAAAAAGAGTGGTTTAATAGAAGGTGTATGATAGCAAAAAAAGAGAGAGACATGGCGTGGAACAATTGGAGAAAGAGAGGTAACAACAGAACAAAGGAAGAATATAAAAGAACTAGAAATGAAAACACAAGAATATGCAGAGAAGAAGAAAGGAATTTTGAAAAATGTATAGACAAATGTAAGAATGGACCCAAACTGTTTTATAGATTTGTTAATGGCAAACTGAAACAAAAGGAAGGAATCACCAAACTGAAAGTAGAAAGAGAGGTCTATAAGGATGCGGCAATGCAAGCAGAAATAATGAACAAACATTTCCAGTCAGTTTTCACTAATGAAAAGGAGTTTGTGGAAGCGGAGGTAGTGACTAGAATTGTAGTGATAAGAGATATAAAAGTGGAAGTACAGGAAGTGTATAAACTACTAGAAACTCAAGATGTAAGGAAAGCCCCAGGACCAGATGGAATCTCTAATTGGATACTGAAGGAATGCAGAGAACAACTGGCAGATAAGATTCACAGTTTGATTGTGTTCTCTGGAAGAGGGGAAAGTGCCTTAAGAATGGAAGATGGCAAATGTGGTACCAATTTATAAGGGAGGAAATAAGGAAGAACCCCTGAATTATAGACCAGTGTCCCTAACCAGCATGGTCACAAAATTGTGTGAAAGAATTCTGAAAGATAGATGGATAAAATATCTGGAAGAGATGAATATTTTGGCTGATAGTCAGTTTGGATTTAGAAGTGGAAGGTCATGTGTTTCCAACTTGTTGAGTTTTTACTCAAGAGCGATTGACGTGCTTCAGGAAAGAGAAGGTTGGGTGGATTGTGTGTATTTAGATTTGGAGAAGGCCTTTGACAAGGTACCCCATAAGAGACTAATGTGGAAACTAGAGCATATAGGAGGACTGAAGGGGAACCTCCTAGAATGGATGAGAGACTTTTTGAGAGACAGACAAATGAGAACAGTACTAAAGGATAAGATGTCTGGATGGAGGGAAGTAACAAGTGGAGTCCCACAGGGCTCGGTGTTGGCCCCAGTAATGTTCCTGATATACGTAAATGATATGGTAGCTGGAGTGAGCAGTTATGCAAGTCTGTTTGCTGATGATGCAAAGATCAGAGGTTGAGGAGGATTGCAAAATGCTGCAGGAGGATCTGGATAGGATACATGAATGGAGCCGGATGTGGGAAATGAAATTCAATGCAAAGAAATGTAAAATATTGGAAATGGGTAAAAGTACCAAGAGGCCATCATTGAATTATTTGATGGGTAATGAACCAATCACAAAAGCGAGAGAAGAGAAAGATTTGGGTGTGCTGGTCCAGGACAGTTTGTCACCTGAAAAACACATTAACAAGACAGTTAGAGAGACGTATAAACTCCTGACTAATATAAGAGTAGCTTTTCATTATATGGATGAGGAGATGATGAAAAAATTGGTAGTGGCCATGATTTGCCCCAAGTTGGAATATGCAGCAGAAGTGTGGTCCCCAAACAAAAAGAAAGATATAAACAAGATTGAGAGAATACAAAGAACAGCAACCAAGATGGTCCCCAGTCTGGCAGATCTGTCGTACAGAGAGAGGCTGGAAAAGCTGGATTTGCCTTCCTTAGAAGAAAGGAGAAAGAGAGGTGACATGATTGCAGTGTTCAGGACAATGATGGGAGTAGATAAAATTGACAAAGAAGATCTGTTTTTATGGGATAAGAGAGTAACAAGAGGACACGGTATGAAACTGAGGAGGCCAACCTGCTTGAAGGATATCAAGAAATATAGTTTTCCTTATAGATGTATAGACCTGTGGCATAACCTGGACAAAGAGATCGTCCAGTCTAAAAACTTAAACGAGTTTAAAGCTAAATTTGACATTGAGAAACAGAGACGGGACCCCACGAGCTTAGCTCATTTCCTGTATATCACAATTGGGTAAATACATAGTACATATGCTACATTGACTGCCACTTTCACCTTCTCAGACTTGAACTTGACATACACACACCTCGAGCTGACACATTTATAATCTCTCATTCCACTCTGCTACACTTCATTCATCAACAGAGCAACTTTTTCTTTGCATCCATCCTTGCCCATTCATTCCCGACCTTACACACATTACAACCTGCCACTCCTCCACTTCACACCCTTTCATCTTAGTTTCACGTAATGCCATCACAACATATCTCACACTCTTGAACACATTCAACACTTCACCCTTTTACTCTGCTCATTCACACCTCTCACATTCCACATGGCTATGTGAATCTGCCCATTTGGTTGGGGCCCTGGGCAGGTATTGGGCCCTCCAAGACTCTCCAAAACATTTGCCGTAAATTAGTGATTTTAGAATGGGGTATCTGGGGGACACTTAACCCATGAGGACACTTAACCCTGCCATTCCTGGAAAAAACCTTCTTTTCTTCTTAACTGCAGTTTCTGTACCCTCATGCCACCACCAAGTTACTGTATGTCTTTGTGGGCTCCATGTCTATCCACACATTGAAACAGTAACTCTCAGAAGGTTTGTCTTGAGACCTCTGTACTGTTCATTAACACTTCTGCCAGTGGCTTCCTGTTCAGCCATCACTCTGCTCATCGTGCTATAGATGGCATCCCATAATGCTTGGTTTTTCAACTTCCATATTTTCCTCCTGGGTGCATAGGTCCTCTTTTTCATCACTCGCTCCTTAAACACCATATCACATATCAATAACTTGTGTTCCTGTACATACTCCTTGCTCCCTATAACTTTAACATCTCCCACTAACCTCCTATCAGCCCTCCTGAATAGGAAATACTCTATCTGGCTGCTGTTTCTACCAGACTCATATGTAATCGGCCTACTCTTTCTTTTCCTAAGATGTGTGTTGCACACAATCATATTCATTGCCTTCAGAAATATGATAGGCCCCCCTGGCAGGTGCCGGGACCATTTTTTCACGTTTTGAAAATCGAATTTTTTTTCTTTACCAATTTGATGAGGATTGTCTGGTGCACCTGGCAGTGTAATTTTTAGCTTCCTAAACCCATCCTGTGATTTGTAATGTATTGCAGAAAAATTCACAGAAAGACTTTGTACATGCTGGTGAAAACTAAGCAAATGTGCAACAGAATATCACACTAAGAAATATCCATATATTCACACACACACACACACACACACACACACACACACACACACACACACACACACACACACACACACACACACACACACACACAAATCTTCAATATTGCAGAAATTGTTTGAAATTACTAGAAGTGTATTTGAACAAAATCAGGTCAGTATATTGGAGGTTTTATAAAAAGAAAAAAATTCATAAATTTTTTTCACATTTTTAAAATTTTTATTGCATTTTATTTTTATTGCAAGTATGGAGTTAGTTTTGTAGTCTGGGTGGTGTAGTGTGTGTCTAAAGAGTGGCAAAAGATGATATTTTTAGTCTCTAAGCAGATAAAGGTGCTCTTGTGTGTGTATAGGATGAATTGTAGCATCCAAAATTTGATGGGCCCTGAGAGTATCTCCTTGCACAAGGGGATTAGCAGGAAGGGAAGGGAAGGCTTTACATCCGTCTTTTCATCACGAGAACACTTCATATGTTGCTGAAATGCTTGTGCAAAGCAAGAAATATGTAAAAAGATCAAGTTCAGCACATAATATGTGTATTATACTTATAAGTGGGGTGTGCCAGCTGAAGTAGATGGGAATGGTAGTGCTTTGGTGGACATCTGTGCTGGTAAGGGGTTGGCAATAGCCAACACCTACTTTCGTCATAAGATGATCCACCGGTATACATGGAAAGTAATGAGGAGGATGGATGGTGAACTTGTTGAACGAAAGGCAATGATAGACTACGTGTGTGTGGATGAGCGAATGAGAAGACAAGTGTTGGATGCAAGGGTGTGGAGAGGGTGGGGGAATGGAGTCTCAGACCATCACTTAGTGATGGCCAAGGTAGAGCTGCAAAGAAAGTGGTTGAGGAGACGAAGGGGAAGACAGGAGGAAGCAGCTCCTGTGAGAAGAGTGGAGAAATTGCAAGATAGTGAGAAAATGACAGAGTATAAGAGCATAGTGGAAGAAAGATTGGGAAGGTATGAGCTAGAGCAGATGGAAGGGGTGGAAGACGTATGTAAGATATTCACGGAAGAGATAAGCGCAGCGTGTGAGGCGGTTTGTGGAGTGAGGAGGAGATGCAAGGGTGTGCAAGGGACAGCATGGTGGAATGATGAGGTGAAACGAGCTGTGGAACAAAAGAAGAAGGCATATGGTGAATGGTTGGCGAGTAGAGGTAGGGGAGAAGATGAGAGAGAGAAGAGAGAGGTATATGTGAGCAGGAGAAGGGAGGTTAAGAGACTGGTGAAGGAGAGTAAGAAGAAAGTGGATGAAGAGTTTGGGAGGAATCTGAGTGTGAAATGGAGGGAGAGTAAGAAATTGTTTTGGAAGGAGGTAAAGAAAGTAAGGCAGTGTGAAAGGGGAAATAGTAGGGGAGTGAAAGATAGGAATAATAGATTGCTGGTGGAGAAGAGAGAGAAATTGAGGAGATGGAAGGAGCACTTTGAGGATTTGTTGAATGTAGAGAGTGAGAGCAGTGTGAGTATAAGCGGTTGGGGAATGGCTGGGAGAAGAAGAGACGAGAGGAGGGAGGAAGAGATCAGTAGGTCGGAAGTAGTGGAAGCGATGAAGAAGATTAAGCTGGGAAAGGCCCCAGGAATTGATGGAGTGTGTGGTGAAATGCTTAGGTATGGGGGTGAGACTGTTGTGGAGTGGATATGGAAGTTGTGTAGATTGGCTTGGGAAGAGGGAAGGGTTTCAGAGGACTGGAAATCAGGTATAATTGTTCCTCTGTACAAAGGAAAAGGGGAGAGAGAAGTATGTGGTAACCATAGGGGTATTTGCCTTCTTAGTGTGACTGGTAAAATATATGGTAGAATACTCATTGATAGGGTTAGGCATATGACAGAGGAGCTAGTTGGAGAAGAACAAGGGGGATTTAGGAAGGGAAAAGGGTGTGTAGATCAGATATTTGTTCTAAGATGTTTAGTGGAGAAGTATCTAGAGAAGGGAAGGAAAGTGTATGCTGCCTTCATGGACTTGGAGAAAGCTTATGACAGAATTGATAGGCAAGGTATGTGGAAGGTATTAAGAATATATGGAGCGGAGGGGAAATTGTTGAGTGCTGTGAAGAGTATGTACGAGGGAGCTAGGGCTACGGTGCGAGTGGATGGTGAGCTGTGTGAGTTCTTTGATCTCAATGTGGGACTGAAACAGGGGTGTGTGATGTCTCCATGGCTGTTTAATATTTATATGGATGGGGTTGTAAAGGAGGTGCAAGGTAGGGCAGTGGATGTGGGGGGTGGCCCTAATGAATGAGGGTGAGATTTGGAAGCTTCCGGTGTTGCTGTTTGCTGATGATACAGTATTGTTGAGTGAAGATGAATGGGAGTTGCAAGGTTTGGTGAATGAATTTGGGACAGTGTGTAGGAGGAGGAATCTGAAAGTTAATATAAACAAAAGTAAAGTTATGGTGTTTGAGAGGAATGAAGTCACAGAGTGTGCAGTGAGGTTGGATGGTGAGGATATGGAGAATGTGAGTGCATTCAAGTACTTGGGTAGTGTGATGAGTAAGGATGGAACTTTGGGGGATGAAGTGCGTGAAAGGGTACAGCAGGGAAGAAAGGTTGTTGGTACACTGAAAGCAGTGATGAGAAATAGGGAGGTGAGTATGGAAGTTAAGAAGTCACTGCATGATGGTATTGTGATCCCTACCCTGACGTATGGAAGCGAGGCATGGACCTTGCAAGAGGGAAACAAGTCAAGAGTGAGAGCAGTGGAAATGAGTTACTTGAGAGGAGCATGTGGAGTGACGTGGAGGGACAGGTTGACGAATGAAGAAGTGAAGGAACGTTGTGGGGTAAATGTGGATGTGGTTGAAAAGATTAGGAGAAATACACTGAGGTGGTTTGGACATGTGGAGAGAATGGAGAATGAAAGACTGACTAAGAGGGTGTATGTAGGTGAGATGGAGGGAGGGAGAGGGAGGGGTAGACCGAGGATGAGGTGGAGGGATGGAGTTGAGAGGTATATGAGGGAGGGGGGGGTGAGTTGGGGGGAGGGGGGTCAAATGGTGGGTGACAGAGTGACTTGGAGGCTTTTTGTCTGCGGCCACCCTTTGTGGGATTAGGGCGTCGGGCTATAGATAGATAGATAGATAGATCATAATTATATATTACTGATGATCTAGGAAGAAAAATGAATGGAAATTACTCTGAAAATAGGAAGTTATTCTGGAAAGAGGTGCGGAAATGTAGAAGTGACAGTTGAAAGAAATATGAAAGTTTGAAGGATGTAAGTGATAGATTATTAACTCATGGGGATGAAGTAAGTACCAGATGGAAAGAATATTTTGAAAGTCTGATGATTGGGAATGGAGAGGGCAGAGCAGATGTAAAGATGATTGTTTCTGGGGGTGTTCAGAGAAGGAATGTGGTGCCAGGAAACGTAATACTGGCAAAAGTGGAGAATGCTGCAAAACAGCTGGAAAATGGGGAAGCAGCTGGTGTTGATGAGGTGTACACAGAGTAGTGGAGAGAGCTGAAGGAAGTGCTTGTTGGAGATATGTAAGAAGGCATGGATGAGTGAAACTGTGCCAATGGAGTGGAAAAAGACTACTTGTTCTGCTGTGCAAATATAAAAGTGAGCGAGTTGAGTGCATGAATTATCATCACATCTGTCGTTTGAGTGTTGTAGGGAAGATATATTATAGAGAAAGTATGAGAGATATCGGAAGTCCTAGCGAGTGATGAACAGGGCAGCTTTAGGAGTGGCAAAGGATGTGTGGATCAATTATTTGCAGTAAGACAGATAGTGGATCTGGAAAAAGCAACGTACATGGGCACTCTTGCCTACTCATGTTGGTTCTTGTTCTTCACTGGGTGGCAGCAGCATTTCTACTGTAGAAAATGAACAGCTGCCCAATCCTTTGCTCCAAGTCGATTCAGTTGGTCACAAATTTCATTTGTGCATCTCCGTGGCACTGACGGCAGTGCACCATATTCCTGCAATATTTCGAACACACTGTCATGAACGGACTTCCTGATGGAGATTGTCAGTCCGGTTTTCTGGCAGCAATAGTGATGTGCATTCAGAATGCACACATCTGCCAAGTGGAAAAAGGGTTTTGTATGCCACTTGACAGAACAACTGATCACTCTGCATTACCAGTCATATCAGCCTAGCGCATGTTACGATTATAGTCTGTGACTGCATTTGGTTTTCGAATGCGTTCACCTACCGCTTGATCTATTCTCTGTGTTTCAACAAGAGCTGTACGCACAGCTGACGTCATCTGCACATCACGCTTGTCTTGCCAGTGCAGGGCAAGAAGATCTGTGCTTTGTTGCATATCCATAGTTCCCCTTTATTGCTCAGTATTGAACATTGGCATGCAACGTCGGTTAGATTGCACTGTGCCACAGCACCCAGTGTCCTTGGTGAGCAGGTGCCATGCCAGTTCTGGGGAGGTATACCAATTATAATCTGTGTTAAATACAGGTATACCGCAAGATATGATACCTCAAGATCTTATACCTTGGCTTAACGGTGGGGGTAGAAATACCACCCCACCTCACCTAATGATTTCCAAACTCCAGTTTAATGATGGATTTTGATTTTTTTTTTTAAACCAAATTTGATTATGTTTTAGACTTAAAATTTGTATTTAAGTTGATTTATAAATGTTTTTAGACTTAAAGTGTTTTAGTCATAGGTGGGATGAACATTGTCATTTTGGGGTACAGTTCACTAAGTTTGATTTTTGCCAGACTTGTATTTGATGCTTTTCAGATTTTATTTTTGGGTGTAGGTGATTTAATAAACTGCTTTCAGGCATAGTTTAGCTTTTTAAAGCTATTTGGTGGTTTAGGTTAGCTAGAAACTTGTTTTTGGTCTCATTTGGGTGGGTTTAAGACTTAATTGGGGGGGAAACCCAAGGCTCAAAAGTTCATCCCTACACTTTACGTGTTAAATCTACCCCAAGACACGATAGCCTGCCTATCAATCGGTGCTTACATAACCAGTTGCATCGTTAAACTGAGGTATACCTGTATGTGATCTCTACCCACATAATCTTCCATAATTTTTTCCACTACTGCATCAGAACTGCCAAGACAATCATTAAGGGGAATTTCAGTTATTTCCTCAGTGTATATTTTATTAGCATATCCAGGACAACACCCATCTAACATTCACACAGTACAAATATATTTATGCCAAAACGAGGACATTTCGATGGGATGTACTGCCTGAAAGAAAAACAACCACAGAATAACATTAGCGACTCATCAGTCACGACCTTTTGGAAAGCCCCAAAATCGTGTTTTATCTTACCATTGAGGTTCTTCGAAACGGGTCTGATCTTTCACACATGTCTGTAGGGTCTGTGGTAGTGTTGTCTGAGAAATGAAAGGCACGGAGGATGTTGTGGTACGTGTTTCAAAATGTGTGCTTGAATACATTGAAACATAGAAGTACATCAGTTGTCCAGTATTCGACAGCCGCATGTTTTTCACCAAAGGGATTAACATTGTCAGCGCCAAGAACACGTACAGCGAAGGCATTGTCACCTCATTCCAAAACCATGTCCTTGTTATCCTTCATTAGCGGTAATCTGGTGGAAAAATCAGTTCATCTCCATCACAGTGAGTGTCATCAGGTACTCATCAAAAAACAAAAGAAAGTAGTTCAGTATTGAACTGTTAGCTGTCAGTCCTGTTGTGTCATGTACACCAGAGTCACTGTCGTTGAACGTTAAGGTCCTTGGAACAAAGTCAGTAGTCGGTGTCCAGCAGTAGGATGCTTAGGAATGTGATGCCTGTACAGGCATACCTTTGTTTAACGATGTAATTGGTTAGGTAAAACCCCATTGTTAGGCAGGGTATCATATATTAGGGTACTCTTAACATGTACGGTATTTCAATGTGGGCCGTTTACCAACCTTGGGTTCCCCCCCCCAAACCAAGCTTAAAACCCACCCAAATGAGCCCCAAAACAAGTGTAAAGCCAATCTTATGGCCTAACAGCTGTCAAGGAAACTAACCTAAGTCTAACACCTGTAAATAACTCACTAAAACCAACAAATAAAATCAGAAAATCGTCAAATATAAGTCTGGAAAAAATCAAGCTTAGTAAACTGTACCCCAAAATGACAATGTTCATCCCACCTATGGCTAAAACATGTTAATCTAAGTCATAAAACATTCTATAAATCAACTTAAACACACAATTTTAGTCTAAAATACCATCAAAATCAGTAAATAAAAAATCAAAACCCATCGTTAAACCGGGGTTTGGCCATCGTTAGGCAGGGTATCACATCTAAGGGTATCGTATATCAAGGTATTACGTTACCTGCAACTGCTGCCTGGAGTGCCTCTTGAGTGTTCGCAGGTGGCCATGTTTTACAACCCATATTTGTAATCTGCTGTGAAGGCCGTGGGGCAGACAAGATTTCTGGTGCCAAGGAGGATGGCCCTGGTACAGGCTCATGTGGTGAAATTACGCAAGATAGTGAGAGGGTGCATAAGGTGGAGGGAAGTGACGGTGACAGTGGAGCAAGGTTGGAGGAACTTTGCCCTGTGCTCCTGCTGCAAGTGTACCTGCAAAGTGCTTGCTTTCTCCTCAGCCATTTTTGAGCCACTAATTGCTTTGCAGCCTTCTTCACTGGTGGCACAGCTTCATTACGGCAAGAAGGAGGTGGTGCATCATCCGTGTCCTAAGATTCATCGTCATCATCGTGCTCCTTAGTTGCCGTGTGGTTCCACTTGTCCATCTCATCATCTGAGGGCAAAGTGCTTGCTTTCTCCTCAGCCATTTTTGAGCCACTAATTGCTTTGCAGCCTTCTTCACTGGTGGCACAGCTTCATTACGGCAAGAAGGAGGTGGTGCATCATCCGTGTCCTAAGATTCATCGTCATCATCGTGCTCCTTAGTTGCCGTGTGGTTCCATTTGTCCATCTCATCATCTGAGGGGACATCAGTGTTGCAACCTCGCATGTCCTCTGATCCATTGTCATCGTCATCACTCTCCCCATCCTTTGGGAGGAGTTCAGCCCTGATTTCAAGGCTTGTAAGGCCCAGGCTTGAGTGTGGAGGCCGATGGTGCAAGGGGATGCTGACCTTGAGGGGAGCAAAAGATGGAGGTCCACTCATGACCGGTTCACCAGATGTACTGACTGCCTGAGTGGTTTGGAGGGTAAAGTGTCAACGTCTAAACCTTTGCCCCCTTTCCAAAATTGTTCACAGTTTTTTTGCAGATCGTGCAGATTCAATGCCACTGGCCATGCTACGGTAAAACATCGTTCGATGCCGGTGGCCATTTAGGGTTTAAATAAGAGATGGCTGTATTCTGTACACTAACCAAAACAAAGATAGCCAAACTGACTCAGGTCAAGTGTGGCAGCTTAGATCCTTATGTTTCCCTCACTATTGTATTTTACCTCATGATAGTCACAGTACTGTAGCTTTATTTCATTGATTTTTTTTGAGAGGGGGGGAGGGGAAAGGGGGTTAACTTATATCCCAAGCAGATTTGTGGTCTGTGATTTAAATTATTGTAGCATGTATGGGAGTGAAACCTGACCAGGGAGTGGCTGCTTTCTGGGATACAGGCCATAGAAGTGACGTTTTTCAGACCAGTTGCTGGCAGATAGGATGGTTAACGTAAGTTCAGCAATAGAGAAAGGTATGAGAGCAAAGGGCTACTGCTGTTGTTGATCAGCCCCAATACTGTATACATGGCTGAGCAGACCCATTAATTGCAGGGAAGCAACCACCCAGTCACAAGGGAAGGAACTGATGTTCCCTTGCGTCTGACAGCACCTCGCCACGGTAAGGCATGAGGAATAGTGTGGAGCTTGAGTTCCTGACTGGACGCCACATTTGCCTCTCCTAACTTAGTTAACAGGGGCACCATAGCCCCACCCAGCACTGTAAAATTATAGTTTTGGGGGTTACAGGAAACCATTAGTCTTGTTGCTCAATGTAGAGCCACCTGAAGTGTAAAGAAGAGTAATAAAAAGTGACAGGAGGGAAAGGGAGAAGTAGAAAGAGAATAAGAAAGGGGTGGATGAAATAAGCACCACTACATCAAGGGTGGATGATGGTCACCACCATCTACCTCCAAGAAAGGGCTGTAAGAGTGAAGTATGAGACTGATTAATGGATTTATGTGGTAGGTGAGGGCGCTCACCATCCACTCGCATGATGTAGTGCTGCTCTCAGGTGACTGCCCTTTCCACTCTTCCTTCCTTCCTCTTCTGTCTTTATTGCTTTCATTCTTTCCTCTTCCTTCTGCCTATGGGTGACTTTGCACTTCCTCTTCTGTCTTTCATTTCTTCATTCTTTCCTCATCTTTCTGCATATGGGTGACCCTACACTGAGTGACAAGCCTAATGGCTTCTTGTACACCAGGAAACCATTTACTATGCTGGATGGTAACCATATAACCAAATTATTGCACCTGGTGGTTTAGTGGGCAATTAAGGTGCTCCAGTCGGATTGAGCTGGTGCAGGTTTATATCCAGGGGGTGGTTGGGGTTTATTGGTCACCTAATGCCTCTCAGGGATGCGTGAGGCAGGTCACTTTCATCCTAAATATCAGGACCAACTTGCCTAGCCTTGGGCTCCTACGCTTCTCGTGGGACAACACAGATTTGGATGATGATGATGATAAAGAGAAATACTTTTAAGATAATAAAGATGTTATCATAGAGGGTCTGTGAAAGGGAAGTTGGTAGTAATGTTGGAAGATGACCATATTGTGGTATGAACTAAGAGAGTGAACCAGAACAGTATGCTAGTGAGAGAAAATGAAGAGAGGGGGGAGTAACTGAAAGGGTGAGAGAGTAATATGAAATCAGAGCAACATCAAGGCACCTCTGTTACATCCATTCCCTTTCATAGTTCCTATGAGGGAACAAGTCATGACAGGTGATGATAACTGTTACTGCATCATCATCATTGTTGTTGTTATAGTAATAAGAATAATGATTGTGGTGGTTGTGGTGGTGGGTAGGGTGGTCCAAAAAGAATAATATTTAGATTTTTGCTGCTCCACAAAGCTGCTCCTGTTCCTACTAACAAGTCATGTTTCTGGTAAAAATATCATCAGATTTGAACAATATTTAGAGGTTGCACAAAACAAAGGCTTTTGGGGGGATACACGATGGAAAGTGAACAAAATACGAATAGCCTCTATCACTTTTTAAACCAAATGTGTTAGTGTTTTATTAACAACTTTTAACACTGCATAAAACAAAGAATCAATAAATGTGAGTTCATTATTAACAAATTATTAGCGACTTTGGGCTCTGTATAAAAATGTATAAATGATTATGAGTTCATTGTACCCAAGTGTTCTGTAATGATGGTATAACTTGCTGAATATTTACTTCCTAGATATGCACATAAAACATTTTTACTTATTATACAATTAAATTTCAAAGGTTTAGTTGAGTTCAGTGAATGGTGCAAGTACTTCATTGTGGCAAAACTGCATGTTTGTAAGAATATGGGTACATTTGCCCATTAACTCTGGCTTTGACAGAAACAGCTTCTTGTCTTCATTTTTTGTAACTGTACTCTTATAAGACCCGATGAGACTAATGCCTCTTTCTGTGCAATCATTCACCACTTTTTCTTCACAGATTTTCTTCTGTATGGCAAGGTAAGTGTAATCTGCTAGCCAGGTAACAGGGTCTTTTTCTAGAAATTGTAACTTTTCCACAGTTACCAGGTTAAAGAGTTTCATTGACCTGCATGTAATGTATATTTCTGATTGGTGACTGGTGTCAAATTCTGAGGCTGTGAAGTGATGTGCACAGTCTGGTTTTGGTTATCTCTTTCAGCATGTGGCAATTGCAGCCTTTATTTCATTGCCTACAATGTTGTCAAACATAGCCATTGGTGCTAGGTGTTCATACAAATACCAGAGATGCCGCTTGATTGCTTTCAAGGCCTTCTCTCTAATACTGACATCAGGTTATGCCTGAAGCATTTTAATCAATTTCAGATCATTGAAAGGGGCCTTTTGTGGGAATCGAGCTTGATGCCAGAACCTAGCATAAGAAAGACAATCCAACTTTCAGTAAGTCATTTAATTCACAGGCAGCAAGCTTAAATTAATTTCTGAAGAGCAATATTTTCATCCATCCATCCATCCATCCATCATCCAATCCTACATCGCCCCATGAGGAGCATAGGAGCCCGGGGCTAGGCAGTTGGTCCCGACAATTAAGATGAGAGTGACCAGTTGTCATAAACAGACTTTGTAGTAAACTTGTGGAGAAGTTATATATATTTTTGACTTGTGGACGAGCGGTTGTTATATGTGAGTAGCTTTGTAAGTAGATCATCTTTGTTCCCCTTTTGTCATGCAATGACAGGAGAGGTAAAGAATAGTATGGGACTGCCACCAAATGTCACAAAAAGGACTTTGTAGTTACTTGTAGAGAAGTTATATATTAGACTTGTGGACGAGCGGTTGTTATACTTGAGTTGTTTGTAAGTAGAAAATCTTGGTTCCCATTTGTCATGCAATGACAGGAGAGGTAAAGAATAGTATGGGACTATTTTTATTTGCCTTGGAAATATTAACAAAGTCTCTCACACACGAGTGAGTCTCGCTCTCTCTCTCTCTCTCTCCCATGTTGCTAAGCCCTTCTCCCTACTACCTGCCTGTTCTATGGCTAGCTTCCTTCTGAGCTCTCTTTCCTAAATTCTGGTGAAACAGGGGTCGTGTCACGTGTGTTACACTGTGGTTGGAAAGTTCCAGAAACCTGTGTGTGAGTATGTGTGTATGTCACTAGGCTTTGTTCCCCTGCTATTTTACTGACACACTACCTGCATCATCTCTGACATTGCTACTTCCTAATCTGTCGTCAACATTTCCTCAGTTAACTTGCAAGATCATTTCCCTTTCCCAGGCTCGCATAGAACTGTCTGTCTGTCTATTTATCTATCTATCTATCTATCTATTATGATTTGTAAACATAATATGGACTCATAACACAGTCTCACTCATCCCTTAGTGGCATTACATGAGCAATCAACCCCAACCACCCCTTGGATATAAACCTTCACCGGCTCAATCCGATTGGAGTGCAATAATTACCCACTAAACCACCAGGTGCCAAAATTTGGTTATATGGTTACCACCCAGCGTATTAAATGGTTTCCTGGTGCACAGGAAACCATTTGGCTTGTCATTCAGTGTAGAGTCACCCACAGGCTGAAGGAAGTGGAAAGAATGAAGGAAAGAAAGAGAGCATATATTCCTTTCAGCATCCTTCAGGCATGGTGTGTGGCACAAGGGACACAAAATCAATATTTTCCATGTGGTGTACTGCCTAGAAATATGAGACACAGCACCAAAAATTCCTTTTAGTCATCACATGGATACTCTTTTATTGCATGTGTATAGTATGTTATCATTTCCCAGTACAGAGATTTTTGAGTGGAACTAAACATATCATCATTTCCTGGTTGAGAAGCTTCTTAATTGTTCCTGCCCCAGCATTTCTGAAAACTTTGAAATAGCTTAATTTTTGGACCAGATGACAGCCCAAGGGCTTCAGTCACAACATCTGATAAAACTACTTCAGATGTGTGGTGACTGCAGACTAACCATATAAGTTCCATCCCAAGAGATGCCTCTATTAGTGTACAAGCACCTGATCATAAACCTGTATTCGAAGCTGTAGTATCAGATACCAAGCCTTTGACTTTTGACTTCACACCTTAATCTTCTAGCAGCTGAATGCAGCTTTGGCTTTTTCCTCACCAGTGCAGCAATTTACCTTCGGTACACCAAGTAGTTTTTCTGTTTCAAATCCTGTTACCAATGTGGTTACTATGTCCACTTGTTCAGATTTGATACCTGTATAATCAGATAAAAGAGTTTCCCATCCCAGTGCAGCAGAATGGGTATAGATGTATTTCTCTCTTGAAGCTTTCATTTCCCAAATTTTAATCTGAGCATGACGTATACCACATCTTGATAATGAGAGATCAGCAACATCATGACCGAGAGTGCTTGCTGCAGCACTAGTGACAAACATTGCCTTACGATCAGAGAGATTAATCCTATGTAAAGTGGAAACAGCATGTTGTGTCACAACTGTATTAAAGCACTTTCTAGACTTCTTGGGCTCTGCTGGTCCATCTGGTACATAAAGGTGAATTTTCACTCCCTTCACTGCTATCACTCAGATTCCTTGTATCTTTCCTCTCTGTAGAAATTAATTTCTTCCCTTTTCTTTATTCCTTTTTTTCATTTCTGATTTGCTTTTGTTTTTCCTCTTCTGCAAAGGATATGTTAACAGAACTCATGCTGCAACTAGATGTGTCTCCACATTACATTGTAAGGAAGATTTTATCCTCTGCATTTCTCATGCTTTGCAGACCATCATTGCTGGACATGCCAGAAAGACAGTGGAGTACATCAAGAAACATTTGTTCCTTTAACCTCTGATTTTCAGATTTTCTTAGATGAGCATTTTCGAGCAGACAATACTCATATATTTTTAACAACTGTTACTCAGCTGAGTCATTCCTTTGTTCTGGTATTCTGGCATTCTCCTCATATATTATGGTAGACCTGACAGCCAATTTGGCAGTTTTTCTGATAGTGTTGTTTTCCACATAGTGATAGAGCAATAAAGTCTTTAAGACATGGAATTTTGTGGGAAGTCCACTGCATGTGATTTCTGTCTCTGGCATTCCAACCAGCCACAGTGATGGGGGACTTCAAGTTTCTGACATTTTTATCACATACTTAACAGCAGTGGACTAAAGCAATATTAAAAAAAACTCTCTCAAAAAGACAGCAGTTTGTGAATGGAGCTTTTAACTTGTCTGAAGTCTAAAACTGTACTATCTGTCTGTCTATCTATTGCCAGATGCCTCAGTCCCGTACGGGGTGGCCACAAACAAATCGCCTCCACGTCACCTTGTCCCCCACCATTTCACTGCCCTGCTCCCAATTCACACCCCCCTCTCTCATATACCTCTCCACCCCATCCCTCCATCTCATCCTCGGCCTTCCCCTCCCTCTCCCCCCCTCCACCTCACTCACATACATTCTCCTTGTCAGTTTCTCACCCTCTATCCTCTCCACATGGCCAAACCACCTCAGTGTGTTCCTCTTAATGCTTCCTATCACATCCATATCCACACCACAACGCTCCTTTATATCCTCATTTGTTAGTCTGTCTCTCCATGTGACTTCACAGGCTCCTCTTAAATAACTCATTTCCACTGCTGTCACTCTTGACTTGTGTCCTTCCAACAACGTCCAAGCTTCACTTCCATACGTTAGAGTTGGTATCACAATACTATCAAGTAGTAACTTTTTCATTTCCATGCTCACTTCCCTGTTTCTTATCACTGCTTTCAAGGAACCAGCAACCTTTCTTCCTTGCTGTACCCTTTCAAGCACTTCACCCTCCAAACTTCCATCCGTACTCATCACACTACCCAAGTACTTAAATGTACTCACATTTTCCATTTCCTCACCATCCAACCTCACTGTACATTCACTGACTTCCCCTCTCTCAAAGACCATCACTACTCTTCCCTGCATTCACCCTTTGATTCTGTTTCTTACACATTCTCCCAAACTTATCCACCAAGCCTTGCAGCTCTCCTTCATCTTCATTCAACAACACAGTATCATCTGCAAACAACAGTACAGGGAGTTTCCAAACACTACCCTCTCTCACCAGGGCCACTCCAACATCCACTACCCTATCTTGTACCTCTTTTATTACCCCATCCATGTACAGATTGAACAACTATGGAGACATGACACATCCCTGTTTCAACTCAACCTTCAAAGAGAAAAATTCACTCAGTTCACCATCCACATGCACTGCAGCCATAGCACCATCATACATACTTTTCACAGCATTCAGCAACTTCCCATCTACTCCATATATTCTTCATACTTTCCACAATTTTTGTCTATCCACCCTGTCATATGCTTTCTCCAAATCCATGAAAGCCGCATACAACTTCTTTCCCTTCTCTAGAAACTTTTCCACTAAAGATCTAAGAATGAATATCTGATCTACACAACCTCTCCCCTTCCTAAAACCTCGCTGTTCTTCTCCAACTAATTCCTCTGTTCTTTCCCTAACTCTGTCAATAAGTATCCTACCATACACTTTTCCTATTACACTGAGAAGACAAATGCCCCTATGATTACCACACACTTCTGTACTCATCAATACATATTTTACATATTTGAAACGATCCTGATGATTATTCTTGGCTGACCTCCAGTTAAAGGATCTGAAAGCCTTTTGCAGAGACCACAGAAGCAGCCTAAAAGTTGAAAAATCATGACAGTGGGCAAAATACCACTGCATTTGCATAGGTTTGTTTTAACCTGCAGCGTCCCGACCGATTTTTCACCAATGACACCCCCCCCATCCCGATCTCTCTCTCTCTCTCTCTCTCTCTTTCTCTCTCAAACCTCCGCTTTTTGTGAGGAACAATGGCAAATCACAAAAAAAGTGCTTACCTGAGCCTAGAAGTTGGCTGTACTGGTGACCCTCCCCACATCTGGTACTGTCTTCTCTGGATCTGCACTGCAGCTCTCACATTTTCTGTGGTAGGGGTAACTATTCCAAACCACTCAGAATAGGTAGGTATTTGTTCATTTGGTACAAATCTATATGTAGAACAAGAATATATTGGTTTTTATACACAAATATAGTCGATGAAAGCATTCTTTCACTCACTAAACACATAAAAATCGCCAGTTTCTTGCACCAGTTACTCTCTGTGACTTGTTTCAACTTACATTATACTTTCCCACAAACATTATACAAGTTTACACCTTATATTACAGTTATTGCCTAGATTTACAGGCCTTACTGCTATAGTGAGCGTCATTTATCGCAAGCACACACAGTATCAGAAGTTTCCTAAGGTGTGGTATTCCCGGAAACAGGGCTCCATGCACAATCGTATGTTGCAGTCAACACACTCGTACCTCGTGTCTTTTCTCTGGGTGGTTGGTCTTGCTTTCGAGTGACTACATATGTGACAGCATCGCTGGGGTCTAGGATGGTTTGGTTCAAAGGAGATGAGGCTGGAGACCTGTCCTGTGAGGCGTAGGGGGAGTCTTGCCAGCAGCGGCGGGACGGGGGCAGTGGTGTGGCCTTTCCTCGGCATATTTGGCAATAAGTTCATGGGACAGCTTCCTCACAAACCTCTCAAAGGTCTCTGAGGCACCTGTAGTCAAGGTGTGGAGGTAGTGGGCATTGAGCATCGTGATGACAAGCAGGTGGAAGAACAGTTTTTTGTACCACTTCAGCATGGTCCTGGCACACTCCACACTGGAAATCATGGAGTCAGACCGGTCAACCTGCCTCATGTTGACATTGTAGTCAATAACTGACTCTGGTTTCCAGACGTGGCATCTCCTCTCGCTGCGGTGATCCACAAAGTCGTTGTGGTGCATCAGGGGGCAGTGTACCGTCAAAAGGAGGAAAACTTCCCAGTTGTGGTTCTGTATGCTGGCAATGATGTTATTTGATTTGAAAAAAAACACCTCACTTATATCGTGTTTCCTGCCAACCTTGACCACATGACAACATTTTTTTTTTCACAGTGCCACTGACTATTACTGACTGGTTAGTAAGACTGTTGAATGTGTGCTTTGTGAAAGGTATGGTGCCAATTGACTGGGCAAGTGCTTGTTTGGTCCCATTGTATAAAGGCAAGGGTGATAAGCATGAATGTACTAGCTTTAGGGGTATAAGTCTGTTGAGTGTTGTAGGTAAGGTGTATGGTAGAGTGTTAATTATGAGAGTTAGAGAGGGTACAGAGGGAGTGATTGGTGATGAGCAGTATGGCTTTAGGAGAGGGAGGGGATGTGTGGATCAGGTGTTTCCTGTGAGACAAGTGTGTGAAAAGTATTTAGCGAAAGGAAAGGATGTGTTTTGGGCATTTATGGATTTAGAGAAAGCGTATGATAGAATTGATAGGGAGGCTTTGTGGACTGTTTTAAGACTGTATGGACTTGATGGTAGGTTACTAAAAGGGGTGAAAAGTTTTTATGTAAATAGTAGAGCGTGTGTAAGAGTGGGAAATGTTGTGAGTGATTGGTTTCCCGTGAGAGTGGGGCTGCGACAGGGATGTGTGATGTCGCCTTGGTTGTTTAATATTTACATGGATGGTGTTGTAAGGGTGGTGAATGCAAGAGTTTTAGGTGGAGGTCTGAGTCTTGTGAATGTTGATGGTGGAGAGTGGAATCTGAAGCAGCTGCTGTTTGCAGATGATACTGCACTGGTGGCTGATTCAGAGGAAAGATTGAGACAGTTGGTAGAGGAGTTTGGAAGGGTGTGTGAAAGGAGGAAATTGAAAGTAAATGAGAATAAGAGTAAAGTGATGAAGTGTACGAGGTTGGTAGATGGTAGGGGGATGAATATAGTTTTGAATGGCGAGTTGCTTGAGGAGGTAGAGTGTTTTAAATATCTAGGGTCACATGTTGCTGTGGATGGAAGAATAGATGCAGAAGTGAAGTTTAGAATAAATGAAGTAGGAAAGGTGCTGGGAGGAATGAAGAAAGTGTTTAGATGTCGTTCGCTTAGAATGGATGTAAAGAGAAGGCTGTATGAGGGTGTTGTGGTACCGACTGCATTATATGGGGCTGAAACATGGAATATAGGTGTAGCAGAGAGGAAAATTTTGAATGTAATGGAGATGAGGTGTCTGAGGAGTATGTGTGGAGTGACGCGTATGGATCGAGTGCGAAATGATGAAGTGCGAAGGAGAACTGGAGTTGTTCGGGAGATTGATGGTAGAGTTAAGCAGAGGGTGTTGCGATGGTTTGGGCATATGGAGAGAATGGATAATGAGCGATTGGTGAAAAAGATAACTAGATCTGATGTGAGAGGTGTAGGGCTGAGAGGAAGACCACAAATAGGATGGATGGACAGTGTGAAGAGAGCACTGGATGCGAGAGGGATGTCTGTTGAGCAAGGAAGAGTGGCTGTGTGTGACAGAAATAAATGGAGAGAAATTGTGAATGAATAAATGATGACGCAGCCCAGAGGGGATATTCTCCTGCATTTGGTCTGATCAGCTAGTCAGGTCAGGTGCGGGTAAGGGGATGGGTCTGTTATGATGTGGCAGAGGTAAACCAGCTCTGCTGTCGGGCCCTGCTGTGGATGTCACTGATTGCATTGCACAGTTGACCCTTGTGCGTTGTGGTGCTGTGAGGATCTGTCCGTTCTCCCCTTTGAGGCTAAGATGCGAATGAATGTGTTTGAATGGATGAGTAAATGGGGAGTGTGTCATCCTGTCTCGGCTACCTCCCTTTCCTTGGGGGAAGCAACCTAGGTATATAGATTGATAGATAGCCACCGACTCCGGTGTCGTGAAGGTGGAGGAACCGAGTGAGAAGGGGGCTAGTGTACCAGTTGTCTAGGTATAAGACATGACCACGATGAAGGTACTCCTCTATAATAGTCTTCACCACGGCCCCTGAGAGTCCGATACTTTGATCTTCAGTTATGTCTGTCTGTTCGCCAATGTACACGACTATGTCTTGCATATAACCAGTTTTATAGTCACACGTAACGAAGATCTTGAACCTAAAACGGTGTCTCTTGCAGGGTATGTACTGCTGAAAAGAAATACTGCATTTCCACAACATGAGACTTGTCTATGACAAGGCCCCTATAAGGATAGAATGATGAGCGGAACTTTTACCGCTGGTGATCAAAAACCATCCTTATTCTCCTCATTCTATCTGTGTTATTAGCATTTGCCGGGTTGTTCGTAGAAATGGAGGCAGCTCAGCATTTGCTGAAATCTATTCCGACCCATTACCTTCCCAAAGAAAGATGTGTTTATCATTGGGTTCATAGACCAATATGCTGGAAAATGTCGTTTCCTTACAATACCCATCAAGAGAACCAGGGCAAAAAATATGAACATCTCACCTGTCGTTACTGGGTAGTCATAATCCTGGGAGTGCCTGCTCATTTTACCCTCACACTCGCTTTGGCGGTGCTGGCTGCTAGCGAATGTGTTTGTTCCACTATCCACTCCACAAACTCCTCACCAAAGTATTGGTGGAAAAAATCCACCCTGGTGGAGCCTGCAAGGAGGCCAAGTGCGGTACAGCCAGTCTGCCACTTCTCTGTGAACTGGTGAATGATGGGAGTGAAATTACTCCCATTTTCCCAGTACCACAACACACCAACGTCTCTAGCCTCGTCCCCATCGTCGCCTTTGTCGGGGTGGGGAGGAGAACGTGGTGGGGGAGGTGGAGAGCAATGCCCTTCCTCACTCATGCTCGTCTTCCCTCTCCCATTTCTCTTACCCTTTCCCTTCCCATTCCTTCCTTTCCTTACATCATGGGGGTGTGGGGAGGTAGCGTGAGAAGTTTGCGGGGTGAAAGAGGTGCTGGGGAGCGGATGCTCCCCAAGTGCACCACATGCCTGCCCGGGAGCTGGCTCCCCACCACCCCCACCACCACTTTCCCTTTCACTGGTGGCCACCACACCATTCGCGCCTTCCCCAGACAAATCACTAGACCCATACCTTATCTTCCTCCTCGCCGCCCCTTCAGCTCCCCACGGCAAAATTCTCTCCCTCCCCAACTACGAGGGAACACCATGGCCTGCTGCTCTGTCCTCATCCTCGTACTCGTCAGACCCTTCGCCTAGGGACTGGAGAGAAGTGCATGCACATGCTTGGGGTCCTGGCCGGCCTTCCCTTGCCCTGCAGTGCATCACATAACGCACCTTCCTTGGTGATGGTACCTCCTCATCACTGATGCTTATTTCTTCCTCCAGCACCACATAATCTTTGTTCTTCACATCATTATCAATTGGAGAATCACTCTTGCCTGTGAAGGCATCAAGGGCGGCTTGAATTTCCTCGTCGGAGAGACCTCGGCGCTTCATGTCTTGAGTGGGTCACTGCTAATAGGTGAGTGACCGAGACCATGATGCGCGGGGGTCACGCGGGGTTGGGGAGTGACCCCACTTGGCGGCCGGTAGTGGAAGGTCTCCCGCGTATGCCTGCCAAAAATCACGCTCAGACCTTGAAATATTTGCAAATGATGGACCTCGCAATTGCAAAACGTATTGGTAGGTCGATGGGTGTCAGTGTGAAAAAAAGTTCTGACGTACCCATACATCAATGGGACATGGTGGATTAAAACCACTAAAGCAGATCTGGTGAAAAATGGATGCAGTCTTTGATAAAACTATATTAGGCTACCCAAATAACCATACAGTCAGAATTTCATATATGTGACACAAAATCTGACTTTTTGTACAACCTCTGAAGTTTGATGAAATCAGGTAAAATTCTGCCTGTGCTGTCTATTTGCCAAATGAACAGGGGCAGCCTAGCGGAACAATACTCTTTAGACTTTTATTTTTTACCTGTGGATTGTGGGCAAATTTGGGCTGTCAGGATGTTGCTACTCACCCTGCCGTAGGGTGGGAAAGGAGGACCGGATGATGATGATGATGATGATGAATTGTGGACCACCCAGATGATGGTGGTGGTGGTGGTGGTGGTGGTGGCTGTGACATCAGTGGCAGTGCCCGCTGCTGGCGCTATGGGTGCTGCTGTTGCATCATCATTATCATCACAATCATAGTCATTGTCACTGTCACTGTCATCATCAACGTCGTAGTTGCCATCGTCAGTTATCCTTCTTTTCTTGTCTGACCCATTTTCCCACTATATCAGTGGGGTAGATTTCTGTTGTTGTTGCTCAGCCCCCAATCTTCCTGCCTTATCAGACTTGTCGACCACAAGTAAGCAATTTCTCTTTGTGGGGTCATCCACTAGGTTCCGTACGTGGTTAATTTTACGTCTGCAAAGTGTGGCATGTGTTGTGCAGTGCTCCATTATATGTTCGTGTTTTATGGGCATATTCTAGTAGCAGGGCATGTGTTATCTGTGATTCCACCCAGCCCAATTTTAAACTGGTATCTGAGAAGGGCTTGGTAATGTCCTGATGTAGCACAGGTGGTAAGCTGCATCAACTCTGTATAAAGATATCTGATGGGTGGATGTCTGGAGGAGGAGCTTGTAATATAGTGACCATTTAATGTACTTGAGATTGCATTACTTTTTTTTTTTTTTTTTTAATTACTGTGTATAAAAATAGAAATTTTTTATTTGGTATACATCAGAATTCCAGCAGACATCAATATCTTTCACAGCAGATGGGGCTGAATTTTGATAATTCTTTGGGAAACCCAAGAATAGAAATCTGTGCCATTTGTCAGAAGTTCTTCTGCCAAAACAGTTCAGCGCCATGAATCTTGCCACCAAAACTGTTGAGTCTAATCACCAGAACACTGCTTTTGATGTTGTCAACTTTGGCAGGTTTCTTTCTAATTTTGTTTCATGTACTGTATGTGCCCATCTTTTATTTCTTCTCATGTTCAGTTTCACTCTCAACTTAAATTCACTCTCATCTTAAATGCCGGGACCAACTGCTTAGCTCCGGGCTCCTACGCTCCTCATGGGGCAATGTAGGATTGGATGATGTATGGATGGATGACTATATGTACAGTATATCCCTCCTCCTCAGTACATTTCATACTCATTCTTTCTTTGTGTATATTGTCCCAAAATAAATGACAACTTATTGGTTCCCTCCCTCCCTCCCCAAAGTCGTCACTCCGCACTCTCTCCCCTCTATTGTAACTCAGCTTGGCAGCTGTGCTAATAGCAGCCATCGTGTTCTTCGTCATCCCTGTCATTCTGCTTGTCATGTGTCACTATGGCACCCTTCACCAGTCAAGTGCCCCAGGAGGGTCCCATCTCTCAAAAAGAAGCAGGAGCTTATTGGGCAACTGGACAAGGGATGGACTAAGTTAAGCACATGAGTACTTTGGAGTCCCTCCTATGACCTAGCAGGACATCAAGAAGGCATAAAGACAAATCTTGCAGCACGGGACTGAATATGGCCAGGCATCAAAACATCTTGAATGGAAAATGATGATAGACCAAGGAACAGGTTTTAGACCAGGCAGCGTTGAAGTGGTACCACCAGCATCGGAACTTTGGTGTCATGGTGTGGGCAGTGGAACTCAGGGATGTAGTGGCAAAGTTTTTTTTTTTTTTTACAGAACAGAGGAAGGAAAAACAAATGGCAAAGTTTGCTTGACACCTGGCTGTACTGACTACTAACCACACGGGACCTACTGTACCAAGTAATTTTAATGTTACCATCTGATGAGTTTATTCCTCCACTGTCTTCTGTTTTATTTCTGTCACTCATGCCTCACCCATCCATCTTTCTCTCCAAATGCTTAGTTAGGTCTACCCATCCTCTTTCTGTTTGCTTGATAACCTGCCTTGCCCTGCCTAAAGGTTGAGTATGACTGGAATAAAGCAGTAAACATCTTTTACTTAGATCTTCAAAAGGCATTTGACACATGCTGCACCTCAGACTAATATCAAAAGTGTATGCACTTAATATTAATAAGGAGGTTACACTGTGGATAGAAAACTGGCTAACGAATAGGAAACTGTGAAGTTTGATCAATGGAATTTCTTCTGATCTGGCTTCAATCATTTCTGGAGTGCCTTAACCCCTACACTGCGGGCATGTTTACCAATGTTTTGCGTGTGCCGCAGGGTTATTCGGGCTCCGACAGACTCTCAAAAAATATTTGCCAAAAATCAGTTATTAGTCCTAGAATATTAAAATTACATATGCTTATGGCATATACCTTCAGCTTTCTCCTGGAATGTTTGTTGAGCCTTCGTCGAGTACCGTAGGACTTATGGAGACCTCTGAAGTTGGGTAACGAAGTCTCCACTTTACACTTCCCGACAACCCGTAATATGATTACCACAGTCAGATATTAACACTATAAACACTACTCTATGATTTTCAAGTAGTTTGGGATCCATACTCCAAAAAAAAACCCACTGTGAAAGCAGTGAAAATTACGAGCGCGTCTGACCGTCGCACTTGCGCTAGTTCGCTCTTGGTACTCTGTCATTTATTATTCATAAAACCCCTCACACTTTATATTTCTATTACTATATAACACTTATATATATTGTTACGGAACAGAGAATGATAACGTACACTTTAAGTGAGAATGCTAAAAATCACTACTGTCCCGTAAAGTTCCAGGTTCAAAACAAAAGAGTTAGGTAAAATTACAAGTTAAAGTTTAATGCTTAAATTAACAACAAAACATTCAGGACTCATAAGGATAATGTAATGGCAAAAACAGGTTAAATATATGGTTAACTGCAATAGCCTCTATTAACACGAAATTAGCAAGAGTAAATTTACATGGCGTCTGGCAATGAATGAATGAAAATGAAATTTATCTAAGTCAGCCCTGATAAAATGAGATACCAGATAATACTCAGTGAATGCCAGATAAATAATTACAGATACAAACTATTATAAAAAATGACTGACATAAAGAACCCCACACGAATTACAAAAACTTCACTAGGCCTACAAATTAAACTTATGCTATACAGTACAAGAAAAAATGCAACAACAGTTATACTCAAATTACACACAGCTGCTAGATGGTTGGAGATTTCTTGAGCACTCACAATAATAATATCTGTACAGGGGAGGACAGAGATGTGAACAAAATGAGGAGCAGATCTAAGTGGCAATGATGCAGAGACTGAGCTCATTATATAGGGGCCGGCAGAGCCTGATACAACTTGTAAGAAGGACGCGCAAATGAAGCCATGGGGACAGAGAGCTGAAAATCCCGCAAAGTATAACAGAGAGAACGACTTACTCTACTATAACGGTAGAAGGGGGGGACTGAGGCAGAACACGCTCGTGATCAGACATGCAGCAACTGTGCGTTAAAATTACACAAAGGATGATGAAATCATAGGCTATGTAACACCTCCCCACAAAGAAAAAAGAAATTTACAAAGGAAATTTCTTATTACTCTAAAACAATCTGTACATGGCATTACAGAACATGCAAATGTCTTTCCTAATGTTACAAAACATGAGATCTCCCTAGCACGTTCAGTCATAGGTACTTGCCAGTATCCCTTTAACAAATCAAACTTACTTATGTACCTAGCCTTTCCGATCTTGTCTATGCAATCTTCCACACGAGGGAGAGGGTAAGTGTCTGTTTTGGTCATCTGATTAACACGTCTGTAGTCGATGCAAAGCCTCTGTGACCCACCTGGCTTAGGGACTAGAGTGACAGGAGAACTCCACTCGCTCTGACAGGGCTCAATCATCTTGTGGTCCAACAGGTAGCCAAGCTCCTTCTGGATGAGAGGAACTTTCACTGGGTTCACACGGTAAGGAGGCAATTTAATTGGCTTTGTGTCTTCAACATCGACATCATGCATCAACACAGTGGTTCTTCCTGGAGTGGCACGGAACACTTGCGGGTACTCCTGCAGTAATGCCGAAAACTCCTGCCTTTCCTTGGGTGGTAGATGAGAAAGCTTAGTCTGGAGATCATTCATGATATCAGGATTCTTCCCCAAACTATCACTCAGGCTCATACTGCATGGGAGAGCTTCACTTGCAGACTCGGGTGGAACAGCTACAGTGCAGACTGGATTATTTTCGTCCCGCTTGTGATATAACTTTAGCATGTTGATGTGACATAGTTGCTTGCTCTTTCTACGATCTGGTGTGGCGATGACATAGCTGACATCACTGAGTTTCTTCTCCACGAAATAAGGGCCACTAAACTTGGCTTGAAGAGGTTGCCCATGAACTGGTAGCAGAATCAAAACCTGATCTCCTGGCTGAAAGTGGCGTAACCTGGACTTCTTATCATACCAAGTTTTCATCTTCTCCTGAGCAGCTCCTAAATTCTCTCTCGCCAGCTGTAAAGCAGTGGACAGCCGTTCTTTGAACTTCATCACATACTCCAGCAGGTTGACGTCATCTTCCTCCGACAGCCAGCATTCCTTGAGTAACTTAAGGGGTCCTCTTACTTCATGGCCAAACAGTAGTTCAAAAGGTGAGAAGCCCAGTGATTCATTTGGAGATTCTCTTGCAGCAAACACAACGAATGGAAGACCTTTATCCCAGTCTTTCTGATGTTCCAAACAGTATTTCTTGAGCATCGATTTGAGTGTTTGATGATATCTCTCCAACGCTCCTTGGGTCTGGGGATGGTAAGCTGAAGACGTGATCTGGGTGATGCCCAACTCTTTCAGAGACTGTTTGAAAACGTTTGACATGAAATTACTTCCCCGGTCTGACTGTACCTCCTTGGGCAGACCAAACTTTGTGAAGAACCCTAGCATTTCCTTAACCACGTTCTTTGCTGAGATATTTCTAAGTGGAATGGCTTCAGGATAACGAGTAGCCATATCAATCATGGTCAACACATAAGAAAATCCTGAAGAAGTCTTAGGAAGGGGGCCCACAATATCCACCAACACACGGGTGAAAGGCGCCTCAAAAGGAGGAATGGGAACTAGAGGTGCAACCTTTTCGGTCTGATTACACTTCCCCACAACTTGACAGGTGTGACAAGACTTACAATACCAGGAAACATCCCTGAAGATACCTGGCCAGTAGAAGTGTTTCAAAATGCGTGCCACAGTCTTCCTCACTCCAAGGTGTCCTGCCAAACTGGAATCATGAGCCACTCGAATGATATCCTGTCTACAAACACGAGGGATGACAACTTGATGTACAACCTCCCATTCACAGTCGGCTGATGCTGTTGGGGGTCTCCACTTCCTCATAAGTACTCCTGACTTTACATAATAACAAGTAGGAGCACCGGCTGACTCTTCTTCACTGTAAGCAGAGTTAGCCAGACCTTTCAACTCAGGGTCAGCAACCTGCAACTCAACCAACTCTTGACGAGACAAATTATCAACACTACGGGGTACTGCCTCATCTGGTGAGTGGTCCAAATTAGCAAGAAAAGTGTCAGCTAGGATAACATCATCATCATCATTATCCTCTAAATCACCAGTAACTTTAGACTTAGCCCTAGTGACAGCACATGCAGGGAACACATCAGGGACATCACAATCCTGGGACGCAGCCACTGGCTCGCTAGACAACTGAGGAGCTGGACACACTTGACTTCCACCAATATCATTTCCAAGTAAGAAAGTTACACCTGACATTGGGAGTGTCTCAACCAACCCAACCATAACAGAACCATTAACAAAACCAGACTCTAAATTCACTCTGCACAGAGGAACAGAGAAGTAATTATTCCCTACACCTTGTAAGATTACAGTTTCATCAGAGGAATTAAAATTAGAGCCTAGAACACTGGTCAGCATAAGGGATTGGCAAGCACCTGTATCACGATATATTTTAACTGATTTCCTGTCATTACTGTCCAGAGGACTGACAAAACCATCAGACAGGAAATTAGCACATGAACTCTTGAGAGTGTCACCCATGTTACTGCTCAAAAGAGGAGCTCCATCATGAGAATTTAAGTTACCCCTCAAAGCAGGTTCAGTTAACTCAGGTAAAGAATTCTGGGAACTCTCAAGAGTGGACACTAGACCAATTGACTGAATATTTAAAGACTCCTTTTTGTTCACATCACGCTGTCTCCTGAAACATCTCTCCGTAGTATGACCAAGCTTACTACAATAAGTACATTTACTTTTCTGAAATCTAGAGGTGAAGCTGGTATTTACTTCCTGAGAAACATCATCCTTATTCTCTTTCCTGTTACCTGTACTCTGAGTAGAGGCAACGTACTTACTCTCAGCTTTCCCTTTTTCTCTAGAATATCTCTTGTGAGTGAGAACATACTCATCAGCTAAAACTGCAGCATCAGACAAATTATCTATTCTTTTCTCATCAAGATATAGGCTTACATCTTTACTAATACACCTTTTGAAATCCTCCAGCAAAATCATCTGCTTAAATTTACCAAAATCAGAATCCACATTCTTAGAATTTAACCACTGCTCTAACAAATCTTCTTTGATTTTTGCATACTCAACATGGGATTGCTTATCTTGCTTGTAAGTTGTCCTAAATTTTACTCTATAGGCTTCAGGAACAAGCTCATAGGCCTTAAGAATCAAGCTCTTAACTACATCATAATTATCAGACTGATCCTGAGGCAAAGATGCATAAGTTACTTGAGCTTTACCGGTGAGAACAGTTTGAAGGAGTACTGGCCAATACTCCTTAGGCCAATTAAAACCTGTAGCTACCCTCTCAAACAACTGAAAATACTTTGTTAAATCAGATTCATTAAAAGGAGGGACAAGTTTAACATTTTTAGCCACATCAAAATCATCAGAGCTAGATGATCCAGTTCCACCTTGTTTCATGCGGAGGGGGAAACCTGTACTGTACACAGGAAAAATCATCTGGTAAATTAGATTAAAAGCATCTACTTGCCCGAGTGCCAGGGGGTTAACTCATCCTCTTGATGCCCACAGTGGGGGCGGAGGGACGTTGGTTACAAGATTGTGACAACGTGAGTTAACTTTTACCTGGTCGTGGTGTAGTGGTATGCTGCCTGGCTCTCATCTGAGAGTCCTTGGTTCGATTCCCAGCATATTGGTAATTTACCAGATTGTTTCATGCGATACTCATGGTCTGCCTGAATCCTAGCAATTTCAACTTGTGCCTCAGCCTCCTTAGCTTTTGCCTGAAATTCAGCTTCCTTCACACGAGACTCCGCCTCCTTAGCCTTAGCCTCCTGCAGGGCTAGCTGTAACTTAGCTAATTCAATCTGCGTTTGCTCATTTGGAGGAGTTACATTAACCCCTACACCGCGGGCTTGTTTACCAATTACTTGCGTGTGCCGCGGGGTTATTTGGGCTCCGACAGACTCTCAAAAAATATTTGCCAAAAATCAGTTATTAGTCCTAGAATAATAAAATTACATATGCTTATGGCACATACCTTCAGCTTTCTCCTGGAATGATTGTTGAGCCTTCGTCGGTTACCGTAGGACTTGTGGAGACCTCTGAAGTAGGGTAACGAAGTCTCCACTTTACACTTCCCAACAACCCGTAATATGATTACCACAGCCAGATACAAACACTATAAACACTACTCTATGATTTTCAAGTAGTTTGGGATCCATACTCAAAAAAAAAAACACTGTGAAAGCAATGGAAATTACGAGCGCGTCTGATCGTCGCACTGGCACTAGTTCGCTCATGGTAGTCTGTCATTTATTATTCATAAAACCCCTCACACTTTATATTTCTATTACTATATAACACTTATATATATCTACAGTCTTTATCCATAAGTTTCCTTCAGTAGTATTAGTTTATTGTCACTGTAGGGATTCAATTTCTTTCAGTAAAATACGTAGCATTCACTTTCTCGTCCTGTACAGTATACTGGCATTGAGAGTGAATGTCACTTTCATCTTCACTCTCATAACTCATAGCATTCAGACATGCTAGAGTGAAACTCACTTTCATTACTCCTAGGGTATATACTCATATTCTTATAATACTACTCATTTACATTTCTATTTACGATCTCTATTTTATTTACGTTATTTACATTTCTATTTTATTTACAGTGTTATGCACTGTCACTTGAAATAACTTATAAAACTATTTTCCATTGTTCACGTATATTTACATTCATTACTTTCACTTGCTGTTTACACATTATTTACACATTATTTACAATTCCACTTGCACTGTTTTACTCAATAGAAAGATCGTAGTCACTCTTTTATCAATTGTCAGCCCTTTACCTCTTTCCACACGAGGTTTAGTAGGGGGTAAAGGTCACAGAGCCATTTGCATGGGGGTGAAAAAAGGCCTTGAAGTCAGCAAGATGAAACATACGTCCTCACACTTCGGAAGATGACAGTACACTGATAACGCAGGGGCAGCCTAGAGGCCTGCTTTAGGGGTTATTCAGAGTTACCAATATTACTTCTTGAAACAGCTAAGTCTAGCACTGATATGATTGGCAGGAAATCTAGACAATACATTATAAATTTGGTAGTTCCAGGTGAATGTAAATATCATTTAGGGTTCTCCCTTCCCTCCTTACAGGTATATTTATTACGAAAATAGATTAGAGGCCTACTTAGGAGATATATAATCAGAGCTACCAATGTTAAATCTTGAAACAGCTTTGTGTAGCACTGATATGATTGGCAGGAAATCTAGACAATACATTATAAATTAGGTAGTTCCAGGTGAATGTAAATATCACTTAGGCCTCTCCCTTCTCTCCTTACATGTATATTTATTACGAAAATAGATTATACGGCATATTTCAAGTGGAAAAAAACAGCGAAAATTAGCGAACGAGTGCACGTGAGGTGTTGTCAGGTGATAATTAGCCAATTCCAGGTGTATGGCACTCTCACTTACCTGATTTCTTTCTTGTATATATTATTTGGTATAAGAATACGACATAGGGCTTATTTCAATGGATGAAATCAGTGAAAAATTCCAGGGAAGATTTACTTAGCGTAGCATGGCCGGGCAGGCGAGAGGATAGGGTAATGGAGGGGGGGTAGGGAGGGGAGTCAAGAACAGGGAGAAATGGCTAAATTGTCAACAATGGATGGGAGTACAGATGAGATTAGGAGTGCTGACTAGTGTTGGACATTGTCAGTACTGATAGATGATACAAGCCCCCACTTGAAAGCCCGGGTGAATTCAAAATAACACAGAATCACAAAAGCGACGCCCCGCGGTATGATCCCTTGCTCCCAAGCGTCACGAAAGTGACGCCCCGCGGTTAAGGGGTTAAACAAGCTTTCATTAATCATGTCAACAATTTGATCTTTAGAATGATGAGAGCGAACAGCAATTCCCAATTGTTGAGCAACAAGCTTAAGTTCATTCTTTGTTCTGTTTTCTATATCACACACTGTTTGCACATTTGACAAAAAATCTTTGGCTTCATCAAGTGTAGAAATAGTAGCCATCATGAATATATCACAGTCACAAAATATCAAACAATATCCTTATGATAATATCCTGAATATCCTGATATGAGGTCGCCAAATTTATGTTACGGAACAGAGAAAGATAACGTACACTTTAAGTGAGAATGCTAAAAATCACTACTGTCCCGTAAAGTTCCAGGTTCAAAACAAAAGAGTTAGGTAAAATTACAAGTTAAAGTTTAATGCTTAAATTAACAACAAAACATTCAGGACTCATAAGGATAATGTAATGGCAAAAACAGGTTAAATATATGGTTAACTGCAATAGCCTCTATTAACACGAAATTAGCAAGAGTAAATTTATCTAAGTCAGCCCTGATAAAATGAGATACCAGATAATACTCAGTGAATGCCAGATAAATAATTACAGATACAAACTATTATAAAAAATGACTGACATAAAGAACCCCACACGAATTACAAAAACTTCACTAGGCCTACAAATTAAACTTATGCTATACAGTACAAGAAAAAATGCAACAACAGTTATACTCAAATTACACACAGCTGCTAGATGGTTGGAGATTTCTTGAGCACTCACAATAATAATATCTGTACAGGGGAGGACAGAGATGTGAACAAAATGAGGAGCAGATCTAAGTGGCAATGATGCAGAGACTGAGCTCATTATATAGGGGCCGGCAGAGCCTGATACAACTTGTAAGAAGGACGCGCAAATGAAGCCATGGGGACAGAGAGCTGAAAATCCCGCAAAGTATAACAGAGAGAACGACTTACTCTACTATAACGGTAGAAGGGGGGGACTGAGGCAGAACACGCTCGTGATCAGACATGCAGCAACTGTGCGTTAAAATTACACAAAGGATGATGAAATCATAGGCTATGTAACAATATCTACAGTTTTTATCCATAAGTTTCCTTCAGTAGTATTAGTTTATTGTCACTGTAGGGATTCAATTTCTTTCAGTAAAATACGTAGCACTCACTTTCTCATCCTGTATACTAGCATTGAGAGTGAATCTGCCACTTTCAATTTCACTATCATAACTCATAGTATTCAGACATGCTAGAGTGAAACTTTCACTTTCATTACTCCAAGGGTATATATTCGTATTCTTATAATACTACTCATTTACATTTCTATTTACGTTCTCTGTTTTATTTACGTTATTTACATTTCTATTTTATTTACACTGTGTTATGCACTGTCACTTGAAGTAACTTATAAAACTATTTTCCACTGTTCACGTATATTCACATTCATTACTTTCACTTGCTGTTTACACATTATTTACAATTCCACTTGCACTGTTTTACTCAATAGAAAGATCGTAGTCACTCTTTTATCAATTGTCAGCCCTTTACCTCTTTCCACACGAGGTTTAGTAGGGGGTAAAGGTCACAGGATCCTTTGCATGGGGGTGAAAGAGTCCCTGAAGCTAGCAAGAGCGAACAGACGTATCTCCACACTGGAAGATGAGAGTGAACTGATAAGGGTGGGCCGGGGTGGTGGCCTACCTAGGGAAATCAGTACTCTCAACGTTAGCCTCTTGAAACAGCTAATTTATAGCAGTGAAATGATTGGCAGGAAATCTAGACAATACATTATAAATTAGGTAGTTCCAGTGAATGTAAATATTACTTAGGCATCTCCCTTCCCTCCTTATATGTATGCTTATTACGAAAATAGATTATACGACATATTTCAAGGGGAAATAAACAGCGAAAATTAGCGAACGAGTGCACGTGAGGTGTTGTCAGGTGATAGCCAATTTCATGTGTATGGTACTCTCACTTACCTTATTTCTTTCTTGTAAATAGTGAGTGTAGCCTATACACTGTATATGGCTAGTGAGGGAGTGATCGCCCTCTACCTACACAGATCAAAAGCCCTCGGGAGCAGGGGGGTGGTTGCTTTCTCAGGCAGAGGAACTCCTTGAGAGTGAAATGGCTGGGAAGCATGCCGGCACGTGACTGGCTACAGTATAGCTGGGTCTTTCGGGTGTGGGCAATCAGGCAAGTTAGCTGTCTACTGCGACTGCAACACAATGGCGAGGTGTTCAGGAAGTTAACCAAAGAAACCTTGATGGAAGGGAGACCTGAGTGAATGTGGTAATTGGAGGGGAATCTCTTTGTCACCGATAGCTTTGAAAGTTTTCAGTAGAGTGTTGTTAAATAGGTTGGAGCCGGTGGTTGAGGGTATTCTGAGGGATGAACAGGCTGGTTTTAGAAAGGGACGTGGTTGCAATGATCAGATCTTTATAGTTAGGCATTTGATGCAGCAAGTCAATGAAATGAGAGTACCGTTAAGTCTTTGTTTTGTTGATTTTGAAAAGGCTTTTGATAGTGTTTCGAGAGAGACTATGGGGAAGATCATGAGACATTATGGAATACCAGAGGAGTTTGTGAGGGTCATTATGAACATGCATGAGGACACATTTTGTAAAGTGATGGTTGATGGTTGTCTGAGTGGTTCGTTTGAAGTCAAGTCCGGAGTAATTCAAGGTGGTGTTCTATCGCCTTTAATATTTATATTGGTCATTGATTACATTATGAAACGCGTTGGAACAGAAACCGGTGCAGGTATACTTTGGGGAGAGAACAGGAAACTTTTGGATTTAGATTATGCAGATGATATAGTTTTGATTTGTGATGGGCCAGAAGAGATGCAGAGAGTGTTGGACTGTTTGGTGAGTGAAGGTCGCAAGGTGGGTTTGGTTATTAATTGTGGAAAAACTGAAATAATCAATATGAATATGGAAAATGCGCTGGAATGTGTAACTGGAGGTATGGTTGTAAAGCAAGTTGATAGGTTTAAATATTTAGGTACTTATTTAGCCAAGGATGGTTCTTTGAACTTTGAATTCGAGGAAAGGTTAAAGAAGGCTAATCGGGCAATGGGAATGCTTAAAAATATTTGGAATAATAACAATTTTTCTGTGCATACAAAAATCAAACTTTATAAGGTAATGGTTAGGAGTATCTCAATTTATGGACACGAGTCTTGGTATAGCACAGTGACTATGGAAAATAAATTCTTGGTGTTTGAAAAAAAAGCACTTAGAAGAATATTAGGAGTTAAGTGGTGGGAAAGGATACCAAATAGTAGAATTAGAGAAATAACGGGAGTGCAGCCGGTCGATGAATATGTTAGGTTCTCACGATGGAAGTGGCTAGGACATGTGTATAGGAGACAGGGAATAGTACGAGGTACACCAGGGTGGGTGGCACTTGGTAGGAGAGGTAGAGGAAGGCCAAAAGAGACGTGGGTGAGGACAATGAAACGGGAAGCTGGAGATGAGTGTTGGGGAGATCTTGAGGAGTTAGCACAAGATAGGATGTGGTGGTGTGAGTTCATCGAGGCCCGATGCATCCACGAGGGTGCCACAGGAAATGATTGATTGATTGATTGATATATTATTTGGTATAAGAATAGGGCATAGGGCTTATTTCAATGGATGAAATCAGTGAAAAATTCCAGGGAAGATTTACTTAGCGTAGCATGGCTGGGCAGGCGAGAGGATAGGGTAATGGAGGGGGGGGTAGGGAGGGGAGTCAAAAACGGGGAGAATTGGCTAAATTGTCAACAATGGATGGGAGTACAGATGAGATTAGGAGTGCTGACTAGTGTTGGACATTGGCAGTACTGATAGATGATACAAGCCCCCACTTGGAAGCCTGGGTGAATTCAAAATAACACAGAATCACAAAAGCGACGCCCCACGGTATGATCCCTTGCTCCCAAGCGTCACGAAAGTGACGCCCCGCGGTTAAGGGGTTAACACCTAACTGCTGTGTGTCGGTCGGGACTGCACTTGTTTTCACGCCTCAGTTTGAAGTGGCTACCATTTGATTTTGTCACCAAAGGGTAGGGGAGACTCCTGGCACCTCATGCAAGCATACTTCAATCTTCTTTGTGACTTGGCCAGGTGCTGAACAGTGTTTTTCTGTTACATCTCATCTGATCCCATTCCCCCCCTGCTTGAACCCTTTGCCTTATCCACCACTGCCAAGCCCCTTTCCAAGGGTACTACGAAAGGGCTGAGTGATAGTTCTTCATGGTGTGCCTTGGACACCAATGTATCCAGTTTAGGCTATCTAGTAGTGGAGCAGTTATCACGTTGAGAACGAAGCCAAATTCGGGGCCATGCACACATGCATGAACACACCCTGCATTGACATGGCCACCTGCACACCTGGGGATGGCCTTTCATTCGCAAGAATAAGAGTTGGTGAGTAATATGGTTTTTAATATGTCTCCCTAACTGCCACTCCTTCCGAGATATTAAGGTTTGAAAACAAGCAGTTTTGAGAACATTGGCCATACTGAGAGGATGATGGTAGTATAAATAGCCTGGCATCAAGGGGTTAAGAGTCAGTTCTTAGTCCACTCCCGTTCATCATATATATATCAGTGACATAAATGTTGGCCTTTTTAAGTGTGATAAAGTTTGCAGCTGACATCAAGCTTAGGGCAGATGTGAGCAGTCTTGAAGGGATTGAGAAACTCCAGGGCGGACTTATGTAGGTTAGGGGAATGATTTGAGACATGACAAATGCCATTTAACTTACAGCCATATTCCTAGATCTTCGTCATTGTCGTTGTCATGGTGTTGTCATATTTCCAGAACGTTTGTCTTCACTCGTTCCATATGCATACAGTAGCATAGTATTGGAACGATGGTAAATTTCTTCGCTAGGGGGTTTCCAGGCAAAGCTGCACAAATGAAAGTTAAAAGCGAGTATTTGGAAAAAAAAGTATTCTTAAGATTCGGTTTACATACATTGTACTATATTACAGAAGAAACATTAAAATACCATTTAAGAGGGCCATTGTAATACTGTATTTTTATGCGAATGTAAATATTTTTTAGATGAACTTTATTCTTTCCTAGTCTTTTTGCTTACGGGCAACTTTACACTCCCTCTTCTATCATTCCATCATTCTTTCCCTGTCCTTCTGCCTGCGGGTGACCTGTTCTGTCCTTCTTTCCTTCATTCTTTCCCCTTCCTTCTGCTTATGGGTGACTCAGCACTGAGTAACGAGGCAAATGGTTTCCTGTACACCAGAAAGTCATTTACTATGCTGGGTGGTAACCATATAACCAAATTTGGGGACCTGGTGGTTTAGTGGGTAATTATGGTGCTCAAGTCAGATTGAGCCTTTGGAGGTTTATATCCAAAGGGTGGTTGTGGTTTATTGCTCACGTAATGCCACTCAGGGATGAGTGAGGCTGGTCACTCTCATCGTAAATGTCAGGACCAACTTGCCTAGCCCTGGGCTCCTATGCTCTGCATGGGGCAATGTAGGATTGGATGATGGATGGATGGATGGATGGACATACTTGGGCTCATGAATTGTGAGACCAGACACACATCAACACCATGCTGATTAATCTCATGGGAGAATTAAGGATTATCAAAGCAATTTTGAAATTAAGTACAGTACCATCTCTGCATTCAGATAAGGTAAAATGGCACAATATTATTATAAAAAAAAAAAAGCCACCAGCATGCTTCCACAATGAAGGGCAAGGTGAAATAGGAATGTAGCACCTTATGCAAAATTATTTTCATAAACTATCCCGTACAGTCCCGCAATTTTTTTTTTTTTTTTTTCACTGCTTTTTCAACTACAGTATTACCTTTAGGTAATGTGGCCATGTGGAGAGGATGGAGAGCAAGAGACTGACGAGGAGAATGTATGTGAGTGAGGTGGAGAGGGGGAGAGGGAAGGAGAGGCCAAGGATGAGATGGAGGGATGGAGTGGAGAGGTATATGAGAGAGGGGGGTTTGAGCTGGGAGCAGGCAGTGAAATGGCGGGGGACAGGGTGATGTGGAAGCGATTTGTTTGTAGCCACCCCTAACGGGATTAAGGCATCTGGCAATAGATAGATATACCTTTAGGTAAAGATTAGCCATGCATGGAAGCATACAATCCTTTCTCATATCCTTTGACAAATGCAAAAAGCCTTGGTTTAATCACGCTTGTTCTAATGCTGTCCACAACAAGGAGAGGGCCTATAAAAGGTACCAGAGCCAACCCTCCCCTGAATCACATCTTTTTTATAATGTTCCTGCCCGAAGTCATGCTAATTCTGTTCTTCGCTCTTCTAAAAATATTTTCATCCATACTCAATGCTCTCAACTCTCCAACTCAAATTCTTCCCGCTTCTTCTGGCACCTTGCCAAAAACCTTTCTAACAACTTTACCTTATCATCCTTCCTTCTTTTCTACTCTGATGGCTCTGTAGCTATTGATACTACTGATAAAGCAGATCTCTCCGCTCAGACTTTCTCCTCCAGTTCCACCTTAGACGAATTCGGTGCTGTTCCTCCATCACTTCCCACCTCCGACTTCCTCATGGCTGACATTAAAATTTCTTCAGCTTATGTATTTTCTGCCATCACTGACCTCAGTCCTAACAAGGCATATTGGCCTGATGGGGTTCCTCTTGTTGTCCTCAAGAACTGTGCTTCTGTGCATACACCCTGCCTAGGTAAACTCTTCTGCTTTTGTCCATCAACTTGTACCGTTCCTTCCTGCTGTAAGTTTACTCTTATTCAGCCAGTCCCAAAGAAGGATGACCATTCCCAGCCCTCTAACTATTGCCCAATTCATCAGAGAAATTACCAATATGCCGGGAATCGAACCCGGGACTCTCAGGTGAGAGCCAGGCAGCATACCACTACACCACGACCAGGTAAAAGTTAACTCACGTTGTCACAATCTTGTAACCAACGTCCCTCCGCCCCCCACTGTGGGCCTGAAGAGGATGAGTTAACCCCCTGGCACTCGGGCAAGTAGATGCTTTTAATCTATCCCAAACACTTATTGGTAATTTCTCTGATGATTTTTCCTGTGTAAAAAATACAGGTTCTCTCTTCATTCTGACTTGCCGTAAGTGTTTGGGATAGATTAAAAGCATCTACTTGCCCGAGTGCCAGGGGGTTAACTCATCCTCTTCAGGCCCACAGTGGGGGGCGGAGGGACGTTGGTTACAAGATTGTGACAACGTGAGTTAACTTTTACCTGGTCGTGGCGTAGTGGTATGCTGCCTGGCTCTCACCTGAGAGTCCCGGGTTCGATTCCCGGCATATTGGTAATTTCTCTGATGATTTTTCCTGTGTAAAAAATACAGGTTCTCTCTTTATTGCCCAATTGCTTAAACATCCTGTGTCTCAAAAGTTTTTGAGTGTATTCTTAACAGGAAAATTTTAAACATCTTTCATCTCACAACCTTCATTTTGATTGTCAGTATGGGTTCCATCAAGGATGCTCCACTGGCAATTGTCTTATATTTTCAGACTTGTGGTCATCCTCCTTTCAGGACTTTGGCGAAAGCTTTGCCATTGCATTTGACATCTCAAAGGCTTACGGCTTAAATCTTTAACCCGTGGATTGCACAATTACCTTTTTCTATCTCACCCTGTGGTGTATGAAAAGTGAAGATTTTTTTTTTTTAGTTTTTGTTTAATATAAACTTGAAAATAAACATCCAGGGCATCATCTGATAAAAAATAATAATTCTCTCTCCGTCTTTGTGTGGCGCCATGTGTAACTTTACGTAGGGGAATAGTAAAAAAAAAAAAAAAAAATTTTTGTTTATTGTAAACAAACTCTCCTCTTATGGTTTCTATCCTGTCTGTGCCTTCATCTATAGCTTCCTTTCTGGTCATTCTATAGCAGCTGTTGTAGATGGCCATCATTCTTCTTGTAGATCTATCAACTGTGGTGTTCCTCAAGGCTCTGTTCCATCGCCAACTCTCTTCCTTTTATTCATCAACGACTTTCTGAGCTGTACATCTAACCCTATCCACCCGTATGCTGATGACTCCACCCTTCACCTTTCCATTCAGTTCCCACAACATCCATCTAATTAGTTACTTCAACAAACAAAGGATGAGGCTGTGGCACACCTAATGTCTGGCTTGGCTCGTATCTCTGACTGGGGTGATAATAATCTTGTTGTTTTTAATGCATCAAAGACTCACTTTTTACACCTAGCAACCTGACAAAATCTTCCACAGGCATACCCACTAATGTTTAATAATATCCAGCTTAATCCTGCATTATCCTTGAACATGCTTGGGGTTTCATTCACTCGGGACTTATCTTGGAGGATCATATTACATCTCTTGTACAATCTGCTTCCAAGAGATTAGGTGTGCTAAGCCAATTCCGTTCCTTCTTTACTCCTGCACAGTTGTTGACTTTATACACGGGATTAATTCGCCTCTGTGTAGAGTACAACTGTCATGTGTGGGGAGGCTCCCCACATAAAGCTCTTCTCATTGGGGTGGAGTCAAAGGCTTTTTGTCTCAACTCTCCTCCTCTTCCTGGCTTCCTTCAACCTCTGTCTCTTTGCTGCACTGTTCCATCTTTATCTCTTTTCTATTGCTACTTCAGTGGTCACTGCTCCTCTGAACTGTCTGCTTGCATCCCTCCACCTCTACGACAGGCGTGTAGCATCCGTCTAGCAACAAACTGTCATCCCTTTTCTGTCCAACTCTTTAATGCAAGAGTTAACCATTACTCCCAGTCCTTCATTTATGCAACAGGTCAACTCTGGAACTGTCTCCCTCTGTCTAATATTTTGCTTGCTATGATCTCTAGTTTTTCAAACACAGTGTGTCCAGGCATCTCAAAATGATTGGATCTTGAATTTGGGTCTGTCTTGTACTTTGTTTTTTTCTTGAAAGTAACAGTTTGTGGGCTCCTGGCCTTTGGTTCCTTCTTCATAGCATAAAAAAGAAAAGAAAAATACACCAATCAGCCTGACAGAATCTTCCGCTGGAGTACCAACTAATGTTTAATAATATCCAGCGCAATCCTACATCATCCTTAACCCCGAAAAGACAGGTGTCCGCATATGCAGTCCAAGGGAACTACGACCTAAAAGACAGGTGTCTGCATATGCAGTAATGCCCCCCCACCTCCCCAAACCCACCCCACCCCCCTAACATCACACCCAAACACCATCTGCCACCCATCTCCATCCTCCCCCCCACCCTGACTCCTTGCCCTCCCCCCACCACCCCCCACAACCCCATCCCCAAATCCCCACTGCCCCCCAGCTCCCTCCACCATCCCCCCAAAACCCTCCACAGTCCCCTACCACCCCTAACCCCCACCCACCCACCATCCCTACTCTCCCCATCCCCACCCCCATCCCCCATGCCCCCCACAATCCCCAATCCCCCAACCGCTTCCCCACCACCCCCCACTCCCCCCACCATCCACCACCATCCCCCGTCCACCCACCACTCCGTATCCCCCACCCTCTACTGCCCTCCCCCTAGCCCCCCACCACCCCCAACCCCCTACCCTCCTCCACCCCCACCCCATAACCTCAAAACCCCCACCCCCCCAAACCCCCCACACCCCCAAACAACCCCACCCCTCCAATCCCCACCACCACCCCCACTCTTTTCCCCTGCACCCCCCCTCCCAACCTCCCACTTCACCCCCCCAGCCATCACCCCCCCAGCCATCACCCCCCCAGCCATCACCCCCCACTCCCATCCTACCCCCACACCCTTACCCTGCACCTCCCCCAAGCACTCAGTCCCCATCCCTGCACCACCCCATAAACCCCACACCCCTCCACACCTCTCCCCCCACAAATCCCCCACCATATCGCACCCACCAATTGTGCTTGTCCTGAGCGTATGTCGAAACATTACGATGCCCGTCTTTTAGGGATTAAACATATTTGGGGCTTCATTCTCTTGGGATTTATCTTGGAAAGATCGTAGTACGGTTCATCGGAAAGATCATAGTTCATCTCTTGTAAAATCTGCTTCCAAGAGATTAGGTGTGCAAAGCCTACTCTGTAACTTCTTTACTCCTGCATAGTTGTTTATACATGTGTTTTATTCACCCCAGTGTAGAGTACAACTCATGTGTGGGGAGGCTTCCCTAATACAGCTCTTCTCAACAAGGTGAAGTCAAAGGCTTTTTGTCTCATTAACTCTCCTCGTCTTACTGGCTCCCTTCAACCTCTGTCTCTTTGCCACCCTGTTGAATCTTTATCTCTTTTCTATTGCTGTTTCAATGGTCAATGCTCCTCTGAACTGTCTGCTTGCATCCTTCAGCCTCTGCAACGGGATTGTAGCATCCATTTAGCAACAAACTCTCATTTCATTTCTGTCCAGCTCTCTAATGCAGGAGTTAACTGTCATTCCCAGGCCTTCATTTATACAACAGGTCAACTCTAGAACTGTCTCCCCCTGTCTATATTTTGTATTTCCTATGATGTCCAGTCTTTCAAACGCAGTGCGTGCAGGCATCTTGAAATGAACGGATCTTAAATTTGTCACTCTCTTGTACAGTATTGTGTATTGTTTTTGTTTTTTTCTTGGAAGGGACGTTTTGCAGACTCCTGGCCTTTGCTTCCTTCTTCCTTGCATTAAAAAAAAATAATATTAATCTTTATCAGTCATTTAATTTGGGCATCTGATAACCTCCTTGGAAGAGACAGGCTAGGATAAGTTTGGTTATGTTTAATTCGGTTCAAATTAGCCTGTATGGTGTTTAACCCCCATTTGGAGGGTAACATCTGTACACTTCGCAATGTGGCAGCTATGGGGCCTCCGGGTGACGTCTACAGTATACACACAAGTGTCTTCCCACCGCTGTTTGAACCGACCGCCATTTCATCTTGCCACCAAAGGGTAGGGGGGGAGCCCCTTCATAGCACACAGGCGAGAGTTAGTCTGTCCCGTGCTTTTGCCAGGTGTACAACAATGTCTTCTGGTTCCTATATGTCTGATTCTGTCTGGGCCACTTGTAGCCAATTGCATCATCCCCCCCCCCCCATGCCAAGTCTTTTTCCAAAGATACTTGAAAAGGGCTCAGTGATAGAACCATAAGGCATGCCTTGGATGCAACAGTGTCTAGTTTATCTACTAGTAGAGAAGTTATCACGAGAGCAGAGTCATAGTCCATGCCACAGGCAGATGCATGAACACGTCCTGCTCTGGCAGTGAAAATTAGTTCTGTTCCTCACATCATTACTCATCAGTGCAATGACCTTGAGACCTGGGGATTCTTTCATTTGCAACAGGAAGAGTTGGTGAGTAAAATGGTCGTTAATTTGTTTCCCTAAGTGCTTTACTTTCTGAGATCTTAAGGTATGAAAGCAAGCAGTTTTCAGTGGTTTCTGGGAAATTACCCATAGTGAGGTGATGACTGCATTGAAAATAGCCTGGTGTTTGGCGGTTAAATACCATTGTAGCATGGCTGTGGTGAATGTGGAATTTTAAAAAAATACCATCTATAAATATCATAAGCCATACGTTGCTCATTAGTGTGTCCAGCTTTCTTCTTACTTTTCCATTATTGTCAGACTAAACCAAAATAAATGTAACCTAACCTGCCATGTGGAAATAGGTGGTGTGGCTAGTCTTTACATATTTTAAGCTCAGGGAGGTAGGTAAGGATATGGTAGGTGGTTATTTGAGGGTACACTGTGCAATAGATGTTTCATATGTATGAAATGTGTAAAGTTATATACTGTATTATATTAATCTAAGTTGTAATTGGCCTCTATCTCCTTTATTAGATTAAGCAAAGGTCTATACTGGCTCTGTCAGAGAGGAAGAGCTCTGTCCTTGCTGGTCATCCCAATCAGCTAGGGTTTGTTTACGTCAAGTAGCATACGAACTAACATATTATATATCTCATTTATATAAATAGCTTTTATTATATAATTATATGATCTTCACACATACTTTTTATGTTTGAATGCTCTTATCTGTACATCTATAAAATGGTAAACAAACATCAGAATCTGAATCTGGGTCTGAACTAATGCAAGAATCACATTGGTTGCTAGCACATATACAATCGTTCTGACTATGGCTTTGGAAGGCTTCCCAAGCATGACTAGGAAAACTATGACAATGAACACCATTACAGCTGATGGCTGTGGTAACAATATGAAGACGATGACAGCGACGAAGGTCTAGGAACATGGCCTTTAGAGAAATGCAAATTGATGCATATTAGCCATACAACTCCCTGCTCCTGCTATTCATTATATGAGAGAATTTTGAAGATGACTGACTTGGAAAAAGACAGATGTATTGATCAGTAGTGACCTAAAGTTTTCCAAACAGTGCATTCAAGTCAAGAAAAAGGCCCTGAAAATGCTAGAGTACATCCAGAGGCAATTTTGTTATGGGAATAAAGAGATTGTTCTTACACTCTATAACTTCTTCACCCATGGATTGCAAGCCACAGCTCAGACTGGGAAGCGCTGCATTGCAAGCCACAGCTCAGGCTGTGCTGAGTTCAAAAATTTCATACAAAAGTTCCCGTCACAGTAGGCACCTCCACCCGTACACAAACTTGTGCATGGCACTTCGCAAAGATGGAGAGAGAGATTTTTTTTTTCCCCCCACTAGGTGATGCCCTGGATATTTATCTTGAAGTTTATAAGAAACAAAACTTTTTTTTTTTTTTCTGCACACCATGGGGTGGGATAAAAAAGGTAATTGCGCAATCTGCTGGTTATTATGGGCACTTCTGGAGTACATTGTGCAGTTCTGGTCATCTACACCTAGTAAAACCTAGGTTGACTCTGAGTTATTTGTTTTAATAACTCAGAGTCAAATGGCCACCCCTTACGGGATTATGGCATCTGGCAATAGATAGATAGATAGACTTGAAAGAGTTGAAGCTAGTGTTACAAAACTTATCCCAGCCATCAGGAGACTGAGTTATAAGGATTGCCTGAGAGCTGTGTAACTTTTAATTAGGAGCTCATGGACTGTGAGGTCATCTCATTGAAGTGTGTCATTTCTAAATGGGATTCACATGACACATCCCTGTTTTAAACCAACTTTCAAAGAGAAAAATTCACTTAGTTCACCATCCACACGAAGGCTGCAGTGCGTGTGGATGGTGAACTAAGTGAATTTTTCTCTTTGAAAGTTGGTTTGAAACAGGGATGTGTCATGTCTCCATGGTTGTTCAATCTGTACATGGATGGGGTAATAAAAGAGGTACAAGGTAGGGTAGTGGATGTTGGAGTGGCCCTGGTGAGAGAGGATAGTGTTTGGAAACTCCCTGTACTGTTGTTTGCAGATGATACTGTGTTGTTGAGTGAAGACGAAGGGGAGCTGCAAGGCTTGGTGGATGAGTTTGAGAGAGTGTGTAAGAAACGGAACCTAAAGGTGAATGTAGGGAAGTGTAAAGTGATGGTCTTTGAGAGAGGTGAAGTTAGTGAATGTACAGCGAGGTTGGATGGTGAGGAATTGGAAAATGTGAGTACGTTTAAGTATTTGGGTAGTGTGATGAGTAAGGATGGAGGTTTGGAGGGTGAAGTGCTTGAAAGGGTGCAGCAGGGAAGAAGGGTTGCTGGTTCCTTGAAAGCAGTGATAAGAAGCAGGGAAGTGAGCATGAAAGTGAAAAAGTTACTACATGACAGTATTGTGATACCGACTCTAACGTACGGAAGTGAAGCTTGGACATTGTTGGAAGGACACAAGTCAAGAGTGAGAGCAGTGGAAATGAGTTATTTAAGAGGAGCCTGTGGAGTCACGTGGAGAGACAGGCTGACGAATGAGGATGTAAAGGAGCGTTGTGGTGTGGATGTGGATGTGATATGAAGTGTTATGAGGAACACACTGAGGTGGTTTGGCCATGTGGAGAGGATGGAGGGTGAAAGACTGACGAAGAGAGTGTATGTGAGTGAGGTGGAGGGGGGAAGAGGGAGGGGGAGGCCGAGGATGAGATGGAGGGATGGGGTGGAGAGGTATATGAGAGAGGGGGGTGTGAGTTGGGAGCAGGGCAGTGAAATGGCGGGGGACAGGGCGACTTGGAGGCGATTTGTTTGTGGCCACCCCAAACGGGATTGAGGCGTCTGGCAATAGATAGATAGATAGATAGATTCATAATCTTGACCATAGAAAATTATTTAGCCTTAAGACAAACCCAACACTCATTTGTGGTTGGAAGCTGGAATTGAAAAGATTTAACACCAGCATGTGTGAAAAATTTTTCACATACAAGATCTGCTTCATGTGGAACAGACTTCTTGAGGATGTTGTTAATAGCACTATGGTATGAGGAATGTGGAAAGGAAAAGGGTACTCGAATTTGGGGAGGCAATGAACATGATTGTGTGCAACACTCATTTTAGGAAAAGGGAGAGTAAGTTGATTACATGTGATTCTGAGAGATATGATAATCGTTTTTGTTTCGTTTTCGTTTTTAAAGGCTCCAACATGCTTGCATTTGTCAGCCTTGGTCACCTAATGGCAGCTCTCAACACTGCACGATCCATTGCAGCCTCCCTGTTCAGTCCCTTAACCCTGAGGTCACACTTAACGACCTCGTCCCATGTCTTTCTCGGTCTACCCCTCATAACCCCACCCCCAGTATTAACACTTCTCACCTTCCCCACCCAATTTCCATCCCCCATCCTCTCCACATGCCCAAACCATCTCAATCTACCTCTCCTCATCACAACACCAATACACTCCAGTCCCATCCTACCTCTCAACTCTTCCATCGTAAACCCAGCCCCTCCAGGCCTTGGACGCAGGGACGCACCGCACATCCACCTATTCATTGTCATTTCTTTACGTCTGAGCCGGCGAATATCTTCCTCCTTCACTGCCCGGGTCTCACTACCATACAGCATTACTGTCTATCTATCTATCTATTGCCAGACGCCTCAATCTCGTTTGGGGTGGCCACAAACAAATCACCTCCAAGTCGCCCTGTCCCCCGCCATTTCACTGCCCTGCTCCCAACTCACACCTCCCTCTCTCATATACCTCTCTACCCCATCCCTCCATCTCATCCTCGGCCTCTCCCTCCCTCTTCCCCCCTCCACCTCACTCACATACACTCTCTTCGTCAGTCTTTCACCCTCCATCCTCTCCACATGGCTAAACCACCTCAGTGTGTTCCTCATAACGCTTCCTATCACATCCACATCAACACCACAACGCTCCTTTATATCCTCATTCGTCAGCCTGTCTCTCCACGTGACTCCACAGGCTCCTCTTAAATAACTCATTTCCACTGCTGTCACTCTTGACTTGTGTCCTTCCAACAATGTCCAAGCTTCACTTCCATACGTTAGAGTTGGTATCACATACTGTCATGTAGTAACTTTTTCACTTCCATGCTCACTTCCCTGTTTCTTATCACTGCTTTCAAAGAACCAGCAACCTTTCTTCCCTGCTGTACCCTTTCAAGCACTTCACCCTCCAAACCTCCATCCTTACTCATCACACTACCCAAGTACTTAAGCGTACTCACATTTTCCAATTCCTCACCATCCAACCTCGCTGTACATTCACTAACTTCACCCCTCTCAAAGACCATCACTTTACTCTTCCCTACATTCACCTTTAGATTCCGTTTCTTACACACTTTCTCAAACTCATCCACCAAGCCTTGCAGCTCCCCTTCGTCTTCACTCAACAACACAGTATCATCTGCAAACAACAGTACAGGGAGTTTCCAAACTCTATCCTCTCTCACCAGGGCCACTCCAACATCCACTACCCTACCTTGTACCTCTTTTATTACCCCATCCATGTACAGATTGAACAACCATGGAGACATGACACATCCCTGTTTCATTAAACTCCTAACATATGCTGCATACAAAGACCCCTTAGCACGTAGGGAGAGTCCTCTCAATGTCAGGAGAGGCAAGAGCTCCCTGAACTTCTTCCAACCACTTCTCACCCTAGCCACCTCCAGCACACAACATGTCTCCCAAATAACAAAACTCTTCCACACACTCAAGGGACTCACCAGCAAGTTCAATCCTTTCACGTCTGACAATCTCCACCTGCTCACCCCGACACGCCGTACACATAAAATCAGCATTATCTGGCAGTCTAGCTCTGATACCACTACATCTCTTATGCACCCATTTATCACAAACACCGCACAAGATGGAATTACTTCCCACGCTTTTGTGGCAAACTGCACATGGTCACTCTCCCTCGTCTTTGACAGTACCACCACCAACCTTAGATATCATCACTTTTGTTTTATCTGCATTTACCCTTAAACCCTTGTGCCCCATACCATCTCTCCACTTCCTAAACCTTTCCTCTGCCTCCCTTTCGTTCTCTGCAATCAACACCAAATCATCAGCATATAACAACTCCCACGGGAGTCAGTTTCCAAAGTCATGTGAAAGGGCTTCAAGTACCATGATAAACAACATGGGACTCAAGACTGACCCCTGATGCACACCAACATTCACGGAAAACTCATCACTCAAATCTCCATTCACTCTTACCTGGGTGTGAGCACCCACATACATAGCCATAACCACAATATTGACTATTTCATAGCCAGGAAGGCTGATAGGAGGTTGGTGAGGAATGTTATAGGGAATGCAGCAACACAAATTACTGACATGTGATGTAATCCTTAAGGAGCAGGTGGTGAAGAAGAGGACATGTGCACCTAGGAGGAGAATGTGGAAGTTGAAAAACAAGCAGTAAGGGATTCCTTCTATAATGAGATGAGTAGAGTAGTTGCTGAACAGAGAGCTGTTGAGAGAAGTGTTAATGAACAGTACAGAGCCCTCAGGAACAATATTTGTATGTCTGTCAAGAATACTCCCCCAGTATCCCTGCTTGTCGTAAAAGGCGACTAAAAGGGTTGGCGGAGGGTTAGTGCCCCTCCCCGGAAAACAACTAACTAAAAAAACAAACAATAAGCCTCGGACAAGGACTGACCAAACGTTGACGACCAAGGACCGGACAAAGGACATTGCAATTGGAACGTGGAATGTAAGAGGAGCAAATGATGAGGTGAAAGAGAGAGAGAGATTGTCCAGGTGCTTGAGGATGCGAAAGTGGATGTATGTGGAATAACTGAAACAAAATGGAGAGGAGAAAGTGTGAGAGAATGGGAGTACGGATGGGGTATATGTGCAGGAGTAGGTGGGAATGAGAGGGCAAAGGAAGGAGTGTGTATAGTTGTGAGTAAAAGATGGAAGAGGAGCATAAGACAGTATGGATCAGTTGGATCAAGGATTGTATGGGTAAAGTTGAAAGTTGGAATACAAATGTGGGCGATTGTGTGTGTGTATGCGCCAACGCAAGATCGTGCTAGAAGAGTGAGAGAAGAGTTCTGGACAAATGTAGAAGTATGCATGGAAAAGTTTGGAAGGAATGATAGAGTGTTTTTGATTGGTGATATGAATGGTAAAGTTGGGAATGTGAAGGTGGATGGAATAGTTGGTGAGTGGGGTGTGCCTGCTGAGATAGATGAGAATGGGAGTACGTTAGTGGACATTTGTGCTGGGAGGGGGTTGGTGATAGCCAATACCCTCTTCAGGCATAAAATGATCCACAGGTATACATGGCGAGTGATGCGAAGGGTGGGTGGTGAATTGAGTGAAAGGAAGGCAATGATTGATTATGTGTGTGTGGATGAAAGGATGCGAAGATGTATATTGGATGCAAGAGTTTATAGAGGTTGGGGGCATGGACTTTCTGACCACTACTTGGTGGTGGCCAGAGTTAAAGTTCAAGTAAGATGGAGGAATAGAAGAAGGGAAAGACGAGAGGAAGGAGTAGTTGCAAGGAGAGTGGAAAGGTTACAAGAGGATGAGAAAAAGGCAGAGTATAAGAGAAAAGTGGAGGAACGATTGGGCAAATATGAGTTGGAGCAGATGGGGGACGTGGAAGGTGTGTGTAGAATATTTACAGAAGAAATATGTGCAGCATGTGATGTGGTGTGTGGAAGGAAGAGAAGACGGAGGGGGGTGCAAGGAACAGCGTGGTGGACTGAAGGGGTGAAACGGGCTGTGGCACAAAAGAAGAAAGCATACAATGAATGGATGAGAAATAAGGACGTGGAAGAAGTTGAGAGGTGGAAGAGAGAGTTATATGTAGAAAGGAAGAGAGAGGTGAAAAGATTAGTAAGAGAGAGTAAGAAGAGAGTGGATGAGGAATTTGGAAGGAATTTGAGTGTAAAGTGGAGGGACTGTAAGAAAATTTTCTGGAAAGAGGTGAAAAGAGTAAGACAGGGTGGAAGTGAAGTTACCAGGGGAGTGAAAGATAAAAATGGTAGATTACTAGTGGAGAAGGGAGAAAAAGTGAGCAGATGGAGAGAACACTTTAAGGAATTGTTGAACGTGGAGGATGGAAGTAATGCAAGTATAAGTGGCTGGGGAATGGCTGGGAGAAGGAGGGAGGTGAGAAGACAGGAAGAAATCAGTAGGATAGAAGTTGTGGAAGCAATGAAGAAAGTTAAATCAGGGAAAGCCCCTGGAATTGATGGAGTGTGTGGTGAAATGTTGAAGCATGGGGAGAGTTAGTAGTAGAATGGATGTGGAAGATGTGCAGATTGGCCTGGGAGGAAGGTAGAGTCCCGGAGGATTGGAAGTCAGGTATAATTATTCCCTTGTACAAAGGAAAAGGGGAAAAAGAAGTGTGTGGTAATCATAGGGGCATTTGTCTTCTTAGTATAATAGGAAAAGTGTATGGTAGGATACTTATTGACAGAGTTAGAGAAAGAACAGAGAAATTAGTTGGAGAAGAACAGGGAGGCTTTAGGAAGGGAAGAGGTTGTGTAGATCAGATATTCATTCTTAGATCTTTAGTGGAAAAGTTTCTAGAGAAGGGAAAGAAGTTGTATGCGGCTTTCATGGATTTGGAGAAAGCATATGACAGGGTGGATAGACTAGGATTGTGGAAATTGTTAAGAATATATGGAATAGATGGGAAGTTGTTGAATGCTGTGAAGAGTATGTACGATGGTGCGAAGGCTGCCGTGCGTGTGGATGGTGAACTAAGTGAATTTTTCTCTTTGAAAGTTGGGTTGAAACAGGGATGTGTCATGTCTCCATGGTTGTTCAATCTGTACATGGATGGGGTAATAAAAGAGGTACAAGGTAGGGTAGTGGATGTTGGAGTGGCCCTGGTGAGAGAGGATAGTGTTTGGAAACTCCCTGTATTGTTGTTTGCAGATGATACTGTGTTGTTGAGTGAAGACGAAGGGGAGCTGCAAGGCTTGGTGGATGAGTTTGAGAGAGTGTGTAGGAAACGGAATCTAAAGGTGAATGTAGGGAAGAGTAAAGTGATGGTCTTTGAGAGAGGTGAAGTCAGTGAATGTACAGCGAGGTTGGATGGTGAGGAATTGGAAAATGTGAGTACATTTAAGTACTTGGGTAGTGTGATGAGTAAGGATGGAGGTTTGGAGGGTGAAGTGCTTGAAAGGGTACAGCAGGGAAGAAAGGTTGCTGGTTCTTTGAAAGCAGTGATAAGAAACAGGGAAGTGAGCATGGAAGTGAAAAAGTTACTACATGACAGTACAGTATTGTGATACCAACTCTAACGTACGGAAGTGAAGCGTGGACGTTGTTGGAAGGACACAAGTCAAGAGTGAGAGCCGTGGAAATGAGTTATTTAAGAGGAGCCTGTGGAGTCACATGGAGAGACAGGCTGACGAATGAGGATATAAAGGAGCGTTGTGGTGTTGATGTGGATGTGATAGGAAGCGTTATGAGGAACACACTGAGGTGGTTTGGCCATGTGGAGAGGATGGAGGGTGAAAGACTGACGAAGAGAGTGTATGTGAGTGAGGTGGAGGGGGAAAGAGGGAGGGGGAGGCCGAGGATGAGATGGAGAGATGGGGTGGAGAGGTATATGAGAGAGGGGGGTGTGAGTTGGGAGCAGGGGAGTGAAATGGCGGGGGACAGGGCGACGTGGAGGCGATTTCTTTGTGGCCACCCCAAACGGGATTGAGGCGTCTGGCAATAGATAGATAGATTAGATGGATGTGTAGTGCATCCTTTATTGTGAGGCCTGGGGAAGCTGGGATTGCAATTGAAGAGTTAAGAGGAAGAATGGGACTGGAGCGTATTGCTGTTTATATTAAGGAAGGGCAGATTCAGATGGTTTTGGCATGTTGACAGGATGGAGGATGACAGTTGGATGTGGAAGGTGAGAAATGTGGATGTCATGGGTAGAGTTGCCAAACATTATGCCAGTAGCTACACTTAGAATGGTATTATGTGAAACTGCCTGTTAACTTTCTAAATTTTCTTAACTGAACATGTCAAAGGTTTTAACAGCGAGTACATTCATTTTTCTTTTATTGCAGAGGCAAGTTGCCCATTCATCACTGAGAGAGCACATTTTATCAACGGAATTTTGCAGAAGCCTTTCACAGATGACCAGCTAATAAATGACCTTCATAGAATATCCTTCAGTGATGCTCTGGAGCTTATCCAGTACCTTGAGTACCTTATAGCATCAGGCATGGTAAGATGTACTGTACATTACTCATCTTTCTGTCCACTTTAGCTTGGACTAATTACCATCTTTGTCTTGAGTGCTGAACTTGTCAAGAAATTAACACTTAGATATGGTACTAGTCACTAAACAATGGTGTGCAAAGGATATAGAGCTCTTAATTTGCCATTGAACTGTGGGACTTGAGTTGCGTAGTGTTGAGAAATCTCCCAAATTAAATTGGTTGAATTATAATTTATAATAGCCATGTTATTTCCTGTCATTTGTTTAAGTACAACAGTGTGTAGTTTATGTGTGTAAAAAGATACTCCCCGAAGATAGGGTGACACTCCCATGCAGACCCTCGGGTTCAGTTGGAGGTGGGAGAGAGAATGCTCTATAATTCCACCAGCATTACTTTAGCTGAAATATTTGTCCATTTGCAACCTTTATCTCATAGTTCAGTGGCATATGGCAATGTTTTAGCCCTGCATTCTTCACATAACACTTCTTCATGATCAGTATCTTGTTTTAGTTTCACATCATTCTTTAAGATGAAGAGATACCAATTTTAGGTCATGTTAAAGTAGATGAGTGAAATATTTGTTCAGTATTCTCTGGATGTTGCAGGTTAACCTGTTAACTGCTCATGGTGGTTTTTTGGAGGTGTCTGTGGTGCTCAGACATAGGGGTAAAACTGAAATTTCCCAAAGGCCAAATTTTGTCTTAGGAATTGAGAGAATACATGCCAAAGTATATAGTAACGAAATATTAGCTCAATATTTACCTTGGTTAAGCCGTGGAAGAACATCGAAGTGTCTGATACCCTATTGAAATGTATGGTTTTCATTTTCGGTTTTGGTTTTGAAGGCTCCAACATGCTTGCATGCGTCGGCCTTGGTCACCGTGGCACTATATTCGAAATGTGCCCAGGCAGCCAGGGCTGTATTGAGCTGTCGCACTTGGACCAGCCCAGGCTGTAGAGAGCATTAAACGGGTTAACTCTTCCATTGTGATGATGTATTTTTTACCTTATTCTTCATACCTCCAGAAAATTTCATTCACTTACTGCCATGTACAGAACGTGATGAAATTTTTTGGCCTCTCTGATGGAGCCAGGATTCCGTGTGCTTGAATGATGAGTGAACAGAAGTGTGGCCCATTGAATTGGGCAAATTTAGGCTGTTTGGACATTGCTACACCTCACCCTGCCCTAGAGTGGGAAAGGAGGTCCAGATGATGATGATGATGATGACCGCCATCTGGTAAACAGCTCTTGAACTCTCCTCAGATCACTTCCTTATGAATGTACTTAAAACCAGAGAAATGCAAACTACTAGAAAGCAGACAGGGCAAAATACACCAAAGAAATGGAACAACAGTTCGGATTATTAAACAACACATTCTTCACTAACATTGACAGACACACAAAGAAATATAAGATATCGTATTTAGTGCAGACAACCACCACATTCCATGAGGTAACAGAAGACGCCACAACATAAATTTTACACCAGAGATTGTTTGCCCCATAACACAGTGCGACATACTCGGACGTAGCTCCCTTTCCCACACACATGACAATATCACAAGCCTCCAACAAGTACACAGCAAAATTATTAACAAAATCAGAGCTAGGAAAACAGAAAACAGGAAGGCCATTGTAACAAAACTCAGTCACTGTACAGATCCCTCTCGGCTCTACAAAGCACCTAACAGTACGGTATTTTTAATCACAAAGAAGTGCCTCCAAGACCCATGCTGCCAACACTCAGCACATTTCCTCATACAAAGAACAAGCAGACATACTACTATCCCGTTATGCTGGCATTAGTCACCTTACACCTAGGTGCATCGAGTATAAAAACTTATCTTTACTACACAGACGGTTCTTTTCATTTGGCCACAACATAATTCTTTTCATTTCAGAACAGACACATATTAAAGAAAACAAAGAACTTCACAGCCAGAGAGCTAGATGCCAGTAGCAATGTACACCAGAAATATTTAGGACCACACAGCATTCAGGCTTACACAAATATTAGCAATGGGGTGCTACTGAAAAGCTCCAACCTGATAGAGGGCACTGCGGACATTAGTTAAACACATTCCCGTGCTGTTTGAAAAGCCTGTTTCTCTTTGTTTAATATCAACACTGTTGTGTGAAACTGTGAATCACAGTAATGTCATGTACAGGTATACCCAGAGATAAGATACCCCAAGATGCAATACTCTGGTTTAGCAGTGGGGGTAGAAATACTACCATTCCCTCCCTAATGATGGCCAAACCCTGGTTTAACAATGGGTTTTTATTTTTTTTTTTTACAGATTTTGATAATATTTTAAACTTAAATTTTGTGTTTAGGTTGATTTATAAACAGTTCTTAGACTTCATATACGATGGCTCAAAACGAGTCAGAATGGTGTTAGTTTGAAGAGGAACCGATGATGCACTAAGACACACTTGTCAGTGTTGGTCTGAGGGATGCCGATTAGGCAATTCTAGACAAAAATATTCACCAATAATTAAGTTTTAGCATGAAATGTGCCAATATTTGGTGTGTTATAGGGGAGGGTGTCTATTTCCAGGACAACACTCAAATACTGTAGTTGTCATTAACCTGTCCTATTGCTCCGGTACGGCCTGCAGTCCCTTCAAAGAAACGTCGTCTGTGGCACTTTGGAGCTGCGGACTGGGAGGCCCTCAGGCAGTACTTCTTTGATTTTCCCTGGAATGATTATTGCTTTCATGGCCGGGAGTCATCTGAGAGTGCCGCGCGCATTACATAGGTTATTCTCTCGGGCATGGAAGCATACATTCCTTTCTCATATCTTTTGACTAATGCAAGAAAGCCTTGGTTTAATCATGCTTGTTCTAATGCTGTCCACAACAAGGAGAGGGCCTATAAAAGGCACCGGAGCCAACCCACCCCTGAATCACATCTTTTATATGTTTCTGCCAGGAATCGTGCTAAGTCTGTTCTTCATTCGGGAAAAAATAATTTCATCCGAACTAAATGCTCTCAACTCTCCAACTCGAATTCCTCCCACCTCTTCTGGCACCTTGACAAAAATCTTTCTAACAACTTTACCTCATCATCCTTCCCTCCTCTTTTCTACTCTGATGGCTCTGTAGCTATTTCATCTACTGATAAAGCAGATCTCTTCGCTCAGGCTTTCTCCTCCAATTCCACCCTACATGATTCCGGTGCTGTTCCTCCATCACTTCCCCCCTCCGACTTCCTCATGGCTGACATTAAAATTTCCTCAGCTGATGTATTTTCTGTCATCATAGGCCTCAATACTATTAAGGCATATGGGCCTGATGGAGTTCCTCCTGTTGTTCTCAAGAACTGTGCTTCTGTGCTTACACCCTGCCTAGGCAAACTCTTTCACCTTTGTCTATCAACTTGTACCTTTCCTTCTTGCTGGAAGTTTTCTCTCATTCAGCCAGTCCCAAAGAAGGGTGACCATTCCCAACCCTCTAACTATCGTCTAATTGCTTTAACATCCTGTATCTCAAAAGTTTTCAAGTCAGTTCTTAATAGAAAAATTTTAAAGCATCTTTCCTATCACAACCTTCTTTCTGATCGTCAGTATGGGTTCCATCAGGGATGCTTCACTGGCGATCTTCTCACCTACCTTTCAGACTCCTGGTCATCCTTCTTTCGGGACTTTGGCGAAAGCTTTGCCATTGCACTTGACATCTCAAAGGCTTTCGATCGAGTCTGGCACAAATCTGCCCTCTTACGATTTCTATCCTTCTATCTGTGCCTTCATCTCTAGCTTTCTTTCTGGTCATTCTGTAGCAGCTGTTGTAGACGGCAATTGTTCTTCTCCTAGATGTATTAACAGTGGTGTTCCTCAGGGCTCTGTCCTATCACAAACTCTCTTCCTTTTATTCATCAGTGACCCTCTGAGCTGCACATCTAACCCTATCCACTCATATGCTGATGACTCCACCCTTCACCTTTCCATTCAGTTCCCACAACGTCCATCTCAGCAGTTACTTCAGCAAACAAGGGATGAGGCTACGGCACACCTAATGTCTGACTTGGCTCGTATCTCTGACTGGGGTAAAAATAACGTTTTTTTTTAATGCATCAAAGACTTGGTTTTTACGCGTATCAACCCGACAAAATCTTCCACAGGTATACCCACTAATGTTTAATAATATTCAGCTTAATCCTGCATCATCCTTGAACTTGCTTGGGATTTCATTTACTCGGGACTTATCTTGGAGAGATCATATTACATCTCTTGTACAATCTGCTTCCAAGAGATTAGATGTGCTAAGCTGACTCCGTTCCTTTATTACCCCTGCACAGTTGCTGACTCTATACAGGGGTTTTATCCGCCCCTGTGTGGAGTACAATTGTCATGTGTGGGGAGGCTCCCCACATACAGCTCTTCTCAATAGGGTGGAGTCAAAGGTTTTTCGTCTCATTAACTCTCCTCCTCTTACTGACTCCCCTCACCCTCTGTCTCTTCGTCACACTGTTGCATCTTTATCTCTTTTCTGTCGCAACTTCAATGGTCAGTGCTTCTCTGAACTGTGTGCATGTATTCCTCCACCTCTACGATGGGCGCGTAGCACCCATCTAGCAGCAAACTCTCATCCCTTTTCTGTCCAACTCTCTAATGCAAGAGTTAATCGTTACTCCCAGTCCTTCATTTATGCAACAGGTCAACTGTGGAACTGTCTCCCTCTGTGTGTATTTCCTGCTTCCTATGATCTCCAGTCTTTCAATCGCAGTGTGTCCAGGCATCTCGAAATGATCGGATCTTGAATTTGGCTTTCTTGTATTTTGCCTTTCTCTTAGAAGGAACAATAATTGCTGGCTTTCAGCCTTTGGTTCCTTCTTCTTCACATTAAAAAAAAAATAATAATCTCTCGGTTATCGGTTGAGGGCGCAGTTTTTGGCAATTTACTCAGAAACTATTTGTTGTATCAGAATTCTGACAACGCCACATGAACATTCATGAAATTCTGCATCCAAACATATACTTAGCTCTTGCATTGTGCAGGCAAAAGTTTGTGCTAGAGTGTAGAGCAGTTATTTTCACATTGAACAACAGTATCCTCACCTCATTTTGGTAATTTCACAGTACTTTTGCTCATCAATTTTGTATGTTTTTATAAGCTTACCTTATAGTATAAACATCAGGGAAGATGATGGTATACAATTTATACCATTACAACCAGTTTCTTGGGTAAATGTTAGATCACATGCTAAAACCGCCTCAAAGAAACTTGGATTATCGAACAGAGTCCACAACTTCTTCATTGATGAGCAGTTAGCTATAATTTATAAGAGTCATGTGCGCTCTCAGCTTGAATATTGCTCACCCTTGTGGAATGGACGTGGAGAGGTTTCATTAAAACAAAATTCAGAACAATCGTGTTAGAATTATTAACAACCCTACCATTACAAATAAACTACCTCCCCTACAAGTAAGAAGGAATGTTGCCTCCCTTGCATTATTTTACAGATATTTTTATGGTAAATGCTCAGACAAAGTTGCGTCCATGGTGCCACCTCTCCATGCCTTCCCTCATGCTACATGGGCATCTGGTAGCGCTTATGACTGGAATGTCATTCAGCCATATTGCAAAACTTCTTCCTATCAGAATTCTTTCATTCCTTGAACTGCATCTCTCAGGAACTCGCTTCCCCAGAGTTGTTTCCTTCCAAACTTCAACCTACAGCTGTTCAAGTCTGACTGTTACAGATATTTTATGAACAAAGGACACCAGTAATCTAGTGTATGGATTTTTTTTTTTTATTCATTTGTTTTTCCTTCTTCTGCTCTGTTATTTAAAAAAAAAAAAAAAAAAAAAAAGGAATGTTTCCCTTTGTGCGTGAGTCTAGCCTGCCCTCGTAGCATTTTTTCTGATCATGCCACACACACTTACAGAAAACTTTTGGTGTGTGAGCGGGTTAATGTGTTTTAGTCATAGGTAGGGTGAATATTGTCATTTTGGGGTACAGTTTACTAAGATTGATTTTTTCCAGACATATTTGACACTTTTCATTTTTTGGGGGGTTTAGGTGAGTTATAAACTGTCTTTAGACTTAGTTTAGCTTGTTTTAAAGCTATTTGGGGGTTTAGGTTAGCTAGAAACTTGTTTTTGGACCCATTTGGGTGGGTTTAGGACTTGGGGGGAAAACCCAAGACTCAAAAAAGCATCCCTATACTTTACGTGTTAAATCTACCCCGAGATACGATATCCCACCTGGTGATGGGTTTTTACTCAACCAATTGCATCGTTAAATGGAGATTTATCTGTACCATAATATAAATAATCTTTCTTTCTACAGCCCGCAGGGTTGGCACCAAAGTGGGTAACCCGGTTTTACCCACCCGGATTTTTTCAGTAAAACCCACTTGAGAAAACCCACTATTTTACTCACTTTACTGGGTTTGTTAAAAATAATGTATTTAATAAATTCAGTTTTATTTGATTAATTGGTTATATTTTTGCACACAATATCAGAAGTAAGTACAGTAATAGCTACTTAATCATATCCTATTTCACTGGTTAAAAAAACACATCCATCCATTATCCAATCCCACATTGCCCCAAGAGGAGCGTAGGAACCTGGGGCTACGCAGTTGGTCCTGACATTTAAGATGAGAGTGACCAGCCTCAATCATCCCTGAGTGGCATTACATGAGCAGTCAACCCCAACCACCCCTTGGATATAAACCTTCACCGGCTCAATCCGATTGGAGCGCAATAATTACCCACTAAACCACCAGGTGCCAAAATTTGGTTATATGGTTACCACCCAGCATAGTAAATGGTTTCCTGGTGTACAGGAAACCATTTGGCTTGTCACTTAGTGTAGAGTCACCCACAGGCAGAAGGAAGAGGAAAGAATGAAGGAAAGAGAGAAGAGGGAGTGTAAAGTTACCCGTAGGCAGAAGGACAATGACAGAATGAAGGAAAGGAAGACAGAAGAGGATGGAAGGAAAGAAAGATGAAGGAAAGGAAAGGGCAGACACCCGACAACAGCACTACATCGAGTGAGTGGATGGTGAGCGCCCCCACAACATCACCAAGTATTTATAATATTTTGGAAGCATAATCTTAGTGATAAAAAAAATATATTACTTTTCTCATCACCAACATAAGTAAAACATGCTCTTTGCAAATATGAATGCTGTTCTTTGATTTTTTCAAAACTATTCATAATATTTCTGTTTTTCTGATAGCTTTTATAACCAATATTTTCTTTTGAAATGATAATACTTTTGTGTCACAGTAAAATATGGTTCTTGTCATGTTACCTAACCAATACTGTATAACAAAAGAACTTTTTTTTTTTTTTCAAATAAGAATGCAAGTCTTTGCCTCGGTGATAAAATAAAAATGACACTTCACTTCTAAATGACTTAGCAACATGAAATAATAATATTTCCTAAAAAATACTAACATTGTCCCTTACTGCAATTTTAGAAAATCGGGTCAAAGTTTTCTTCATCTTAAGACTATTTTTACACTGCTTTCCTTCTCAGCAGATTCAGTTTTTATACGTACACATGTAATGTGGTGAATACAAACTTTATGGCCAGCACTTCCTGTCTAATTTTAAAAGTTTTAAAGAGTAAAATTGTTGTTGACAGATGTTGTTTTTAGTTTTATTAACCCTTTAACCGCATGCTTCTTTTGCATTTTCTTGCGGCTCCCGCGGGCATATTCGCTCTTCGATAGACTCTCTAAAAATATTTGCCAAAAATCAGTTATTAGTCCAAGAATATTAAAATCATATGTACTTATAGCACATACCTTCAGCTTTCTCCTGGGGTGTTTGTTGAGCCTTCGTCGAGTACCATAGGACTTGTGGAGACCTCTGAAGTTGGGTAACAAAGTCTCCACTTTACACTTCCCAACAACCCGTAATATGATTACTACAGTCTGAGATTATCACTAGAAACATTGTTATATGATTCTCAAATAGTTTGGAATCCATACTCCAGAAAAAAAACACAGTGTAAGCAATGAAAATTACGAGGGCTTATGACCTTCCCACTTGCGCTAGTTCGCCGCTGGTGTTCTGTCATTTATTATTCATAAAAACACTCACAGTTTATATTTCTATTACTGTATAACACTTATATATATCTACAGTCTTTATCCATAAGTTTCCTTCAGTAATAGTAGTTTATTGTCACTGTAGGCATTCAATTTGTTTCAGTAAATTACGTAGCATTCACTTTCTCGTCCTGTATACTAGCATTGAGAGTGAATGTCACTTTCACCTTCATTCTCATAACTCATAGTATTCATACATGCTAGAGTGAAACTTTCACTTTCATTACTCCTAGGGTATATACTCGTATTCTTATAATACTACTCATTAACATTTCTATTTATGTTCTCTATTTTATTTACGTTATTTACATTTCTATTTTATTTACACTGTGTTATGCACTGTCACATGAAGTAACTTATAAAACTACAGTATTTTCCACTGTTCACGTATATTTACATTCATTGCTTTCACTTGCTGTTTACACAATATTTACACATTATTTACAATTCCACTTGCACTGTTTTACTCAATAGAAAGATTGTAGTCACTCTTTTATCAATTGTCAGCCCTTTACCTCTTTCTACACAAGGTTTAGTAGGGGGTAAAGGTCACAGGGCCCTTTGCATGGGGCTATAAAGCAGCGGAAGTTAGCAGGAGCAAATCAGACATACTTTCACCTTCAAAGACGACAGTGAACTGATTGTGGTGACCTCCTGCCGCCTGGCTTGTGTGAGTGCAATACTACCAACTTTAACCTAGTGAGACCTGCTAATATATAGCAATGAAATGATTGGCAGGAAACCAAGTCAGTACATAATAAATTAGGTAGTTCCAGGTGAATGTAAATATCACTTAGGCTTCTCCCTTCCCTCCGTATATGTATATTTATTACGAAAATATACGGCATATTTCAAGGGGAAATAAACAGCGAAAATTAGCGAACGAGTGCATGTGAGGTGTTGTCAGGTGATAATTAGCGAATTCCAGGTGTATGGCACTATCACTTACCTGATTTCTTTTTTGTATATATTATTTGGTATAAGAATAGGACATAGGGCTTATTTCAATGGATGAAATCAGTGGAAAGTTCCAGGGAAGATTTACTTAGCGTAGAATACAGTGTGGTGGCCTGCAATAATTAGGTAGTTCCAGGTGAATGTAAATATCACTTAGGCTTCTCCCTTCCTTTCTTATATATATTTTTATTACGAAAATAGATTACAGGTAAGCCCTTAATTCACGCGAGGGTTACGTTCCCAGACCCTTCGCGTATGTGGTAAATTCGCGTATATGTTCTGCCCTTGTGTGCACATAATTACGCATGTCTACTAAGTATATTACATCTGAATAATACTGTTTATGCACTACATACATCTTATAAACTAGCATAAAGTATGAAAAACAACAAAAATATAAGAAATTTAACACTGAAACCTGACAAGCACAGGCGTAGGTGGAGACACTTCAGCAGTCTGGTGCACAGACCCTCACTGCCTCCCATATGCTACATTCTGCCTTCTTTATTGTCCAAACAGTTGACTCATTCACCCCAAACATACAGTTCTGAGCCAGTTCACAGGCATAGGTGAAGACACTTTAGCACAGTCTGGTGCATTAGCCCTCACTGACTCCCGTTTAGTCCCGTTTGCTACGTTCTGTCTTCTTTATTGTAAGAACAGTTGACTCACTCCAAACACACGGTTCAGAGTCAATTCACCATCAAGTCAATTCACCATCAAAACATGGACGATTCCCTGTCATTCTATAAATATCCTTATTATTGATTAATTAATACTTTAATAACTAATTTTCAGGGGGATTTCATAACTCATGTAAGTAAAAAACTAGTGTACTGTACTTGCTAAATAAACTGGCATGTAAATAAATGATGGGGAATCGTCCTGACGGAGAATTGTCGCCGACATTCCTCCCTTAAGTTTGTCCAGCACTTTAACTTTCTCTGTCAGCAACATCACTTTACTAGTCCGTTTTGGTGTGTTACCACATGCATCACTAGCACTACGCTTAGGCCCCATGTTGGCAGACAAGGCAAGCAATCACTGGAAGGCAGAAAAATAAGCCACAAATAACGATTCGTGAGTCACGCATGGTTCGACCATCGGATTCAAACTAACTGTGTGGTGCATGGTAGACCGACCTCCCACACACACACACACACACACACACACACACACACACACACATACATACATATATGTATGCACACAGGCAGGAGGTAGGCATTTTTATATTTTATTTATTTCTCTTGTATATTAAAATTATTTATATGAATACTATAATTTTGTTTTATTGTATGAAAAATTCGTGGATAACCGAAATCGCGTGAAAAAAGTTCGCGTGAATTAAGGGCTTACCGTATACTGTATGATTACCAAAGAAAGGAGAGTAGCAAGGCAACTGACTCCTTCTCCTACTATTGTGTAGTGTGGCCTGATCTTTGCCAACTCATGAGTTGTGCAGTGCTCTCAAGCCTCTCATATTGAAGCATGTTTTCCTGTGTAGCAGGCAGCCCAAGGATAACAGCCAAAAAGGTCAAAACGTAATTGTGTTCATTTCCCTCATTCAAATAACTGTGTGAAAATAAGATTTCATTGGGCTATTCATAATTACGTATAGCGGAAACATTATTTTATTTAAATTTAAGGTAAACTTTGAGAAAACCCACTTTTGCCCATTTTTGGGGGGTATTTTGTGAAAAAAAAAAGAAAAAACCCAGGTGGGTTGGGCTTTTTCAAAAAAAGTGTTTTTTTTTTGCCAACCCTGACAGCCCGATGCTCTAACCCCGCAAAGGGTGGCCGCACACAAAACACCTCCAAGTCGCTCTGTCACCCACCATTTGCCTACCCTCCCCCCAACTCACTCCCCCCTCCCTCATATTCCTCTCAACTCCATCCCTCCACCTCATCCTCGGTCTTCCCCTCCCTCTCCCTCCCTCCACCTCACCTGCGTACACCCTCTTAGTCAATCTTCCATTCTTCATTCTCTCCATGTGTCCAAACCACCTCAGTGTATTTCTCCTAATCTTCTCAACCACATCCACATCCACCCCACAACGTTCCTTCACTTCTTCATTCGTCAACCTGTCCCTCCATGTCACTCCACATGCTCCTCTCATGTAACTCATTTCCACTGCTCTCACTCTTGACTAGTTCCCCCCTAGCAAGGTCCATGCCTCACTTCCAAACGTCGGGGTAGGGATCACAATAATATCATGCAGTGAGCAGGAGAAGGGAGGTTAAGAGACTGGTGAAGGAGAGTAAGAAGAAAGTGGATGAAGAGTTTGGGAGGAATCTGAGTGTGAAATGGAGGGAGAGTAAGAAATTGTTTTGGAAGGAGGTAAAGAAAGTAAGCCAGTGTGAAAGGGGAAATAGTAGGGGAGTGAACGATAGGAATAATAGATTGTTGGTGGAGAAGAGAGAGAAATTGAGGAGATGGAAGGAGCACTTTGAGGATTTGTTGAATGTAGAGAGTGAGAGCAGTGTGAGTGTAAGTGGTTGGGGAATGGCTGGGAGAAGAAGAGATGAGAGGAGGGAGGAAGAGATCAGTAGGTCGGAAGTAGTGGAAGTGATGAAGAAGATTAAGCTGGGAAAGGCCCCGGGAATTGATGGAGTGTGTGGTGAAATGCTTAGGTATGGGGTGAGATTGTTGTGGAGTGGATATGGAAGTTGTGTAGATTGGCTTGGGAAGAGGGAAGGGTTCCAGAGGACTGGAAATCAGGTATAATTGTTCCTCTGTACAAAGGAAGAGGGGAGAGAGAAGTATGTGGTAACCATAGGGGTATTTGCCTTCTTAGTGTGACTGGTAAAATATATGGTAGAATACTCATTGATAGGGTTAGGCATATGACAGAGGAGCTAGTTGGAGAAGAACAAGGGGGATTTAGGAAGGGAAAAGGGTGTGTAGATCAGATATTTGTTCTAAGATGTTTAGTGGAGAAGTATCTAGAGAAGGGAAGGAAAGTGTACGCTGCCTTCGTGGACTTGGAGAAAGCTTATGACAGAATAGATAGGAAAGGTATGTGGAAGGTATTAAGAATATATGGAGTGGAGGGGAAATTGTTGAGTGCTGTGAAGAGTATGTACGAGGGAGCTAGGGCTACGGTGCGAGTGGATGGTGAGCTGAGTGAGTTCTTTGATCTCAATGTGGGACTGAAACAGGGGTGTGTAATGTCTCCATGGCTGTTTAATATATATATGGATGAGGTTGTAAAGGAGGTACAAGGTAGGGCGGTGGATGTGGGGGTGGCCCTAATGAATGAGGGTGAGATTTGGAAGCTTCCGGTGTTGCTGTTTGCTGATGATACAGTATTGTTGAGTGAAGATGAATGGGAGTTGCAAGGTTTGGTGAATGAATTTGTGACAGTGTGTAGGAGGAGGAATCTGAAAGTTAATGTAAACAAAAGTAAAGTTATGGTGTTTGAGAGGAATGAAGTCACAGAGTGTGCAGTGAGGTTGGATGGTGAGGATATGGAGAATGTGAGTGCATTCAAGTACTTGGGTAGTGTGATGAGTAAGGATGAACTTTGGAGGATGAAGTACCTGAAAGGGTACAGCAGGGAAGGAAGGTTGTTGGCACACTGAAAGCAGTGATGAGAAATAGGGAGGTGAGTATGGAAGTTAAGAAGTCACTGCATGACGGTATTGTGATCCCTACCCTGACGTATGGAAGCGAGGCGTGGACCTTGCAAGAGGGGAACAAGTCAAGAGTGAGAGCAGTGGAAATGAGTTACTTGAGAGGAGCATGTGGAGTGACGTGGAGGGACAGGTTGACGAATGAAGAAGTGAAGGAACGTTGTGGGGTAGATGTGGATGTGGTTGAAAAGATTAGGAGAAATACACTGAGGTGGTTTGGACATGTGGAGAGGATGGAGAATGAAAGACTGACTAAGAGGGTGTATGTAGGTGAGGTGGAGGGAGGGAGAGGGAGGGGTATGAGGGAGGGGGGGGGTGAGTTGGGGGGAGGGGAGTCAAATGGTGGGTGACAGAGTGACTTGGAGGCGTTTTGTCTGTGGCCACCCTTTGCGGGATTAGGGCGTCGGGCTATAGATAGATAGAGGTAGATAGACTTCTTAACTTCCATACTGACCTCCCTATTTCTCATCACTGCTTTTAGTGATCCAACAACCTTCCTTCCCTGCTGTACCCTTTCACGCACTTCATCCCCTAACGTTCCATCCTTACTCATCACACTACCCAAGTACTTGAATGCACTCACAGTCTCCATATTCTCACCATCCAACCTCACTGTGCATTCTGTGGGTTCATTCCTCTCAAACACCACAGCTTTACTCTTGTTTAACTTTCAGATTCCTCTTCCTTCACACTGTCCCAAATTCATTCACCAAACCTTGCAACTCCCATTCATCTTTACTCAACAATACTGTATCATCAGCAAACAGCAACACTGGAATCATCCACATCTCACCCTCATTCATTAGATGATTAGAGCCACCCCCACATCCACTGCCCTAACTTGCATCTCCTTTACAACCCCATCCATGTATATATTCAGTAGCCATGGAGACATCACACAACCCTGTTTCAGTCCCACATTGAGATCAAAGAACTCCCTCAGCTCACCATCCACTCGCACCTTAACCCTAGCTCCTTCGTGCATACTTTTCACAGCACTCAACAATTTCCCCTCCACTCCATATATTCATAATACCTTCCACATATAAATGATACAGATAGAGAACATGATTATAATGTAGCATAAATTATTTTATTTATCTATACCTATCTATCTATATTCTGATGCCCTAATCCCGCAAAGGGTGACCGCAGACAAAACACCTGCAAGTCGTTCCGTCTCCCACCATTTGCCTACCCTCCCCCCAACTTACTCCCCCGTCTCATATACCTCTCAGTTCCATCCCTCCACCTCACCTTCATGCACCCCCTTAGTCAGTCTTTCATTCTCCATTCTCTCCAGATGTCCAAACCACCTGAGTGTATTTCTCCTAATCTTCTCAACCACATCCACATCCACCCCACAATGTTCCTTCACTTCCTCATTCGTCAACCTTTCCCTCCATGTCACTCCACATGCTCCTCTCAAGTAACTCATTTCCACTGCTCTCATTCTTGACTTGTTCCCCTCTAGCAAAGTCCATGCCTCGCTTACATTTGTCAGGGTAGGGATCACAATACTATCATGCAGTGACTTCTTAACTTTCACACTCACCTTCCTATTTCTTATCACTGCTTTTAGTGAACCAACAACCTTCCTTCCCTGCTGTACCTTTTCAAGCATTTCATCCCTAAAAGTGCCATCCTTACTCATCGCACTACCCAAGTACTTGAATGCACTCACATTCTCCATATCCTCACCATCCAACCTCACTGTGCATTCTGTGACTTCATTCCTCTCAAACACTATAACTTTACATTTGTTTACATTAACTTTCAGATTCCTGTTCCTGCACACTGTCCCAAATTCATTCACCAAACCTTGAAACTCCCATTCATCTTCACTCAACAATACTGTATCATCAGCAACCATCAACACCGGAATCTTCCACATCTCACCCTCATTCATTAGAGCCACCCCCACATCCACTGCCCTACCTTGCATCATCTTTACAACCCCATCCATGTATATATTAAACAGCCATGGAGACATCACACAACCCATTTCTGTCCTACATTGAGATCAAAGAACTCACTCAGCTCATCATCCACCCACACCGTAGCCTTAGCTCCTTCGTACATACTCTTCACAGCACTCAGCAATTTCCCCTCCACTCATATATTCTTAATAACTTCTACATACCTTGCCTATCTATTCTGTCATACGCCTTCTCCAAGTCCATGAAGGCAGAATACACCTTTTTTGTCTTCTCTAAATACTTCTCCACTAAACATCTTAGAACAAATATCTGATCTACACACCCTCTTCCCTTCCTAAATCCCCCTTGTTCTTCTCCAACTAGCTCCTCCGTTATATGCCTAACCCTATCAATGAGTATTCTGCCATATATTTTTCCAGTCACACTAAGAAGGCAAATACCCCTATGGTTACCACATACTTCTCTCTCCCCTTTTCCTTTGTGTAAAGGATCAATTATATTTCATTATCAGTCCTCTGGAACCCTTCCCTCTTCCCAAGCCAAACTACACAACTTCCATATCCACTCCACTACAATCTCACCCCAATACCTCAGCATTTCACCACACACTCCATCAATTCCTGGGGCCTCCCATCTTGATCATCTTCATTGCTTCCACTACTTCCGCCCTACTGATCTCTTCCTCCCTTCTCTCACCTCTTCGTCTCCCAGCCATTCCCCAACCACTTATTCTTACACTGCTCTCACTCTCTACATTCAACAAATCCTCAAAGTGCTTCTTCCATCTCCTCAATTTCTTCCTCTTCTCCACCAACAATCTGTTATTCCTATCTTTCACTCCCCTACTATTTCCCCTTTCACACTGCCTTACTTTCTTTACCTCCTTCCAAAACAATTTCTTACTCTCCCTCCATTTCACACTCAGATTCCTCCCAAACTCTTCCTCCACTTTCTTCTTACTCTCCTTCATCAATCTCTTCACCTCCTTGTCCTGCTGACATATACCTCTCTTCTCTCTCTCATCTTCTCCCCTTCTTCTACTCACTAACCATTCACCATATGCCATCTTCTTTTGTTCCACAGCTCGTTTCACCTCATTATTCCATCATGCTGCCCCTTGCACACCCCTGCATCTCCTCCTCTTTCCACAAATCACCTCACACACTGCGCCTATGTCTTCCGTGAATATCTTACTTTTTTTTTTTTTTTTTTTTTTTTAAACAACGGAGGAAGGAAAAACAAATGAATAAAAAAAAATCATCCATTCACCAGATTACTGGTTTCCTCTGTTCATAAAACATCTGTAACAGTTAGACTTGAACAGCTGTGGGTTGAAATTTGGAGGGAAACAACTCTGGGGTAGCGAGTTCCAGAGAGACGCAGTTCAGGGAATGAAAGAATTCTGATAGGCAGAAGTTCTGCAATATGGCTGAGTGACATTCCAGTCATGAGCGCTACCAGATGCCTGTGTAGCACGAGGGAAGGCATGGAGAGGTGGCACCATGGATGCAACTTCGTCTGAGCATTTGCCAAAAAAATATCTGTAAAATAATGCAAGGGAGGCAACATTTCTTCTTACTTGCAGGGGATGTAGTTTATTTGTAATGGCAGGGTTGTTAATGATTCTAACAGCTTTGTTCTGAATTTAGTTTTGTTGTTTTAATGCAACCTCTCCACAACCATTCCACAAGGGTGAGCAATATTCAAGCTGAGAGCGCACATGACTCTTATAAATTATAGCTAACTGCTCATCAGCGAAGAAGTTACGGACTCTGTACAATAATCCAAGTTTCTTTGAGGCAGATTTAGCAAGTGATCTGACATGGGAGGTCCAGCTGAGGACATTGTTAAGTGAAATGCCAAGAATTTCAATACTTTTGGAGATGGGAATATCAGTAGCACTGAAGGTAATGTACGAATCTGGCAATATCTGTCTATTAGTAAACTGTATATCTTTAGTTTTACTAGCATTAAAAGAGACAAGGTTATTTTGTCCCCATTCACCGATCGTAGATAGATCTTTATTTATGGAGATTGCTGTACTGAGTTGAGAGGTAGAGATATTAGACTTTGTAAATGGGTGTCTGAGTGTGAATGAACTATGTAGTGTTGAGTCATCTGCATATGAGTGAATGGGATTGTGGGTGACAGATAAGAGATCATTAATACTGTATGAACCAGAAATTGGGTTGGCGCCAGAACTGATCCCTGCGGCACGCTGGCATTAATTGAGTAAAAATTGGAACATACATCATCTACTTTTACTCTTATTTTCCTGTCACTAATATATGAAGAAATCAAAGGAACAAAAGACGTTAGTCCATAGCAAGGGAATTTGGACAGCAGGGAACGGTGCCATACTCTGTCGAAAGCTTTAGAAATATCAAGAGCTACTGCATGAGTTTCTCCATGTAGATCAATTGATTGATGGATGGTATGAGTTAGGAGATTGAGTATGTCAATGGTGGATTTTTCGTGGCAAGAACCATATTGTCTATCTCTAATTAAGTTGTTGGATTCAAGATGTTTAACAATGTGCATATTAATTAATGTTTCAAATACCTTACCAAGAGACGATGTGACAGCTATTGGTCTGTAATTGGGGGGGTCAGACGAACTTCATTTCTTCAGAATTGGGTGGATATTGACTTCTTTTCATGAATTTGGGAATACAGAATTACGTATGCATAGTCTGAATAATTTAGCTAGAACAGAGGCAGGTTCAGGGGAACACTTTTTTAAAACAATTGGCGGAATTCCATGTGGGCGTGGAGCTTTGTTGATAGGTAAGTTGTCTAGGATGCGTTTTATGTATCTTGTCTGTATTTTAAGTGGGGCAATTTCGGGAGAGTCAAGTTCTAGTACTGGGACATTCTGGCTGGTATCGTCTATGGTAGAGTTTCTGGCAAAGGTACTAGCAAAGATATCTGCTTTCCCATGCGGGTCATTTGTAATGTTGCCATCTGAAGATTTTAGTGGGGGAATGGAAGATGACTTGTTAAAGTTATTATTGAAGGAATTAAGAGTTGACCAGAATATTCTATTGTTAAGTAGGTTTGATGCTTGCTTTTGAAGAAAGTTTGATATTTTGCAGTATCCAGGGTACTTACAGCAAGTCTGTGGCCGTCGCTATGAATAACCCGCCTCCTCTCAGACTCTGACAGTAATAAGGTGCACTTGAAGCACCTACAGTAATCCATTGTTGCACTGCACTTAATCATTTGCACTCTGAATTTGAATGTCTTAACACTGTGCGTTCTTTCTCACTTGCGCTCTACTTGACACTCACCACTGTTGCACTCGGCACTGAAACTTTTTCACTTTGAATTCTAATTTCTTAACAGTGCGCATTCTTTTCTCATTTGCACTCTACTGTACTTGACTCTCACCACTGTTGCACTCTGCACTGAAGCCTTGGCACTCTGAATTCTAATTTCTTAACACTGCACATTGTGTTCTTCACACTGCACAACACTGTAAATTCCCGTGTGGTCTGGTGGCAAGTTTTTGCTGTTTATTCACTGTCGGAGTCCGAGAGTAGATGTTGCAGGTGGCTGAGGGCACATCGCTGGGGCACGGTGATGGACTACCCACTGCAGACGACTCTGAAGACAGGCGCAAACTCACGTCCAGTGGCGAATCTACCGCGGCTGATGTGCTGGACTTTGGCTTGGAGATGGAAGGCCTGTCTTGGGGAGGCAGTGGTGTGGAACCAGGGCTGGGCATGACAGGGGTCATGGGCCTGAAGACATTGTCAATGGTTGATTGACGTAAAGAACAGCGATTCTGGTGATTGATGATGCACTGCCTGAAAGTGCGCACTTCCTCCACAAGTCCCAAGGGCCCTGTCTCCCTGTTGCAGCCCGGGTGCTCTAAGTAGTTGAGAACGAACTCGACGTGCTTCCGGAGTGCGCTCAGCTTGGGGATGGCTGGAGTAGTGGCTCACTGAGAGGAGTCCACATCATCGTCGCTGTCCTCACCAGAATCTTCAGGCTGGGTACTTGTACCAGCAACTGAAGATGCGATCTTGATATCAGACATGATCCGATACCCAGGATCGCACTCATCGTCATCCAACCACTCACACACATCGTCCACATCAATGTTGTCGCCAGCTGTACAAAGATGTGCATGGAAGTCATCCACGTCAAAACCTAGAAATTCGTACACCACATTGGCTCCGAGAAGCAGACGAGATCAACCACTTTCCAGAGTTTTGACAGAGACTTCCCTCCATGCACTGGCCCAGTTGTAGATGGCTGACTTGATGTTGTAACGGTGAATGTTTTCCACAGTCCGCTGGCCTCGCGTGTCCTGTCCCTCCCTGCGCTTGTCCTCATCCTTTAGAACAACCCTCACCTTGTCCAGGAACTTCCTTCGGTACAGCCTCGTCATTGCCACGATCACTCCTTGGTCCATTGGTTGGATGAGAGCAGTCGTATTAGGTGGCAAAAACATGCATCTAATGCAGCCTTTCTCAGCCACCAACTCCTTGTCGGATGGATGCGCAGGTGCGTTGTCCAGAAGATGGAGGGCCTTTACCTGGTCATGCGAGATTACCATTGTCTTCGTCTGGTATTGGATGACCTCCTTGATGAAGTGCTGGTGAGACCAGTTTTCGAAGATCTTGGCTGTGAACCAAGCCTTCACAGAATAGTACCAAACGACAGGAAGGACATCCATCACCCCACGAAGACACTGAGGCTGCTTTGCACGGCCAATAATAATGGGCTTGAGCCGGTGCATGCCGTTAGCATTGGTACAACACAAAGCAGATATCCATTGCTTGCAAAGCTTGCAGCCGGGTGCAGGCTTCTCCATCTCCTCTGCTAGAGTGTTCGTTGGCATCGAGTGATAGAATAGACCAGTTTCGTCAGCGCTGTAAACTTGGCCGTGAGCAAGGCCCAGCCTGTTGATCAAGCCCTTCACCTTCTGCCGAAGCTCCTCTACTCCCTCCTTGTTGGCGTCCAGAGCTTTGCCATGGGCCTTACGGTTGGGAAGGCCATGCTGTAACTTGAGAGCAAGAAGCCATCCCTCAGATGCTTTGAAGTCTGGGGTGTCATGTGACCTTGCAAACTTCTCAGCAGCATCCTTCAACTCCGTATCAGGCACCATCACACCAGCAGCACATTATCGGTACCAAATCAGCGTGGAGCAGTCGATTTCTGCAAACTGGGGAGTGAACATAACCTTCCTCTCCACGTCGCGTTTGGTCTTCGATGCGAAGTCGGCCGTGTACTCGGTGAGCTTGTCCCGGGATCTCTTAATATCAAACAAGGTAAAGCAGGCCATCAAACAAGGTAGAGCGGGCCAGGTTGAATTCACAGAGGATGCGTGACATCGACCATCCCACATCCACTTTGTCCAGTATCTCCCTCTTCTTCTTCAGAGTCAGAACCACTTGTTTCCTCTTCTTGGGCAGCGGGGCCTTCATCACACACACAAGGAAGAGGCAGCTGAGGAACAGCAGGGCCTGCAGCAGGTAGGGCACCACCACAAAAGCGAGCACGTGGGCGGCCATGGTGACGAGCATGCACTCACGACGATGGATGAGCTGGAAATAGGGGGGGAGGCAGCGTCACCCTGCCGGACATCAGCGGAACTGCAAGGCAAAACACAGCTGGTCTGCGCCATGCGCCAAGTTCAAATTATGGGGGGAATAGAAAAATTGACATTTTTTATTTTTTACGTTTTTTTGCCATTTTGGGGTTCCGAAGGCCTGGGCCCAGAATGTCCAGGTAGTGGGGTGTCCAGATAGTGGGCAGATTACTGTATATATATATATACAGTAATCCCTCTAATATCCGAACGCCCAATATCCAAACATCCCCACTAACCGGACATAATCCTCCTGGGATCCAATATTCCCAAAATGGGCCAAAAACCGCAAAAAATTCGAAAAAAAATCTGACTTTTTTCCCTCCCATAATTTGAAATTCCCGCCTGGCGCCAAACAGCTGTTACACCATGGTCCCTTCACCCCTTCCTTCCTCCCCCTCCCCCCTCCCCTGTCAGTTGCCATTTGGTATTTTTCATTACCAAGTGTGGGCCAATTTGGTAATGAAAAATTCGTTTGGTAATGAATTAGAATAATGCATTACCAAATGGATTTTTCACATGTATGAGGATACACAGGATGGAGATGGTGGATTGTTTGCTCTCTCTGATGAATCTGCTACCCTACATAGTGTGAAAATAATCAACATGGTGTTAGTTATAAGTAGAGTGATTACATGTATTTCCACTTATATATATAATTAGTGAAGAATATATGCTAGCTTTACGAATTTGGTAATGAAAAGTTATATTTGACAATGAAAGTTGAGGAGATTGGTAATGTGACTGTTGCGATCTGGCAACTCTGTTACCCCACCAACATCAACAGTCACAGCTTAACTCCGATGGAGAGCAGATACTCATAACAGTGCAAGCCACAGGTGCTTGTTTTTTGTGAATAAACAGTGAATAAACTGCTATACCTTGCCACTAGAACACACGGGAATTTACAGTGTTGTGCAGTGTTAAGAAATTAGAATTTAGAGTGCAGAGGATTAACTGTGGACTGCTAACTGGCGGTTCAAACCAGTCCAAGAGCAAGGGACTTGTAAGTACCCAGAATGTTTAATATTGTATAAACTCACCTCTAAAACCTCATTTTATGGTTCTTTTGCATTTATTTCAGTCTTTTATGTCCCTTATTGGTGTGATTTGGGTCTTAAATAGGTGCAATGCATGTTAGAGGGAGTTGTATAGGTGTTTTTCAGAGTTAGGGTCCATAAGTACAAGTCCATAAGCTGGGGCCCAATATCCGGACAGGACCACTATCTGGACCTGCCTATGGCTCTATTGATCCGGATATTGGAGGGGTTACTGTATATATATATATATATATATATATATATATATATATATATATATATATATATATATATATATATACTGTATATATATATATATATATATATATATATATATATATATACTGTATATATATATATATATATATATATATATATACAGTATATATGTATACAGTATATATATATATATATACTGTATATATATATATACTCTATATATGTATACAGAATATATATATATATATATATATATATATATATTCATTCATTCATTCATTGCCAGACGCCATGTATCCCAACCGGGGTGGCCAAGGGCTTAGAGTTAATTGTTTTACAGGGAGGGGCACTAATCCTCCACCAACCCCACTTGACACGTAGGGGTGCCAACAGCATCTGGTGTTCCCAGGCGGTCACCCATCCAAGTACTAACCAGACCCAACGTTGCTTAACTTCGCTGATCGGACGGGAAATGGTATACTCAACGTGATATGGCCGTTATATATATATATATATATATATATATATATATATATATATATATATAGTTATATATATATAGTTATATATATATATATATATATATATATATATATATATATATATACACACACACACAAGTACAGTAAAAGTCCTCCATTCCTACCACCAGTGGTCTGAATATCCCAATATTCCAAGTTTTTCAAGGTGAAATTTTTTAAATTTTTCTGGGCTCTATCTGAGGATTGATCAGGCTTGGACTTGCATGTGGACTTGGATGTACCTGCCGGCAACGATTCAGCTACACATCTATGCATTTCCAGTGTCCAGAAGAATAGCCCATATCATTTCAAGTGTTTATTTAATGATCATGTACATATTTCTGATGTTTTCAAAGGTCCCTCCCAGTTGTCCGAATAAGACAATAGTCCGCAAGACCCTCGGTCCCCAGCCATTCGGATTATAGGACTTTTACTGTATGGAGAGAGTAGACCAGCATACTTTCCCAAACCCGTTTCTCAAAATATCTTATGCGCTATTCTACGTACACTTTACATATCATGCAATGTACCCCACTATGGCACAGGGTTTGATCCCAGCAGTGGCATGCGGCTAGAAAATTTGCCCTTGCTACCTAGTGGTAGACCCATAGAGGGGAGGCATGACGCGGGCTCTACCAGCATAGTTTTTCGGACCAGGACAGGATGGGGCTTGGATCTGTGCTAGTTACAGGGCATTGTGGTTCCCAGGCTGTTGCTTCCACCTAATAGAGAGGGGCTTGAATTCAGGAGTTACTCTCCAGGAGGCTGCTCTATCAGTGGTTGTATAATGGTGAGGCAGTACAAGTGCCAAGGTGCACTTGGAGGGTGTCCCTGTAGCTGTCAGGGCATGGAGCCCCGAGTCCACTGCAAAGCCACGGGGTATGGCTGTGGGACTGTGCAGGTGATCAGGCTGTGTGGTCTGTCTCTCCTGTTTAATGACATGTCAGAAATTGAGAAAAAGAAGTCTTATGATCCTAAATCACCCAAGGGGATCAGAGTGGCATCTTGGAATGTGAGTACAGTAATCCCTGTACTTTCCAGACCCCTATTTTCCGGACACCCCACTTACCGGACATTGTGGGCCTGGACCTTCGGAACCCAAAAATGACCAAAAAATGAAAAAAATCCCCCCAAAATCCCAATTTTTTCCCATCGTAATTTGAAATTGCCACGCGGCACTGAACAGCTGTTACACCACAGACCCTTCATCCCTTCCTTCCTCCCCCCTCCCCCCTCCCCTGTCAGGACTGCCATTTGGTATTTTTCATTACCAAATGTGGGCCAATTTGGTAATGAAATATTCGTTTGGTAATGAATCAGAATAATGCATTACCAAACAGATTTTTCACATGTATGATGATACACAGGATGGAGATGGTGGATTGTCTGCTCTCTACATAGTGTTAAAATAATCAACATGCTGTTAATTAAAGGAGAGTGATTACATTTATTTACACTTGTACTATATATATAATTAGTGAAGAATAAATGCTTCTTTTAAGAATTTGGTAATGAAAATTGAGGAGTTTGGTAATGTGGCTGAGTTCAGATCTGGCAACCCTGTTCCTATTTACTGCCTAACCTTCGTTCAGGGAAGACGTTCATCGTAATCGATGCTGCACGTGCTCGTTTTTTGTGAATAAACAGTGAATAAACCGCAGTACCATGCCACTAGACCACATGGGAATATACAGTGTTGTGCAGTGTTATGAAATTAGAATTTAGAATGCAAAGAATTAACTGTGGAGTGAGTGTGGAGTGCAAAGTGGCAGTTAGAATGACGGTTGAAACTGGTGTGGTTCAGTTAAGAAGAATGTGCAGTGTAAAACAGTTATAACTCACAGTTCAAAGAATTAAGTGTAGCACAACACTGGATTACTGTATGTGCTTCAAGAGCATTTTCACAACTACCAGAGCCTTAGAGAGTTAGAGGAGGCGACCACAGATGTGCTGTAAGTACAGTACAGTATCCTGTATGCTGCTAGGCCTAAGTATTTTCCATACTCACTTCTAATTCCTCATTTTCTGGTTCCTTTTCATTTATTTCATGCTTTATGTCCATTATTGGTGTGAATAGGGTCTTAAATAGGTTTAAATAAGTACTGTGCATGTACGGTAGGGAGTTATTTAGGTGGCTTTCGAAGTTAGGCTGGGTTAGGATCCATAAGTACCAGTCCAGTAGTCAGAGGCCCACTTTCCAGACATGCCTTTGGCTCTGTTACATCGAATAGTGGAGGGATTACTTTTGAAGGAGAGAGCAGGGAAGTGGTTAAGGCAATGAATAGGAGATGGGTAGATGTTGGTTATGTCTAGGAGGTTATGTATAGGGGAGGATCAGCCAGAATGATTGTGAGGAATGAATGTTGATGCAAGTTATTTTGGCAGGGAAGAGCAGATGGATATGGTAGTGTGGGTGTGATGGTTAAGGAAAAATGAGTGGAATATGTCATAAATGTGATGAAAGTGAGTGAAAGGATTTTACAGTGAACTCTCACATTTGGCGAGTAATAGGTGCGAAACACACCACGCCAAACTGGAGTTCGCCAAATCTGAACTGAATAACTAATGGGGAAAAAATAAATTGTTTCTGGGCATGCATGGCTGGACTGATTTTCCACCTATATTATAACATTACTGGGTGTAAATCATGTGATAAACACACACAACACTTTTCAGTTTAATTTATTTTGCCAAGAAACAATACAAAACAGAAGAACTCACATAAGAAAAAAAAATAATGGACTTGATGTGTATGGTGCATGGATGCCTTAGTTGGCTCCTGAAGCCTCACTCTCTGTAACTTCTGTTGTCCCCTCCTCCTGTGGATCTTCATCTGAGCCAAATCCTTCAAAATTGAAGTCATCTGGAATGCTTGCAATGTCTGTGTTGTCATCAACTGGACCAGGATCATTGGAGAGGGAAGCTTCAGCTGGTGCAGTATTTTCACTCTGTCGTCGGCCCAGGTAATGAATGATGAGTGCTTGTTGTTGTTCATTTATTTTCTTATTGTATTCTTTCAAGAAGAATATGATATTTCATTCATATTCTGTACCAGCCGAATATGGTCACTCTCACTGGCTACAACAGAGTCTGTTTCTTCTTGGAGATGGGAACAGTCACTCAATAAGTGAGAAAGTTTCGTCATTGTTTGTTGCTAGGGAGTCTGTGCGGGTTTATCTTCTTGTTCGTTGTTTTCTGTTTCATCATCATCATCATCATCATCATTATCCAGCATTTCTTCAATGTTATGTTCACTGTTTTCGGATATCGTCTCACCCAACTGGTCTTCATTAACTTCATTAAATCCTGGAACACTTCATGCTGCTTCTACTGCTTCTTTCAAGAGCTGTTCCTTCCGCTGACACTGTGTCTTTGTGTCTGTGTTGCTGTCGGCACCATCTGTGATGGGGTGAGGGAGAAGTGGTGCCCACCTGTGCTTAATGGTAGCATTATTAATTTTATGCCAGGCATCTACCATAAAGATGACATTTACAGTATATATATACTGTATATATATATATATATATATATATATATATTCATTGCCAGACGCCATGTATCCCAAACGGGGTGGCCAAGGGCTTAGAGTTAATTGTTTTACAGGGAGGGGCACTAATCCTCCACCAACCCCACTTGACACGTAGGGAGAACGTTATGCCAACAGCATCTGGTGTTCCCAATATATATATATATATATATATATATATATATATATATATATATATATATATATATATATATATATTTTTTTAAATAACAGAACGGAGGAAGGAAAAACAAATGGGGGAAAAAAAAAAAATCCATACACCAGATTACTGGTGTCCTCTGTTCATAAAATATCTGTAACAGTTAGACTTGAACAGTTGTAGGTTGAAATTTGGAGGAAAACAACTCTGGGGAAGCGAGTTCCAGAGAGATGCAGTTCGGGGAATGAAAGAATTCTGATAGGCAGAAGTTCTGCAATATGGTTGAGTGACATTCCAGTCATGAGCGCTACCAGATGCCCGTGTAGCACGAGGGAAGGCATGGAGAGGTGGCACCAAATGTAAGATTTTTGTCGCCGGATTAGGGTGTTGCGTACAATCCCATCCCATCGCCAAAAGTGAATTTGCCAAGTAAAAACTCGCCAAATGTGAGAGTTCACTGTAGTAGTAAGAATTCTGTTTGGTAGAATTTTTCGTAAGTCGATCATTCGTAAGCAGGGGTCTGACTGTAATGAGGATGTGTCTGTGCACAATGCTCTCGTGACCCACGTCATGGCTAAGCGTTCTGTGACGTAGTTTGTGGCCTCCAATACCTCCCTCATTGCCCTAGTGTTGTGACTAACCTTGTGGCCCCTCAGTGCTCTGTGTCCTAGTGCTCTGACTACTGTGTAGTGAGGTTATATCTGTGCATAGCTACCCTCCATTGATGCCAGCACTTGGTGAGTACAATATGATCTTGATTGTAATATGTACTGTATTACTGTACTATGAGGTGCTACCCCAAAGTTCCAGTAATTTGAATACTGTAGGAAAATAAGTTACCTTACGTCCTAGTTCTCACTGTCTCCTTTGAAGCAGTCCCCTTGGGCATGTATACAGTGGTCCCCGCATTTTTTCCACGACTCCATGCATCCCTGGAAGGCTTCAGGCATGATGATCTTGAGCACCTCCTGCGATTCTGTCTGGATCTTCTCAATCAAGTCAAATCGACGCCCTTTCAGTCTTAATTTCCGCTTGGGAAACAGGAAAAAGTCGTAGGGGACAAGGTCAGGCGAACAGTGTGGGTGGGGAATGACAACCGTGTTAGTGGAAGCCAGGAACTGCCAGACGACAATTGATGTGTGGGTGGGTGCGTTGTCATAATGCAGGACCCAGTCCTTGTTCTTCCACTGTTCTGGACGTTTGCAGTGGATGTTTTCCCTCAGACACTGCAAAGCGGGTGAGACGAATTCCTTGTGAACAATCCCTTGGATATAGAAGAAAACGATCAACATCGAATTAACATTGCTGTGCCATTGGTCTGCCATTGCAAAACCACAAAACCATGTGTACACCACGTTACAATAGTAAGCGTAGCTCAACAACACGGCAGGGGTCACACTAACGCACAAGGGGTGCTGCTGACTCCTCCTAGCGGCAAAAGACAAAACTGCAAATGGTTAGCTCCCTTTGTTCAAATTACTGGAACTTTGTTGGGTAGCACCTCGTATATGTACTGTATCAGTACTATATTGCATTTTATATTTAAGTTAAATCCTTTACTAAAGGGCAGTATTGTAGGAATGTTTTTATGATAGGGCCAAGATGGATAGTAACACATTATCCTGCTTGACATCGAATGGATAGCTAATAAGGGGTACTATGCAATATCTGGTATTCTGCATTATCCGGCTTGGGGGTTGGCTGAATTATGCCGGGTAATTGAGAGTTTGCTGTATTTTATTAGAATGTGTGCATATAGTGTTAAAATTCCATTGGTACAGTACTTGTAAAGTTGATATGGCAGTTTTCCCCAGTTTACAGCATCAGTTTTTGGAAGCATTTATGATGTTTAGGAACATTCCAGACTCATATGAAGGTTTATTTGTGTTCCCATAAAGTTGGAAGGGGGAAAAAAAAAAGTTACATGTAATGAGTATTTAACCTGTAGTGGTCAGAACACCCATCAGAGTGATGATGCATAGGTTCAGTCCCCCAGAAGTAATTGGAGTTTTTTTATATCATGCACTGCCACCAAAAGGAGTAGGCATAGTATCTATCCTTAACCATTTTGCTTTTACGACATTGTATTCTTACCACCACTAGACTGATTTATTCAGCATGGAGAAAATCTCTTGGAGTGAGTAGATAATGGAGTGGGTTCCTATCCTGTACAGTGGCTGACATCGCTTCTAAGCTGAATAAAATTGCTTGGTGATAGGGCTAGTAAAATGTAATGTACAGTCCACAGCAAAAATCGAGCGACCGACTTGACGAGCAGGTTGGCATATGTGGCACCGCTGTACTCCTAGTTTCAGCCCCTCCCCCCTCCCCTCCCTTGTTCCCATTCATTCGTCTACCCTAAACCCTCCCCACATCCAAGGGCCTACTCACATTGTCTCAACCACTCTTCCATCATCCATTTGTCTTGGGAAATAATGGTTTTGTTTTGATAAAGAATAAAAACACATTACAGTGTATTTTACTCCATAGTATAGTTATTTATATACCACGATCTGAACGCAGGGTAATATAAAATAGTAATATATTTGTATGACAGTGAGGTCTGTAATCATACAATTTATCATTTTGATGGTTGTATCCAGTCAGTGCGCAACATTAAACAGTCGGAAGTTATATGTCTGTAGTGGTCAGTGGTGTGCTCCTTCCTTTACTCGACGTAATCACTGGTACTTTACAATCTCTAGTATAAGTCATTACTATTAGTGACTACTAATACCCCATGTGTGATAATAGCAGAGTGTTGCTGATAAGTAAAACACTGGATCAGTATTATCTTGGTTATTGATGTCTTAATATATGATATCAGATAACGTTGGGCAACAGGGACTGAGTGACAGCTTGTCTGATGATTAAACAAACTAAGCTGATCAAGCCAAGGCCATGACATGGTTGCTGGCATTACCGAAGGTCAGTTAATATTTAGACGCCATTCATTGCTGCTGACAGTATTATAAGTAGGTCAGTTTCATACACAGGACAGCCAGCAGTAGAGTGAGCCGTGTGGTGTGCTGACCCCACTGACACCATACAACCAGGGCCAAATTACCAGGCATAGGCAAAATGGACAACTGCCTACCAGGCCACGGCCTGTCACAGGCCATCCAGACTTCCAGAGCGGAATAAATATACGCTCTGGGTGTCCAAATAAGTGCCATCACCAATCAGGCCATCAAAAGAGGCCATTATAGGTCATGCCAACATTTCATTGGAAATAACGGAAAAAAGAGATCTATATGTTGCAGGCCAACCGTCTGTATTCCCTACCATGCTACACCATGGTTAATCTGGCACTGCATACAACCAACCCCCTCCACTCCTTGCCTCAGGCACTTATCGCCACTCACTCCAGCAAAAGACCACCACCACCTGATAACAATATCAGGAATATAACCTTGCCTTATATAGTTATACAGTAACTGCAATAGGGTGTAATTTGTGATTCACACGATTATAACATGACGTATTTTGAAAAAAGTGACCAATAACTAAATTGGCCGAATGGATGATCTGCATAGTAACCAAACTTGTCTTGATTGCAGCTTACGCTAATCAACATTATCGTGCTGTACAACGGATAATTCAGTTTATTTGTTTTCAGCGAGAACGTTTTCAACAAAGCTTTGACGAGTTACAGTTCACAGTGGTCACTGTTACTTATAGCAACGTAATGGATGTAGCGGTCAGGAAAACTATATGATTATTTGCTCTTTAACTTGTGTCCTATGTCTGTTACTACTTTCCTCTATCTCTGTGTGGCCATGGTTTTTCCCATTAACTATCGTCAGCTGAAACGTCAGCTGCCTCACAGAGGGAAGGATGTTAAAATGGACAAACGGTTTTGGATACGCAAATATTTAATAAGGAAGACTAACTGATTACCAGTATATTTAAGAACACATTTTAAAACGCTATGAAATAATGGGGTCAGGCATTGGATTTATATGATACTGGAATGTTATGAGTAACTGGGGGAGTGATAAGGTAACCCTGTCAACACCGAGTAGGACCACCCACCACCTTTGCTTTCACCCTGTTCCAGGTGCCCTACAATAACATGTGGTATAGTGACGCTAGTGAATGTTTTACTAGAGGGTGTTTTAGCCTGTCTTACCCTGCAGAGTTAAAGGCTACATTCAAACTGATGTATTATAATTTGCTATTTCACTGCATATCTGATTGAATAACATTCAGAAAATAAGGTCTTACTCTATACTGATCATTAAATGCTTATGTGCAATATCGTTACACTATAAATATCTCTATTATATGGCGCAGTGGACAGTATTGTAATGCACACTTCATGGTGATAATAAAGACGTGTTTATGAGCATTGATGGAAAACGCACACACACACACTGAATCTACCAACACTACAGGAGAGAAGGAAAAGAGGTGACATGATAATGCTATATAAGTGCATATCAGGAAAGGAAAAAATAGACATAAATGATTACTTAACATATGGAGAAGCATCAGCAAGAGGACACTGCAAAAAACTGCATAAGAAGAGAGGTGATAAAGACGTAAGGAAATTCAGTTTCCCAAACAGAGCAATTGATCAATGGAATGCACTACCGAATGAAATAGTGTGTGCCAAAACAATTCACAAATTTAAGGATATGTACGATAAATATGGTCTAAGACACGGGACAATACGAGCTTGACTCATTCCTGTAAAGATACAATTAGGTAAGAACAATTAGGTAAGGTAAGAACACACACACACACACACACACACACACACACACACACACACACACACACACACACACACACACACACTATCCACCCCGGGCAGAGCCGTCGACCCCGGGTCCATCTCCCTCTCCCCATGGCCCCACCACAACGTGTGACGGCCAGCTACCTCCCCCCCCACACACACACACACACCACCGACCACTACAAACATCTTATAGCTTCCAACTGTTTAATGTTACACACTGACTGGATACAACCGTCAAAATGATAAATTGTATGATTACATACCTCCCTGTCATATGAATATACAGTATTACGATTTTATATTACCCTGCGTTCGGATCGTGGTGTATAAATAACCATACTATAGAGTAAAATATTGTGTAATGTGTTTTGATTCGTTATCATAACAAAACCATTATTTCCCAAGACAAATGGATGATGGAAGAGTGGTTGAGACAATGCGAGAAGGCCCTTGGATGTGGGGAGGGTTGAGGGTAGACGAATGAATGAGAACGAGGGAGGGGGAGGGCTGAAACTGGGGGTGCGGTGGTGCCACATATACCAACCTGCTCGTTGAGCCAGTCGCTTGACTTTTGCTGGCGACTGTACATCACTGGATGGGTTGGGATAATTTTGTTGAACTTAAATAGCCTTGACATGCTTCCTCACACCTCAAAGGGGGTAAAGTGGGATGGCTGTACATGTTTTTTTTCTGGCTTTGCAAAGCAGCTGTGGAGTCTGCATGATGAGTCAGTGATTCAGGGCTTACAGGTTGGAAGGGTTTATATGCTTCGGACTTCAGTAGTGTAGCCTTGGGCAATTATGCCTTGAAGAGAGTAAATTAGAATGGGTGTTACCATTTTTCTCTCTTTCTTTGCAAAGTGTGGGTGGAGTAAGAGAAGTGTCCAGGATGAATCAGGGCGTGAGCTGTCAACCCCTGACCAGATGCCGTCACTATGTCAGGTGGCTCAGTGGCTGGGACTGATCCTGGATGTCAACTACCATCAGCTGATCATGTCTTCAGAGTTCAGTGTGCACAACCTGTTACTCTCTTGCTTTGAGCATACTACAGAGATGGTGAGTTTAAGCCCTTCAATAGCTACAGTGGTATCTTTTATGCCCCAGGTCTGTGTCATATGTTGCTTTTTTATTTTTATATTTGCTGGTAATATTTACAACACTACATATATATTAGTACTTGAAAGCCTCATTGATATGCATAAAGCTGATTTGCCAGTTTCCTAAGGTTGCCACACTAGAATTATGGAAAAAGCAGTGATAGTTTTTAACACCTCCCTGACATGTAATGAGGACCACCTGCAGCGTATTATTGCTATCTCTGGACAGTATTATGCAGTTTAGGAAAGAGCCCCTTAGTTGTGAGATAGTTGATGAAGTCTAAATTTAGCCTGTATAGTTCTAAAAATCTCACATTATCAGAATGAAATCAGGGGGAGATAGCAAGAGTGAAATTGAAAGTACAGCACATAACCAGATTGTTCTTACAATCTTTTCTTTACAAGATCTGTACCTTCCTTGAGTGCGTTTGTTATTTCAGAGGTCCTGCATCCTACTTCTAGAACTGCTGCTTTTACTATTCTTTTGAAGTTTTCATTCCTTTGCTCTATGTTGATATCTGCTCTCAGCAACTATAATTACAGTATTTACTCTGAACTAACAAACTAAACTCTGCCGTGTTTTCTCACACAGCTTTAAGTTTTGGCTGTTTCCTGTGGATCAGCCTTTCCTTCTTTTCTGAAACATAGTTTTACAGTACTTCTCACCAATTTGTGACCGCTTCCTACTCTTGCACTGTTGTTTGCCTAATGTTTTTTTGCTGTAATGTCATGTAATTTGTCAGTTAGGATGAAATCTATTTCATTCTTTGTGTCATTACTTGGCCTCTTTCATTGTCTCTTTTAACCGTTAAATGCTGGGCTCTTTGTAAGATGGTAGTTCTCTCAGTATGGGCGTTTTTCCAAAATAGCCTGTTTTTAAACTTTAATATCTCGGAAACTATGGCAGTTAGGGAAACAAATTAAATACCTTATTACTCAACAACTTTTCTTCTTGATAATGGAAGTATCCCCTGGTCTTTAGGTCATCACATCAGTGAGTAATGACTTGAGGAAGAGTATTTTTCTCAGAAGCAGGATGTATTCGCACATGTGGGTGCAGCTCCGATTATAGCTTTACTCTCAGCCTGATAACTTCTCCATTACTAGATAGACCAGACACAGTGGCATCCAAGGCATGCCCTATGGCACTATTACAGAGTCCTTTCCAGGTATCCTTGGAAAGAGGCTCGGCAGGGGTGGATGAGGCAAAAGTCCATGTGAGGAAGGGATGGAATCGGATGAGAAGGGTTAAGAAAACATTGTCTTACACCTGGCAAAGTCACAGAGACGACTGAGGTATGCTTCCCTCAGCAGGCGGGAGTCTCTCCCTAGCTTTTGGTGATGGAATCAACTGCAGGCCACTTCAAATTGTGCCGCAAAAACAATTGTGGTTCCTTCCGACATCCGGTGGCCTCCCGCCATGTCTTTTGCATTGGTCCATACCGACACCCGGTGTTTAGGGATTAAAAGATGGTTTTCGTTACCCAGAGACATCTTCTCTGCATGATCCAAAAGTATCTCACATCTTGCATTCTGAATGCTCATGCCAAAATACTGTACCGTACTGCAATCTTCTTGCCTGCATTAAAGTCTCCGCCACAGGTGTACTGGGTTTTGTGCTTTTCATAGCGTCTTTTACATCTTCAGAAAGTATCACTTTCTTTGTCATCCTAAGCCTTTGGGTTGTTAATCACTTTCTTTGTCATCCTGAGCCTTTGGGTTGTAAACATATGGATTAGCTTTGTATAGTGTCTCCTTTCATTATTATTTTTAGACATGTAACTCTTTCATTTATGCCAAAGACTTCTTCAATACTGCCAGTTAGATTCATGTATGCACCCCAAATGTTACACCCCCCTCCTTCCCTTCTTTTTTTCTTTTCTTCACAGTATGTGACTGTCACATTCATTCTTTGCACCCCTTTCTGTGGAGCAGGGGTGGCTTCACTGTGACTGGTTTCTCCATTATTGATGAGAGTTAGAGGGAGTGGCCAGACAGAACTCATCATTGTGATCTTGGAGGTTTGAACCAGTTCCTTCCAGGTCCAGCTCAGCTAGCTTTGGTTTATCTCCATTGATCACATGGATTCACTAGCATCTTTGCCACAGTGAGGCAGTGTTCCCTTGAAGAATATACTTTTAGAACAACAGAGGTTTGATGTAGTCCTCATTAACCCTTTCATTAATAGGTAGATGTCCTTTCTAAGCAAAATAAAATTGTCTGGAGGTAGCCTGAGTGCCAGCAGTCTCCTACATAAGTAAGGCTTAGAAATATCAAGGTACAGTATTGTTTGATGATGGTTTTTCTGTAAAATGAAACTAGTCAGTCATTAAAAAATTGTGCCAACAACACTTTGAGATACAGTACTCAGCATACCTCCCATTGCATGATTAGAAGAAAAAAATGCTCAAGGAAAGGCTGGAGAAAGAACAAAATGTCTGGAGAAACACAAAGCTGTATTTTTGTATAAGAGATTGTGCAAAGTTATGGTGATAGGTATATAGGGAGGGAGGGAGGTAGGTCCCACCAGTGTTGATAATGTGGATATTGCAGAGAATCGATACCACCAGTGTGTGTTATCATAGAGGATCATAGATTACTGCTGCTGTCAATATAAAATCGTGAAGCATTGGATAGCATGGAGATTGTGTATTTTCGAGGCACATCTTTTCTCTGTCTCCCTGTATCTTGTATTGTAAGTGAGGTGGTGCAGAAACACTTGAAGGTTAAGGGGTTTTATTGTGACCCAGTTATTTATTTCATGTGATGGACAGAGTAACATGACCAGGATTGTCAGAGTGACAGCTAATCTTATTCTCCCCAGTCCCCTACTTCTTCTCTGCTCCATCTCCTTCTCTCATGCCTCCTAGTTTCCTTCTGCGTCTTCTGGCCCCTACACCAGAATATATTACTGCCTTGCTTCTGGTTACCTGACGTGTGTGCGTATATGTGTGTACATAGCATGTAGCATGCTTCTGACACATGAGCTAATTGTGTGTTGACATGCGTCATACATTCTTCGTCATCTGGAAGCCGGGAATGTTTTGTGATTCTCTTCGTGATGCCCCAGACATTATGTATTGTGCAAGTGGTATATATTGTGCTATGATTATATAATACCTATAACTATTACATATTGTACTATGACTATATTAATGCCTATATATCACTTGGCCATGCCAAACTGTCATACCTACGACCTGACTGTATGACAATTACACAATGTGCAGAAATATGGTACAAGTCTATTTATCTTACTTGTTAAATAATTAAGTTAAATACTAATGTAAATACATGGTATACATCATGATATTGTAAGAATTGAATGTAGTAACATAATTGTACACTATAATAGAGATATATATCTATCTTTTCTATATATTGCCAGATGCTTTAATCTCGTAAGAGGTGGCCGCAAATGATTTGCCTCCACGTTGCCCTGTCCCCTGTCATTTCATTGCCCTGCTCCCAGCTCACAGTCCCCTCTCTCATATACCTCTTCACTCTATCCCTCCATCTCATCCTTGGCCTCCCCCTCCCTCTCCCCCTCCGCACCTCACTCACACTCTCCTCATCAGTCTCTCACTCTCCATCCTCACCTCATGGCCAAACCACCTCATTATGTTTCTCCTAATGCATCCTATCACATCCACATCCACACCACAACGCTCCATCACTTCCTCATTTTTCAGTCTGTCTCTCCATGTGACTCCACATTCTCCTTTCATATAACTCATTTCCACTGCTCTCACTCTACTTCTGTCCCTCCAACAATGTCCAAACTTCACTTCCATACGTTAGAGTTGGTATCGTAGTACTGTCATGTAGTAACTTTTTCACTTCCATGCTCACTTCCCTGTTTCTTATCACTGTTTTCAAGGAACCAGCAATCTTTCTTCCTTATTGTACCTTTTCAAGCACTTCACCCTCTAAACTTCCATCCTTACTCATCACGCTACCCAAGTATGTAAATGCACTCACATTTCCCATTTCCTCCTCCTCCAGCCTCACTGTACATTCACTGACTTCACATCTCTCGAAGACCATAACTTTACTCTTCCCTACATTCACCTTTAGATTCCCTTTCATACACACACTCCCACACTCATCCACCAAGCCTTGCAGCTCCCCTTCGTGAAGATGAAGGGGAGCTGCAGTATTATCTGCAAACAACAGTACAGGGAGTTTCCAAACACTGCCCTCTCTTACTAGGGCTTATCCAACATACACTGGCCTAGCTTGTATCCCTTTAATAACCCCATCCATATACAGATTGAACAACCATGGAGACATTACACATCCCTGCTTCAGTCCTACCTTCAAATACAAAAAGTCACTGAGTTCACACTCCACACCACCGCAACCTTAGCACCCTGATGCCTACTCTTCATGGCCTTCAACGGCTTCCCATCCACTCCATGTATTCTTAATACTTTCCACAATCCTTGTCTATCCACCCTGTCATTTGCTTTCTCCAAATCCATGAAGGCTGCATACAACTTCTTTCCCTTCTCTATAAATATGTACGTATATACAGTTCGCTCACCTACTGCGCGAGCTCAGAGTGTGTGAATCGCATTGTGCGCGAGTGACCAAAAATAATAACAAAAAACCTTAAATGTGCAAGTTTACCTCACAAAACACGAGGTAGAGGCAAGGAGTGGCTCAAAAACGCCATTTTTCATGAGTACGTGACCCCCACACACACATACACAACGTGCCAAAAGTGTGGTAGAGGTTTGTGGGGAAGGTGCTTAAGAGGAGTCTACATTAAGATCTCGCCAATAACAACTTCGACAATACCATTTTCGGTAATAACAGTAAGTTAGAATAGATATTCAGTTTCTATAATAATGACAGTTATTTTGTGAATACCAAGTTGTTATACTGCCAGTATGTCCATAACAAGATGAGGAAAGAAACAAACAAGCAAGAAGAGGTGAAGGAAATTGCCGAAGATGTGAGCAGTAGTGAGGAGGAGAGGGAGGATCTTCCCCTCACCACCTCCCCTGACTCACCTGCCGTCGTCCCCTTCTCCTCCACTGCCCCACCTGACTCACCATCTGCCTTTCCCTCCAGCTCCACAGCCCTACCTGACTCACCTGCTTCACCTGGCATACCTGCAACCCCCACCATAATGACCGTTGCTGCATTCTGGAAGAAATGTAACATTCGACAGGCCGTAAATTTCTTTGTCAAAGCCTGGAATAATATGGCACAGGCAACCGTTAAACAAGCATGGTGCAGCCGGGGTGGCGGCGGGGGCACTCTAAGTGTGTTGCCACTCCTTGTAGTACAGCGGATAAGCTAAAAAATTGTGCACTTTTTGAGAAAAGCATGAAATTTCTAACTTAGTGCATACCATAAGATTTTTTTTTTTTTTCAGATGTGGAGGGTGATTTGACCTCTGAAGGCCATGAGAGGTCAAATCCAAGATGGCCACTAGTCCACTGGGTCTAATTTTCAAACATGTTTAATTTTGGTTAGGAGGTGAAGAAGACTGAGATAAGTCGACTTCGAGCTGGACGTTTGGCTGCCAGGGTTCAATCAATGAAGCACTCTTCTACCTTTTCATCCCTACGTGTCAAGTGGGGTTGGTGGAGGATTAGTGCCCCTCCCTGTAAAACAATTAACTCTAAGCCCTTGGCCACCCCGTCTGGGATACATGGCGTCTGGCAATGAATGAATGAATGTTTAATTTTGGAACCAAACAGCGTAGAAAAACATTAAAGGTGTCATTTCCAACTAAGTTGGGGTTGCCCATTCATTTGTTGATGCTTTTGAGAACGCCAGAACCCAGGAACATGCATTTAGATCAAGGTCAAATAATAATACAAAAGAATTAACAGAACAGACCCATGGTGCTAGCCTATTTCAATATTAATAATGAGTAATGATGATGATGATAATTGTAATGATCAAAATCTAACAGTCTCCAGAACAGAAGCACAGTGCAGTACATTTAAGTGCAGCTTTGGCACACTTGCACCGTCCAGTGCACCCTTTCTCACAACGACAGCGGATCACTTCGTGGCACGATTTGGATGCTTCAGGGAGAGTGGTCCAAAGCGGCTGCCACCCAGTTGTTTCCTTTGTCCAGCCCCATTCAGATAGTTCTGTCATCTCTGGATCCAGGACCAATGCCTGGTTCTAACAGTTCACTGGTAGCATGTGCACTTCATGTGCTGCTTGAGTGCTGCCTGGGTTGGAGGAATGTTCTCTAGGGTTCTAGACTTCTGTGTGAAGAGCTGTTTCCTGGCATCATTCACTTTTGTGCACTCTCTGGATTGGTCGTACATCAGCACCACAAATCACTCTAGCAGTAACAGTGATCCTTCACTGACCTCGCTTGGCATGCATAGGAGTTCACTGAAAGCTTATTCATCACTGGGAAAGACTTCCAAGTTTCCCAGGCAGTCTTCTTTCCTCTGCCAGCGAATGCCGATACAGTGTCACACCCGGTGAAAGCGTGAAAAACTGGGAGAGTGAGAGACTGTTGGATTCATTGTGGCAGCCATTTCATGAACAGCTATGTACCGGAAGCTTGATCCAACACCAAAGGCAACCCACAGCTCTTCAGGAGCTATCTTGCTGAATGAAGCCACAGCCAGTACTACCACATCAGTATCAACGGTACGTATGGTCACCTTCTTACACCCCTTCTGCCACATGCAGAAGTAGATGAGTGTCAGCCTCCTCTTGTGAACATTGGGCAAGGCAAGCCAGGGATGACTCAGCAGGAGAGCAGAGAACTCCACATTCATCTGTTGCATACAGTTCCTTGCCCACTGCCAGAGGAAGCTGAACAGCTTTGCATGACAGGAAAGCAGACAATTAGGTTTTGTTCTCATCACATTGAAGGAAGTCCTTCCAGTTCTTTGGCATCACAGTAAAAGGAGCCACCCTTTTCCTGTTGCCCTTTCCCTGCTTCTGTCTGGTTGAGGCTTTCAGGCTGGCAGGTAAGTATACATCCCAGACAAGGTCAGTGCGATTGCTTTTCTCAAGTTGAGTAGAGATATATGGTGCAAACACTCTTTCTTCATACTCTTTAAATGTTCTTTATGTTCCAGGATTTAGCATTTGATCCACAGCTGCACCATCAAGAACTGTTGCATCAGCCATAGGCACACTATTGTTTTCGAGCAGATCTGATTCCAGGCAGCAGAGTAGCTCTTCATTAATCCCAATCCAAATTTTTCCTTCAATTGACAGAGCTAGCAGTGCTGCCTGATTTTCACGGGAGAAGAAATTGTCCATGTCTTCATCTCATGTTTGACAGGAGATGTACAGCCTCGAAAAGAGACCACATTTACTTTTCAGTCTGCAAGCTGTGCCTTCTGTTTTGACTTAATCTTGACTGGTGGCCTACTGAACAGTGGCAACTTGTTCTTTGGAATCATTTGGGTGACAGGTGTTGTGCACTGCGCTAGTCTTTCTGTCACAAACTTGGTGTACTGCTCCTCACAAAGGGTCTCGATCCTTCTCACAGTTTCAGCCACTTGGGTGTCCATGATGTCCCTTGTGTCAGTGACTAGTAGATCTTGACTGTGTTCTAGAAATGGATTCCCCATCTTTTCCAGCACTGTCACAAGGGCCTTAACTTCCTTCAGGAATGCTGCTTGCACTCCAGGTTGGCTGGCCATGGTGATGGTGTCCAGTGTCACTAGTACCATGCTGTTGCTTTATGGCTTGTTGTTCAAACTCTGTAGTGATCCTGAAAATTTTGGGCCCTGCTACCATCCAGCATCTGAGTGCTCCTGGATTGCCTGTCAGTCCAGTAGCCTCACCGGAACCTTTCACCATTGCATTGTTCTGCTCATGTCACTGGTCAAGTGCCATGGCAGAGAACTTGTTGCTGGTTTTTTGCACCACAGAATTTCCATACTTAAATTCTGCCAGGACATCTGGGTGTATTTCAGCAAGAGTCAACATGTCACGGATGTGTACGGGTCATCTGCAGTAGTTTGTGTGATCTAGGGCAAACATCCAGGGCACAATCTGTGTCAGGGATTCCTCGTACAGCTGGAAGTTACCTTCATGAAATGACCTCATGTATCGCAGCAAGAGAAGCTCCGGTGACAGGGTCTTAAGCCAGTAGTCAAAGTGGATCCTGGCCTTTGCTCGCTCTATGCACCACTCCTCAAATGGCAGACTATCAGCTTGCATGGCATCAGTATCATCAGATTCGCATTCTTCATTGTTAGCTTGTTGGAGGGGTATGTAAAGGCTTGCAGCTATGACCTAGTGTGCATGGCGGGTCTTGGTGACCTGGCTAGCATGTATGAAGGAATTTGCTGTCCCGGAACTTGCAATGTCAGCCTGTACCAGGGCATTTGTCCAGCAGCTGTCTTCCAGCCAGTCTCCCAACAACTTCAGCATGGCCATCTCGATGTGTAGACCACCGAACATGATCACAAAGTGATCCTCTCCATGAGCTGCTGGCCAGGTCCACTGGATCTCCTTAGCAAGAGCATATAATGGTTGATCAGCAGCAAGGACAGGACTCTGACCAGGGTTCACATGCTGAACTGCTGCCTTGACAATGTCCATGGAGTGCCATATCATTGCCACTGAGTGTTCATTGTCAAGAAACAGAGAGAATAGTGCAGTGATTGCTGCTGGTGGGATGACACCTTGATGCATGTCAGCATGGTAGGCAGACCATGATATCCCGCCATCCATGGTAGACGTTTTAATAGCTGTCTTGACTTTCCTGTCTTGACTTCTGTGGCAGCTGCAGCAGCCAGGAGGTTAGAAGGTCTCACGGGAGCTTGTACTGCTGGCGCATTGAAGTCCTTTGTCTTGAGGGCAGCTGGTGGCACAATTCTGTAGGCTGATGGCAGAGGTGTCACTGACTTGGTGGAAGAACCCCCCTGACTAATCACTAGTATACCACGATCTTTTCCACCATGTGAGTGAGACGGATGCTGCATGAGTGATATTCCGGTGCCATGAAAGGAATCTTTGGCTGTTGCAGAACTTGGATCGTGATCAATGTTGTCCATAGCTGTTGTTGTGAACAGTCCATAACGCAACTTTGGTGGGCACACTACACCTTCCTCCTTAAAGTGCTGGCAGACTCCATTGGCAATGTCTGATGTGAGTTGCAACAGCCTGTCATAGGAAACACACAATCCCAGATTGAACAGTGTGTCAACCAATGTTCTACTTCGTATAACTGCATGGATCTTGAGGGACAGATAGAGGAGGAGTGGAGTTTCTCAGCTCTGGCTATGACATGCTGAGCGTGGTGAACCCACATTCCGTGCATGCTTCACACTGTTGAACATAATTAATTGGGAGATTGCTAGGGTAGGTTTTGTGGTGGTTGTGTGAGCCAGCTGAGTCTGATGCTTGATGTTTGCCCCATCAAGTATCATGTTAACTAGAGCCAAGAGGGATGGTGGCACTGCCTACTCCTGGCAGTTTGCTTGTAACGATCCATCAAAGGAGAAATCTGAGTCAAAGATCTCTTTACGCACCACCTGTGCTGCTCGCATCAAGTGCATGGCATCACTGTCGTGATGACAGGCCATCATGAGGGCTGGTCCAATGTCCTTCTCAAAACCAGGAAGTGTGTCTCTTCCCTCTGAATGTGCCCTCAGATTAGGAAGTGCAGAAAGCAGTTGCTTTTTCAGTCTGATGGTATGAATCCGTTTCTCTACAGTCAGACCAAGCTGCTCCAGTCTGGACTTGTACAGCTGAGCAATGTCTGTCAGTTTGAACACAGGAGCACTGTCCTCATCACTGTTCATGTCTTCCAAGAATGCCACTAACTCAGCAAAGGCTATGCCATGAAGGCAAAAATCATCCCCCTCATTGCCTTTGGGTGTTGTACAGTGAATGCAGACAGCTGTGAGGGTACTTGGCCTCAATGGCAGTCATGTTTCCTGCTGAAAGTTTGGCCAAAAGAGCAGTATCCTCAAGTTCAAGGGCACACCTTCACACATTTGTGTCAAAGTTGTAGGTTGATGCATTATGCAAGCCAGCAGAACCAGCAGGCTTATCGCAGAAGAAACAAGTAGCTTTGTGGACCGTGGATGTCTGTGAGCAGATCGTGTGTGCACAGTACTTTGTTGTTGTTGTGAGGTACTTTGTTGTTCTGTAGTTAAATCTCCCCAACTTTGTTCATCAAACGCCTTTTTGTTGAATTTTAGCTGACATTTCTTGTGCCACTCAGCCCTGTGTGCCTTCAGAGTGGACTCTATGCCACTCCCATCATCCAGTTGCTCCAGGTTGAGGTCCATTGGCATGTGCTTAAGGGTGTGGAATCTGAGAAGGTCTTCTGCCAGGGATACATAACCACTACCAACAGGCTGTTTCATTGATCTGAATGGACACTGTAATGGTTCACCTTTTACTTCATGACAGAGGACACAAATGTCCCAGTTAGTGGTAGGGGGTGGCTTGGATTGCTTGGCTGTAGAAGGCTGGGTAGGGTCCATCAGGATGTGACGGTTCGACACGGTTGCAATTAAATCACCACAGCAGGATAGAGGACTCTGAAACACAAAAAACACAATTTTGGCACCAACCACCATACCACATTTTAAATCTAGGGTATCTTAAATGAGGTGGATAACCACAACATAGCTAGCTTGGTCATTATTTTGTTGACATAATAGTGGTCTAGCTACAGTTTATAGCCAACTCTGTGAGATAGATTATTAGCTAGTACTTATTTGACCTCACTTTCTAAGCTAGTGGATTAGCTTGCTAGCTGGCTAACCAGCTATAACTACTCTTTAATTGCAAACATTAGCATATGCTTTATGATGCACTTTTTAAAAAATAAAACATCAGTTATATGACATAAATATCAACCTTTTCACCTGAATTCGAAATGAAGACCAATATTACAATTTTGGGAAATAACTTACCACAGTGTTATGACTTGATAGGTTGGTTTTGTTGACACCTGATGCCTGGACTGCAGTGTGCTGCAAATGGTATCCAGGATTTATTTATTAGTAAGGCTGAACAAAACATAGAACTCTACCGATAATATACCCAACTAGCATGGATATAAACAATACATAACTATGCCACATCCCACATCCACCACAAGCAAACACACACACACACACACACACACACACACACACACACACACACACACACACACACACACACACACACACACACACACACACAAGCTAAATACAGTGACACCACTGGGTGTTCATTTACAAATGTCAATTGATTGCTTATTTTTTGGTAAATTTTTACCTAGACCTTGACCTAAATGCATTTCCTTGAATTCTGGCAACCTCAAAAGTATCACCAAATGAATGGGCATCCCCAATTTAGCTGGAATTGACACCCTAAGTGTTTTTCTACACTGTTTGGTTCCAAAATTCAGTGTGTTTGAACATTAGACCCTGTGGACTGCCGGACATCTTGGATTTGACCTCTCACGGTCCTCAGAGGTCAAATCTGACTTCCCTCCACATCTCAAAGTAAACATTATGGCATATACTAACTATTCTAGAAGTTTCATGCTTTTCTCAGAAATTGCACAATTTGTTCTAATATGAGAGCTTATCCGCTGTACTATTGGAATCCCTGTTATGTAAGTCCATCAGGCTTGTTGTCTACTGTTGTTAAGGTGACTGCCCATATTTTTGTTATTGTAGCTATATTTGTAGTACAGTGTCTGAAAAATTTGACCTTTATTATGTCTCTAAGGGCCAAAAAAGGTCCAGGTATGAGGGGGTGCCGCCCATGTGTAATTTTTCCAATAAGATTATGTATTCTCAGTGCACGAATTCACACTGTGCGAGGTCGCGGACCGCCCAATCTCTCGCGCACTGTGCGAGCGAACTTATGTATAAATATATATATATATATACTTATTTTGTGGAGTGGAAGACATACTTTTTTGTCTCAAAATCACCTTCAAATATCTGCATGCGTCCTGGAGGTGAGACTAAGACCTTGGCTCCATTTAGAAGAATCACTTATACAGAGGATCATCTTACTGTTTGGCAGTCAAGTATTTTTTTTTAGTATAAACACCTTTGATTTATTGTAAAAAGTTACATTCTATCTATCTATCTATTGCCAGATGCCATAATCCCGTTAGGGGTGGCCATTTGACTCTGAGTTATTTGTTTTACAGGAAGGGGCACTAACCCTCCACCAACCCACTTGATGACACGTAGGGAGCACGTAATTGTTTGGTTATATGGTTACCACCCAGCGTTGTAAATGGTTTCTTGGCTTACAGGAAACCATTAGGCTTGTCACTCAATGTAAAGCCACCTGTAAAGGAAAGAAAAGCAATAAGAAGTGACAGGAAAGATGGGAGAAACAGGAAGAAAAGTTACATTCACTTGTGTATATACTCAGATTTTACAATTAGAAACACCCAGGCTCAAGAAAAAATTTAGGGTTTGTTTATAACTGGCCATGTGACGGTCTGGGGGTTTAGCGGTATAGCAGTTTAGCAATTTAGCATCGAGCATACACCCTACTTTAGCAGGCTAACATGATCACTGGTGAACTCCCTGTTAACCTTCTGAAATGCAGTCATGATCACTTTGCTTGCCATCCACTTAATAAGTAGTAAAGTTATCATACTGGAGTTGATGGCTAGCATGACATTTGAGTCATTGTAACAGACGTCTGTCTCTCATGGAAATTCAATAACCCTTGTTTGGCTGGCTTCTCTCACTGATATTTTGTTTCATTTGAACAAGAATATAATAGAAGGAAACAGTATTATATTACCATTACTGAAAAATGGGAAAAACAACTGCAACATTAAACAGTACTGTCTGAAATTACAGCTTTTTAGCAGTTTAGCAATTTATTAGTTTAGCACCTAGCGTTCCCCCAACTCTCAGAACATGATCACTTCTGAACCCCTTGCTAACCTTCAGAAAGGCAATAATGATCACTTCACTTGGCATCCAGTTACAAACTAGCAAGGGAATCATATTGGAGATGTTGGCTAGCATGACTTTTGTTGAGTCATTATAACAGACGTCTGTCTCATATGGAAATTCAAAAACCCTTGTTAGGCTGGCATCTCTTACTGATATTTTGTTTCATTCGATACAAGAGCATCATAGAAGGAAGCAGTCTTATATTACTGTTAGTGAAAAATGGGAAAAACTGTTGCAACATTAAATAATACTTCCTAAAATTACAGCATTATTAGCAGTTTAGCAATTTAACAGTTTAGCACCTAGCGATATGGAAATTTGATCACCCATGTTAGGATGGCTTTAGGTACTTTTAGGGTACATAAAATAGTGTAAAAGTTCATTGTAATTGATTTTTGAAAACTTGGTTGTGTTGTCTGTGATTCTAAAATTCAGTACATGCAGGCATTTGAAGACATGCAGGCATTTGTTTTGGAGATATAGTGTATTCCTTCACTTAATGGCCTTTGTATTTTCTTAAATGAATGAAAGAACGGGTTTTATTGAGTTTTGTGTCTTTAAGTTCATTTCACGAAAAATAATACTTATCTCTATATACTGATACATATTTAGTGTACTTTAATAGAGATGAACATCACGTCTCAAATTATTGTACGAAAGGAATCGAACACTTCGGACTTCAAATATAATTTCATAAACAAACCAGTAGTGTTAAGATGGTGTCGTGGTATGGAGTAACATTTTATAAGGAAGGGGTTGTTTGTTTGTTTTCTTGTCTTGTACCCTTCTTTTACATAAAAATAAAGACACCAAACATATATATACAGTACTGAAGAGAGAGTCTAATGTGTTAAGATTGTGTCATGGAATGCAGTAACATTATGTAAGGAAGGGGTTGTGTGTTTTCATGTCTTGTACCCTTCTTTTACTTAAAATTAAAGAAACCAAAGACAGATATACAGTACTGGATAGAGATTCTGAAAGGTGAGTGTGTATTTTAGTGAAAAATACTCATCGAGCAACCTTTCTGTTGTCTTGGTCAAGACATACTTTATTTCTCAGAACATCCCTTCCAGAATTAGGGTGCATCTTTCACACTGCAGCATCTAACATGCCACAAAACACGGTATATATATATATATATATATATATATATATATATATATATATATATACAGTGGGCGCCATAAATACTGGGACCTACCTCTCGTTACATTCACCAGCACTAGTGGGATGGACAATTGTATCTAATAAAAAATGGAAACAAATGGAAAACTTAAAGAAAAACACCCTAGTAACCAGTCATCTCCCCTTTTGCCTGCAGAACAGCTTTAATCCTTCTAGGCATGCTCTCACACAGGTTGATGAAATACTGAAGGTCCATGTCTTGGCACCATACATGCTTGATCACCTCTTGAAGATGTGACAATGATGTCACTTGCTCATCCCTGACTTTAGTTTTCAGGACTTTCCATGCATTTTCAATTGGATTTAAGTCAGGACTTGCCTGGCCATGGCAGAACACGTACGTTGTTGTCCTCAAGGAATTTGGTCACCTTCTTAGCATTATGACAGGGGGCACTGTCATGCATAAATGTTGAGGTGGTATGAATGTTATGAGCATTAAGCATGTGATCACGTAACACCTTGATATAATGATCAGTATTTATTGTAACGTTCTTTGGCAGGAAGAACAAACCCCCCCTATCTAAATTACCACTGCAGCACCCCCAAATCATCACAGAAGCACTGCGCTTCACGGTCTTGATGGTGTAGCGTGGGTCATAGCGGTTTCGCCTAAGAGGTCGCCTTACTCGTAGTCTGTGTGATGTGAGAACATGGAAGATGCTTTCATCGGACCACAACACTTTCTTCCAATCTTCCATAGTCCAGTGCTTGTGATCCTGGGCGAACTTAAGCCGCTTACGCCGCATAGCGTCCGTGAGAAGTGGCTTTAGGGCAGCAACACGACTAGGAAGTCCAAGGTGGTGCTTGAGGCGGTGTTGAATGGTGCGGATGGCAACATCATTGAGCAGCTGTGGATATAATTTCTTTAGGTCTCTTGCTGTCGATCTTGGGTTACGTGTCACAGCAATCTTCAGGAGTCAATCAGTTAACTGTGAGGCCTTGCGTTTCTGACCAGAACGCTTTTTATACTAAGGTATGGCAGTGGGTGGCAGGTAACGTGCTGCAACAAGCAACCTCATGATGGTCAATTTGCCTTGACCAGTAAGCCTCATTATTTCCTTGATAGGCACGTTTTTCTCTCGCAAAGCTAAAATACGAGCTTTCTCAATATCACTGAGTTGTGTGGGACCCATGTCCGACCACTGGTATAGCCTGTGGGTGGCGCAAAAGTTCTGAGGGGAAAATACTTGGGAATGCAAGGTCACAAAATGCAACAAACATCCTCCTTATTCTATCCTGTGGGCGCACTGAAGCTCTACCCTGCTCTCAATAGTGTTGCCAACCTAAGAGAGTTGCTAGGTACCGCTAGATACCACCACAGCATAGCATAGGATTTTTAATGCAGTTAATATTGGGACCAACTTTTATTTATTGTAAAGGCAGGGTGGTCCCAGTAATTACGGCTCCTAGTGTGTGTGTATATATATATATATATATATATATATATATATATATACACACTGCATAAATATATATATATATATATATATATATATATATATACAGTACCCTCGCGTCCAACACGCGTTAGTCCAGCACGATTCACGTCCAGCACGTAGAGCAAATAATTAGTATTATTTAATACAGTTTAATTACTGCAACACGAGTGTGTTAGCATAACACGCACAGAGCTCCGAGAAGTGGGTGAAATCCGCAGAGTTTACCTCTAGCACGATCACCCCCGGTCCAACACGGTCATACTGGACATTCCCATGATGATGATAGCCAATGAAAACTTCTGATCAAGTAGCCTTCCCCGCCCGCTATCGTGACGTGATCACGATGCCGCCCAATTAAAAACGCTTCTGCTGTCATGTGATGTTTTGTTTAAATTTCTCCCGCCACAGTGCCACTCAGTCGCATAATTCGCATTGGAAGGTGCTTTTTTCTTGCTGCATTTTCTGCCCTTGTTACTGCATTTTACCCTGCTCACAATGCCTAGGAAGCCTTCTGAGAACCCCAAGAAGCGTCAGCACCTCCCTCAGGCCACCAAGCTAGAAAGCATCGAGAGGAAGAAGAAAGGGGAGAGGAAAGTTGACATTGCCAAGGCCTACGACATGCATGAAGCCAACGTGAGGACCATAATAAAAAACCAAGACAAGATCCTGGCAGCAGTGAAGGCTTACAAAGTGCTAGGACAGGCAGAAGCAGGACCTTCCATGGCTGTGGACGAAGATAGTGATTCTGAGTGTGATTTCGATGGATTTATGAGGGAGGTTGAGGAGAAGCAGCAGCCATCCTCCGGGGACCCAGTAGGACTACCTACAGCCTTGGATACCACCTTCCATTCCCAGCAAGCCCACCAACACTATCCTAAAAGGTTAGTTATCATTCATAGCACAGTACCTAGTTATCATTCATAGCACAGTACCGTTTATTATAATTACAGTAGTACAGTACCAATATATGTATAGGTATATGGTAGGTATTTAGGGTGACTTTTCCTAGGGTTGCTGACATAATTCATTTTTCCCCATAAGCTCTATTGTTTGTCCAACACGTGACCCGTGCATGACAATATTACCGTGTTGGACGCGAGGGTACTGTATATATACACTGTATAAATATATATATATATATATATATATACACTCAATCCTCGTAATTTGCGGCAATTGGTCTGGACCACTGCTGCGTTATACAAAGTCCGTGGTTTATAAATAATAACTCTTATGTGAAAAATGAATTTGGGTCTGGACTTTTGCCAACCACCCCCCACAGCACCCTACCTACACCTATCTAGGCACCATCAAACACAAACATACAAATTTAGGAATATTTAGTGCATGTATTTAATAGAATTAAGCAATGTTAAGGGATCTCACCTTAATCCTATGACGATATTGCTTAAGTGAATGGAGTGGGGTGGTGTTGGGAAGAACTTAGAACCTCTCAGCATGAGGTGGGGGTGCTCCTTTCTCAACACGACAAATGAGCTCCAAATGTTGACTGTACGACAACGGCAGCTGCTTCTTGATGCCATACTTCTTAGAGCGCTTCATTGGGGGTTTGGGAGGGGCCATGGAAGGTAGGAGGCGGGGGGTAAGGTGCACAAAAAAAGGCAGGTAGCTCTCGTACTCCACGGCGATGATCTGTAGTGTGCGGACTGGCGGGAAGAACAACAACAACGTGCCGGCATTAGTATGCACACTTGCCACCAGGGACGGGTGGTGATTGGTTGTTGGGTCGCGATTTTCAAATTGAATGCCGCGGTTTACGATTCTTCTTGGAAAAGGCCCACTTCAGTGCCTAGGTCCTCGATTTTTGTGACAACAGCAATTTAAGGATGCAGGCAGTCTGACGGCCACTTAGGCGTGATTTACGAATCCGTGACTTATAAACATGCGATTTACAAGGATTGAGTGTGTATATATATATATATATATATATACAGTATATATATATGTATAAATATATACAGTAATCCTACCACTAGCCGATGTAACAGAGCCAAAGGCATGTCTGGAAAGTGGTCCCGTCTGGATAGTCGGCCCCTGCCTCCTGGACTGGTACTTATGGACCCTAACCGAGCCTAAAGCCACCTAAATAGCTCCCTACCAGACATGATTAGCACCTATTTAAACCTATTTAAGATCGTATTCACACCAGTAATGGACATAAAGCATGATATAAATGAAAAGGAACCAAAGAATGAGGAATTACAATTGACTGTACCACAGCCAGTGTACTTACAGCATGTCTGTGGCTGTCTTCTCTAAAGGCTTTGGCAGTGGTGAAAATGCTCTTGAAGCATGTACAGTAATCTAGTGTTGTGCTGCACTTACAGTAATTCTTTGCACTGTGAGTTATAATTGTTTAACACTACACACTGTTAATTGCACCAGGCCAGTTTCAGCCTTCAGTTTGCACTCCATGGTTAATCCTTTGCATTCTAAATTCTAATTTATTAACACTGCACAATACCATAAATTCCCGTGTGGTCTAGTGGCGAGGTATTGCAGTTTATTCACTGTTTATTCACAAAAAACGAGCACATGTAGCTTCCACTGCGATAAGCATCTTCTCACGATCGAAGTTAGGCAGTAACTGTTTGTGCCTTGGTGGTGACGGGGAAACAGAGTTGCCAGATCACAACAGCCACATTACCAAACTCCTCATTTTTCATTGCCAAATTTAACTTTTCATTACCTAATTCGTAAAGCTAGCATTTATTCTTCACTAATTACAGTAATCCTTCCACTATCTGACGTAATAGACCCAAAGGCATGTCCGGAAAGTGGTCCTGTCCGGATAGTGGGCACCAGCCTCTTGGACTTGCACTTATGGACCCTAACTCAGAAAAACACCTATACAGCTCCCTCTGGACATGTGTAGCACCTATTTAAGACCCAAATCACTCCAGTAAGGGACATAAAAGACTGAAATAAATGCAAAAGAACCATAAAATGAGGTTTTTGAAATAGGTTTATACAATATTAAACATTCTGGGTACTTACAAGTCCCTGGTTCCTGGACTGGTAGTTATGGACCCTAACCTAGCCTAACTCAGAAAAACACCTCCCTACTGCACATGCATAGCACCTAAGACACTACATATTCACACCAATAAGGGACATAAAAGAGTGAAATGAGGTGTTAGAGGTAAGTACATTATGGAAAATTCAGTACAGTACAGTATTAAACATTCTGCCTACTTAAAGCAAGTCCATGGCCATCTCGATGAATAACCGCCTCCTCTTAGACTCTGACAGTAAAAAGGATTTCCTGAAACACTTGCAGTACACTGTTCATGAAGTCTTGCACTTAACTTAGTCATTCGTACTCAGAAGTCCATTCTCTTCACACTGCGCACTCTTGTCTTACTTATGCTCCATTGTAACTTAATAAGTGTTGCACTCTGCACTTTAAGTCTTTCCACTCATAAAACTAATTTCAAAACAAATCACACAAGTTTATTTACGTTAATTTTAGCCCCAAAATTGTTTGTCTTTTCACTCAAATTTCTAATTTCTTAACAATACTTTATGCACTGTTTTTCTTTCACTGCACAACACTAAATTCCCGTGTGGTCTAGTGGAGAAGTTCTTGCCGTTTAATCACTGTCAGAGTCTGAGAGTATCGCTGGGTCGTGGTGATGGCGTACCTACTGCAGACGACTCAGAAGATAGACGCAAACTCACGTCGAGCGGTGACTCCACCGTGGCTGATGTGCTGGGCTGTGGCTCGGAGCATGAGGGCCTGTCTTGGGGAGGCAATGGAGTGGAGCCAAGGCTGGGCACAACGGGGATCACGGGCCTGAAAAAGCTGTCAATCGTTGATTGACGCAAGGAACGACGATTCTGACGATTTATGATGCGCTGCCTGAAAGCAGCACTTCCTCCACAAGTCCCAAGGGCCCCGTCTCCTTGTCGCAGTCCGGGTGTTCCAGGTAGTCCAGAAAGAACTCTAGGTGTTCCCGGAGTGCGCTCAGCTTGGGGATGGTTGGAGTTGTGTCATGCTGAGAGGAGTCCGCATCATCGTCACCGTCCTTGTCAGAATCTTCAAGCTGGGTACTGACACCTGCAACTGAAGATGCGATCTCGATATCAGACAGGGTCTGATACCCAGGATCATCCTCGTCGTCATCCAACCACTCATGCACTTCGTCCACATCAACATTGTTGCCGTGCGCATGTAGACGTGCACGGAAGTCATCCACGTCGAAACCTAGGAAATCGTGCTCCACATCCATTCCGAGAAGCAGACGAGACCAACCATTTTCTAGAGTCTTGACAGGGATTTCCCTCCATGCACTGGCCCAGTTGTAAATGGCAGACTTGATGTTGTAGCAGTGAAGGTTTTCCAAAGTCCGCTGGCCTCACATGTCCTGTCCCTCCCGCTCGTCCTCGTCCTCAAGAACAACCATCACCTCGTCCAGGAACTTCCGTCAGTATAGGCTCTTCGATGCCACGATCATTCCTTGGTCCATTGGTTGGATGAGAGCAGTAGTGTTAGGTGGCAGAAACATGCACCTAATGCGGTCATTCTCAGCCACCAAGTCCTTGTCGCACGGGTGGGCAGGTGCATTGTCGAGGAGAAGGAGGGCCTTTACCTGGTCGCGTGGGATTCCCAGTTTCTCCGTCTGGTAATGTATGACCTCCTTGACGAAATGGCGGTGGAACCAGTCTTTGAAGATGTGGGCTGTGAACCATGCCTTCAAGGAATGGTACCAGATGACAGGAAGGACATCCATCACCCCACGAAGACACCGAGGCTGCTTTGCATGGCCAACAATAACGGGCTTAAGCCGGTGCATGCCGTTAGCATTGGCACAACACAAAGCAGATATCCGTTGCTTGGAGGGCTTGCGGCCAGGTACACGCTTCTCCGTCCCCTACCCCTTGGGGGAAGGGGGGTTTCAAGAATACTCTCCCAGTATCCCTGCTTGTCGTATGAGGCGACTAAAAGGGTTGGTGGTGGGTTAGTGCCCCACCCCGTAGAAAGAACTAACTAAAAAAGCGAATAAAGCACCTCAGACCCGGACGGACCATACGTTGACGACTAAGGAACGGACAAAGGACATTCTTAGGGTGGGGACATGGAATGTGAGAGGAGTGAATGATGAAGTGAGAGAGATTGTTCAGGTGCTTGAGGATGCAAAAGTGGATATATGTGGATTGACTGAAACTAAATGGAAAGGTGAAAGGGTGGGAGAATGGGAATATGGTTTAGGTATATGTGCAGGAGTCAATGAGAATGAGAGGGCAAGAGAGGGAGTATGTCTGATGATAAGCAAGAAGTGGAAGGAGAATATAAGAGAGTATGGAACAATGGGTGCAAGGATTGTATGGGTGAGGATGAAAGTAGGTATACAAGCGTGGGCGATTGTATGTCTGTATGCCTCGACAGAGGATCGAGTGGCAGAAGTGAAAGATGAGTTTTGGGCGAGAGTAGAAGCATATATCGACAAGTTTGAGAGGAGCGAGAGAGTGCTGTTGATTGGAGACACGAATGGCAAAGTTGGGAATGTATGAGTGGATGGAGTGGTTGGTCAGTGGGGTGTGCCAGCTGAAGTAGATGGGAATGGTAGTGCTTTGGTGGACATCTGTGCTTGTAAGGGGTTGGCAATAGCCAACACCTACTTTCGTCATGAGATGATCCACCGGTATACATGGAGAGTAATGAGGAGGATGGATGGCGAACTTGTTGAACGAAAGGCAATGATAGACTACATGTGTGTGGATGAACGAATGAGAAGACAAGTGTTGGATGCAAGAGTGCAGAGAGGGTGGGGGAATGGAGTCTCGGACCATCACTGCAAAGAAAGTGGTAGAAAAGACGAAGGGGAAGACAGGAGGAAGCAGCTCCTGTGAGAAGAGTGGAGAAATTGCAAGATAGTGAGAAAATGACAGAGTATAAGAGCATAGTGGAAGAAAGATTGGGAAGGTATAAGCTAGAGCAGATGGAAGGGGTGGAAGACGTATGTAAGATATTCACGGAAGAGATAGGCGCAGCATGTGAGGCGGTTTGTGGAGTGAGGAGGAGATGCAAGGGTGTGCAAGGGACAGCATGGTGGAATGATGAGGTGAAACGAGCTGTGGAACAAAAGAAGAAGACATATAGTGAATGGCTAGTGAGTAGAGGTAGGGGAGAAGATGAGAGAGAGAAGAGAGGGGTATATGTGAGCAGAAGGGAGGTTAAGAGACTGGTGAAGGAGAGTAAGAAGAAAGTGGATGAAGAGTTTGAGAGGAATCTGAGTGTGAAATGGAGGGAGAGTAAGAAATTGTTTTGGAAGGAGGTAAAGAAAGTAAGGCAGTGTGAAAGGGGAAATAGTAGGTGAGTGAAAGATAGGAATAATAGATTGTTGGTGGAGAAGAGAGAGAAATTGAGGAGATGGAAAGAGCACTTGGAGGATTTGTTGAATGTAGAGATTGAGAGCAGTGCGAGTATAAGTGGTCGGGGAATGGCTGGGAGAAGAAGAGATGAGAGGAGGGAGGAAGAGATCAGTAGGGCAGAAGTAGTGGAAGCGATGAAGAAGATTAAGTTGGGAAAGGCCCCAGGAATTGATGGAGTGTGTGGTGAAATGCTTAGGTATGGGGGTGAGATTGTTGTGGAGTGGATATGGAAGTTGTGTAGATTGGCTTGGGAAGAGGGAAGGGTTCCAGAAGACTGGAAATCAGGTATAATTGTTCCTTTATACAAAGGAAAAGGGGAGAGAGAGGTATGTGGTAACCATAGGGGTATTTGCTTTCTTAGTGTGACTGGTAAAATATATGGTAGAATACTCATTGATAGGGTTAGGCATATGACAGAGGAGCTAGTTGGAGAAGAACAAGGGGGATTTAGGAAAGGGAAATGTGTGTAGATCAGATATTTGTTCTAAGATGTTTAGTGGAGAAATATCTAGAGAAGGGAAGGAAAGTTTATGCTGCCTTCATGGACTTGGAGAAAGCTTATGACAGAATAGATAGGCAAGGTATGTGGAAGGTATTAAGAATATATGGAGTGGAGGGGAAACTGTTGAGTGCTGTGAAGAGTATGTACGAGGGAGCTAGGGCTACGGTGCAAGTGGAGGGTGAGCTGAGTGAGTTCTTTGATCTCAATGTGGGACTGAAACAGGGTTGTGTGATGTTTCCATGGCTGTTTAATATATACATGGATGGGGTTGTAAAGGAGGTGCAAGGTAGGGCAGTGGATGTGGGGGTGACTCTAATGAATGAGGGTGAGATTTGGAAGATTCTGGTGTTGCTGTTTGCTGATGATACAGTATTATTGAGTGAAGATGAATGGGAGTTGCAAGGTTTGGTGAATGAATTTGGGACAGTGTGTAGGAGGAGGAATCTGAAAGTTAATGTAAACAAAAGTAAAGTTATGGTGTTTGAGAGAAATGAAGTCACAGAGTGTGCAGTGAGGTTGGATGGTGAGGATATGGAGAATGTGAGTGCATTCAATTACTTGGGTAGTGTGATGAGTAAGGATGGAACTTTGGGGGATGAAGTGCGTGAAAGGGTACAGCAGGGAAGGTTTTTGGTACACTGAAAGCAGTGATGAGAAATAGGAAGGTGAGTAGGGAAGTTAAGAAGTCACTGCATGATAGTATTGTGATCCCTACCCTGACGTATGGAAGCGAGGCATGGACCTTGCAAGAGGGGAACAAGTCAAGAGTGAGAGCAGTGGAAATGAGTTACTTGAGAGGAGCATGTCGAGTGACGTGGAGGGACAGGTTGACAAATGAAGAAGTGAAGGAACGTTGTGGGGTGGATGTGGATGTGGTTGAGAAGATTAGGAGAAATACACTGAGGTGGTTTGGACATATGAAGAGAATGGAGAATGAAAGACTGACTAAGAGGGTGTATGTAGGTGAGGTGGAGGGATGGAGTAGAGAGGTATATGAGGGAGGGGGGGGTGAGTTGGGGGGAGGGTAGTCAAATGGTGGGTGACACAGCGACTTGGAGGCGTTTTGTCTGCGGCCACCCTTTGCAGGATTAGGGCGTCGGGCTATAGATAGATAGATAGATAGATAGTCAGCATTGTAGACTTGACCGAGAGTGAGGCCCTCCCTGTTGATCAAGCCCTTCACCTTGTGCTGAAACTCCTCTACTCCATGCTCGTTAGCGTCCAAAGCTTCGCCATGAGACTTATGGTTGGTAAGGCCATGTCGTAACTTGAACACGAAGAGCCAACCCTCGGATGCCTTGAAGTCTAGGGTGTCGTGAAGCCTTGCAAACTTCTCAGCAGCAGCCTTCAGCTCTGTACCACATACCATCACACCAGCAGCATTTTTGCTGTCAATACCAAATCAACGTGGAGCGGTCGACTTCAGCAAACTTCCTCTGCACGTTGCTTTTGCTTTTCAATGAGAAGTCAGCCATGTACTGCATGAGTTTGTCTCGGTATCTCTTAATATCAAACAAAGTAGATCGGGCCAGGTTGAACTCACGGAGGATGCGTGACGAAGACCATCCCGCATCTACTTTCTCCAATATCTCCCGCTTCTTCTCCAGAGTCAAAACCACTGTCTTCCTCTTCTCAGGTGGCGGGGCCATCATCACACACACGAAGGAGAGGCACGAGAGCAGCAGGAGTGCCTGCAGCAGGTAAGGCACCACCACAAAAGCGAGCACGTGGACAGCCATGACGACGAGCGTTCACTCACGACAAGAGACGGGCGGAAAGTGGGGAGGATGCAGGGGCGCTCTAGCTGACGTCGGAGGAATGATGCACCACAACAAAGCTGTCCCACGCCGCGCACGCAAAGTTCAAATTACGGGCAGGAATTTTTTTTTTTTCCCCCCCAAATTTTTTGCGGTTTTCGGACCATTTTGGGAATATTGGATCCCGGGACGATTATGTCCGGTAAGTGGGGATGTCCGGAAGGTGGGCGTCCAGAAAGTAGAGCGATTACTGTATATATACAAGTGTAAATAAATGTAATCACTCTCCTTATAATTAACAGCATGTTGATTATTTTCATGCTATGTTGGCTAGCAGATTAATCAGAGAGAGCAAACAATCCACCATCTCCATCCTCTGTATCCTCATACATGTGAAAATACCGTTTGGTAATGCATTATTCTGATTCATTACCAAATGAATTTTTCATTACCAAACTGGACCACATTTGATAATGAAAAATACCAAATGGCAACCCTTACATGGGAGGGGGGAGGGAGAAGGGGGGAGGATGGAAAGGGTGAAGGGTCCGTGGTGTAACAGCTGTTCAGTGCCGCCGGCAAAATCAAATTACGGGTGGGAAAAATTTTGGATTTTGGGGGGATTTTTTTCTTTTTTTGGCCATTTTTGGGTTCCAAAGGTCCAGGCCCATAATGTCCGGTAAGTGGGGTGTCTGGAAAGTACATGGATTACTGTATATATATATATATATATATATATATATATATATATATATATACATATATATGTATATATACATGGTGACATGTAGAGGTGTACGATATGTAGGAGGACTACTGGGCCTTGGGAGCAGGCTGAGAAGCCTATGCCCAGAGTCGAGCACATAAAAATATATATATATATATATAAATTATATACATATATATATATATATATATATATATCATTCATTCATTCATTGCCTGACGCCAGGTATCCCAAACGGGGTGGCCAAGGGCTTAGAGTTAATTGTTTTACAGGGAGGGGCACTAATCCTCCACCAACCCCACTTGACACGTAGGGATGCCAACAGCATCTGGTGTTCCCCGGCGGTCACCCATCCAAGTACGTTGGGTCTGGTTAGTACTTGGATGGGTGACCGCCGGGGAACACCAGATGCTGTTGGCATCCCTACGTGTCAAGTGGGGTTGGTGGAGGATTAGTGCCCCTCCCTGTAAAACAATTAACTCTAAGCCCTTGGCCACCCCGTTTGGGATACCTGGCGTCAGGCAATGAATGAATGAATGATATATATATATATATATATATATATGTATATAATTTTTTACGTGTCCAACCCCTGGCAAAGGCTTCAGGGCCTATTTCTTGGGTGCAGTGACCTATCCCAAGGCCCAGTAGTCCTCCTACACCTCCACATGTCACCACATCGGCGCTAACACCTACCATCCATATTGAATACATGCTAGGGCTGTCTCATACAGGACTGGTGTATGGTATTAGTGGGGGTATTTTTATGACATGTCGGCGGGTCATCTGGTAGATCAGGAAAGTCTGCTTTTGGGAAATTCAGATCCTTAAACTGTTCCCTGCCCCAGCTGGGTTTCGATCCTGGGTCCATTAGGACTGCAGGCCGCCTCTCTACCGATTCAGCCACCGCTGAATATACAGTAGAACCTCTTTGGTCCAGACCTCTTTGATCCGGACTTCTGTTAATTCGGACAAAATTTAAAAATAATAAGCTCCAAAAATATGTTGAAAGTAATTCTAAAGTCATTTTCAGTATCGGCGTTGAAAGCGATCGTCATTCGTTTAGTCTCGGATCACGCTAGGTCGCAACATGGGCGCCTGTTTAAACACACGCTAGCATTCGTTCCATCAACTAGTTCACCAACCATTTATATTTTTACGCTGTATTTCAAAAGTTAATCCTCCTTACCATGCCCCTTAATGCAAGTGTAGCTTCTGCAATGAATAAAGGTGTTAAAAGGAGGAGTTTGCTTACACAAAAATGGGTCAGAATATTCTGCAGTGTTTAGTGATTACTGTAGGTTATTTTTTGTACTTAAATGTGCTTTACTTGTACATCAAACATTAGCTTCTTGCCCATATGGGCATTATCAATATGCCAAAGATGACAATGTATTTTTTTGCCTACATAAGCTTTATTTTTATTCCAAATATTACAGTTAATTAATTTACTTATTTTTTTGCCTACACGAGCCTTAGTCACTTACTACAATTTAAAATGCAGGCTATTTTCTTGTCATGGCCTTACCTGTAAATTATACAATACAAAACTATTGTACATGACTAGTTTGGTTATTTTAGTATCCTTTCATCTTTTGCAGTTATGTACGGTTGACATATGCCATATATGTTAATAATTAACAAACATACCATATATAGATAGTTTTTGATATGAACTGGAGTTTACCCTGATGGTCCGAACAATCTGCTAATTCCGACAACCCTTCCCCCCATATAGTCAGAATGAGAGAGGTTCTACTGTATATATATATATCTATCTATCTATTGCCAGATGCCATAATCCCGTAAGGGGTGGCCATTTGATTTTGAGTTACTTGTTTTACGGAGAGGGGCACTAACCCTCCACCAACCTACTTGTTGACACGTAGGGAGCACGTATGGTTTGGTTATATGGTTACCACCCAGCGTTGTAAATGATTTCTTGGCTTACAGGAAACCATTTGGCTTGTCACCCAATGTAAAGCCACCTGTAAAGGAAAGAAAAGCAATAAGAAGTGACAGGAAAGATGGGAGAAATAAGAAGAGAGGAGGGCAGGCACAGAAAAAGAATGATAAAGACTAAGGAAGAAGTAGGCAGCACTACATCAAGTGAGTGGATGATGGTCGCCACCACCTACCACTAATATATATATATATATATATATATATATATATATATAGGATTATATGGCATATTGCAGTGTGTGCCATGATGTCTAAAAACAGCTGAAAGACTGCAAAACTGCCAAAATTAGGAGGGGTACTGTACATATTGGTAGGATTGTGCATTTTTTTTTTTTTTAAGGATTATATTGCATATTCCAATGTGTTTTGATGTCTAAGGTGAGCCTATATTAGGAGGGGTATTGTGCATACTTGGTAGTTGTTTTGCTTTGTTTTTTGTTGTTGTTTATGTATTGTTTTTTCTGTGTGTTTTGAATTATATTTCATATTGCAATGTGTGCTTTGATCCCTAAACTTAGCCAAAAGACCACAGAACACTGCCCAGATTAGGAGGGGTGCTGTACACAGTGGTAGTTTTTTTTTTTTTTTTTTTTGGTAGGTGGGGGCACTTGCCATCCACTCATTCGATGTAGTGCTGTTCTCAGGAGTCTGCCCTTTCCACTCCTCCATCCATTTTTCCTTCCATCCTCCTCTGTCTTTCTTTCCTCCATTCTTTCCTTGTCCTTCTGCCTACGGGTGACTTTGCACTCCCTCTTCTGTCTTTCTTTCCTTCATCCTTTCCTCTCACTTCTACTCAACACTGAGTGACAAGCCAAATGCTTTCCTGTACACCAGGAAACTGTTTACTGCGCCGGGTGGTAACCATATACAGTAACCAAATTTTGGTGCCTGGTTGTTTAGTTGGTAATTACGGCACTCCAATTGGATTGAGCCATTGAGGGTTTATATCCAAGGGATGGTTGGGGTTTATTGCTCATGTAATGCCACTTAGGGATGAGTGAGGCTGGTCACTTTCATCTTAAATGTCAGGACCAATTTGCCTAGTCCCGGTCTCCTACGCTCCTCACGGGGCTACATGGGATTGGATGATGGATAAATGGATTTTTTTTTTTTTGCATACTGCAATGTGTGTATTTTGATGTCCAAAATCAGCTGAATGACCACAGAATACTGCCAAAATTAGGAGTGGTACTGTACGTAAAGGTTGAGTGTGAGTATAGGTAAGGGGGGGGAGGTGGTGGCTCAGTCGGTAGAGAGGTGGCCTGTAGTCCTACCTGACCCAGGTTCAAATTCCCACTGGGGCAGGGAACAGTTTAATGATATGAATTTCATAAAATCAGACACTACTGATCTACCAGAAGACCCGCCGACATGTAAAAAATACCTCTGCTAATACCAATATGCCAGTCCTGTATGAGACAGCCTTAGCATGTATTCAGCATGGATGGTGGGTGTTAGTGCCAAAGTGGTGACATGTAGAGGGGTATAGTATGTAGGAGGACTACTGGGCCTTGGGAGCAGGCTGTGAAGCCTATGCTCAGAGTCGAGGGGAGGGGTAAACAGTAAAGGATATTGCTCTGTATCTGGGCATTGCTCATATCTGGTCATGTCTTTGGCTGTATTATGATGGATAATTGAGGGATTACTGTATTTGCTATATACTATATGTAATATGGCTGTATACTATAAAATGGATACCAATATGGCTATATACTATAAAATGAATACATGTATGATAGCTTCTCTTGTGCAGTTTATATTGAAATTCTATAGTATTGTAACCCCATATTTTTGTTATTTTACAACAAATACATATATCATACAGTATTTACAGTATTTACATAGTTGATCTTACCTGTAATGCATAACTCATGCTTGTTTCCAAGTTTTCAGTCCTACCTTGCATTCTGTGCATAGCCAATATTAATATTGCTAATATGGTGGAGAAAATTATAAATATGGCCGGAGCTGAGCTATAAACATAATATGGATTATGGATTGAACATAATCCTACAATATTCCTCCCAAGGTTGCATTGTTTGATTGATCACTTACATGGTTTCAGACTTAGGTGTGTACTCATATTCAAATTTTGTGGTAGGTGGTGGCGACCATCATCCACTTACTTGATGTAGTGCTGCCTACTTCCCCAGCCTTTATCATTCTTTTCCTGTGCCTGCCCTTCTCTCTTCCTATTTCTTCCATCTTTCCTGTCAGTTCTTATTGCTTTTCTTTCCTTTACAGGTGGCTTTACATTGAGTGACAAGCCAAATGGTTTCCTGTTACCCAAGAAACCATTTACAACGCTGGGTGATAACCATATAACCAAACCATACGTGCTCCCTACATGTCAACAAGTGGGTTGCTGAAGGGTTAGTGCCCCTCCCCGTAAAACAAATAACTCAAAGACAAACGGCCACCCCTTACGGGAATATGGCATCTGGCAATAGATAGATAGATAGATATTCAAATTCATTGTAGGTAATGCTTGGAAGAACTTGTGTGTGTGGTTTAAAATAACGTAGTGGTTTCTAGTACGTAAGGTGGACAATGACTGGATTAGGACTGAACAGTAATCTGGATATGTATGAACCAAATGCTGATGTATGTGTTGGGGGTGTGTCTGGGCAAGTTATGAAAGCTGATTAATTTTCAGTGAAATAGAAAAACTGTGAATGTCCAATGCATTGATGATGGATGAGTTTATTTGGACCAAATGTGAAGTTGCACTGATGATGGATGTTGTGATTCTTTATGATAGCCATTTCATAAGAGACCGTCTCAGCTGGCTGAAATGTGAAGATATATGCAGGACAAAGATGAGGCCCATGCAGTGATGTACTATTGGCCACAAGTATTCTTACTTACCTCAGATTTGCCTCTCCCACATTTTGTTTGGTAATACTGACTCCATATCCAGATGTACAATATCCCACTTCATTTTCACTTCACATACTTCTAGCTATTTAATTACATTTGGACGATATTCTATTAATATTGTTATTAATCCCTCCATTCAACTAAAGTTTATTTACTTTGATATTACTTTTATATGTAAAGAAAACTGTTCTCTCCTCCCCCTTCCCCTCCTTTCCTCCCTCTCTCTTTCTATTTTGACTCCCTCCATCCCACTCCCCATTTCCTCTCTCCTTATCCCTCCCTCCTCTCTCAGTCTTCCTTCCTCGTTCTCCTCATTTTCTCTGCCTTCCATCCCGCCCCCCCCTCTCTCTCTCTCTCTCTCTCTCTCTCTCTCTCTCTCTCTCTCTCTCTCTCTCTCTCTCTCTCATACTTTACCATTTAGCTCACTTGAGGTGATCTTTCTCTCATCAGTTATGCCATTATCTGTGGGTAGTTTTTGTTAATCCCTCCACCCAGTCAATAATGTATCTAAGTCTGATAATTTATCTATTTGTTTTTCCATAAATCCATCATTCAATCCTATGTCACCTCATAAGGAGCATAGGAACCCAGGGCTAGGTGAGTTGGTCCTGACATTTAAGATGAAAGTGACCAGCCTCACTCATCCCTGAGTGGAATTATGTGAGCAATAAACCCCAACCACCCCTTGGATATAAACCTACACAGGTTCAATCCATTTGGACCACCTTAATTACCCACTAAACCACCAGGCGCCATAATTTGGTTATATGGTTACCACCCAGCATAGTAAATCTGGTGTATGGGAAATCATTTGGCTTGTCACTCAGTGTAGACTCACTGATAGGCAGAAGGAAGAGGAATCAATGAAGGAAAGATAGACAGAAGAGGGAGTGTAAAGACACCCATAGGCAGGGAGAAAGAGGAAAGAATATATTCTGATATTACTTGGTTGGGTTTGTGTCCAAAAGGTCACGAAATCAAGGCTCTTGCCGGTCACCAGGGTTTGTGGGATAGACTCTGCATTTACTCTCTAGCATTGGCCCAGCCAGTTTGGGCTGTGGCTTACCGAAGAATCTGTTCAGCCTTGGTCAGTTGTGAAATAATGTTTTTAAAATCTATGACTGGTCTCTCCTCCCCCTATCCCTCTCTCTCCTCACTCCTCCCTTCTTTGCCCCCTCCCTATTTCTTCTCCAAGTGTTTTTGAAGATCGACGCCATTCAGACGAATGCCTTGCTATGTAGGCAACTTGTGGCCTGTGGCCTGCATGCAAACCTACCTTCCCATTAGTATGGCTCATAGTACGGGGTTAACATTAAATTATGTACAGTATAACCCCTGATTTGCTGGAGAGTGATAATTGGAGAAAATTATCCCCTTCACAATACAGGTATACCCTGGTTTAACGATGCAGTATTATTTAATGTTACAACTGTTTTTCCCATTTTTCACTAATGGTATAATAGGACTGCATCCTTCTATGATACTCTTGTATTGAATTAAACAATATATCAGTAAGAGAAACCAGCCTAACAAGAGTTATAGATCTCAAAGGCTTTCAGTCGAGTCTGGCATAAATCTTTAATTTCCAAACTGCCCTCTTTTGGTTTCTATCCTTCTATCTGTGCCTTCATCGCTAGCTTCCTTTCTGGTTGTTCTATAGCCGCTGTTGTAGACGGCCATCGTTCTTCTCCTAGATCTGTCAACAGTGATGTTCCTCAGGGCTCTGTCCTATCACCAACTCTCTTCCTTTTATTCATCAATGACCTTCTGAGCTGTACATCTAACCCTATCCACTCACACGCTGATGACTCCACCCTTCACCTTTCCATTCGGTTCCCGCAACGCCTATCTCAGCAGTTACTTCAACAAATAAGGGATGAGGCTATGGCACACCTAATGTCTGACTTGACTCGTATGTCTGACTGGGGTAAAAATAATCTTATTGTTTTTAATGCATCTAAGACTCAGTTCTTACACCTATCAACCCATCAAAATCTTCCACAGGTATACCCACTAATGTTTAATAATATTCAGCTTAATCCTGCATCATCCTTGAACATGCTTGGGGTTTCATTTATTCGGGACTTATCTTGGAAAGATCATATTACACCTCTTGTAAAATCTGCTTCCAAGAGATTGGGTGTGCTAAGCTGACTCCTTTCTTTCTTTACCCCTGCACAATTGTTGACTCTATACAGGGGTTTTATCTGCCCCTGTGTAGAGTACAACTCTCATGTGTGGGGAGGCTCCCCACATACAGCTCTTCTCAATAGGGTGAAGTCAAAGGCTTTTCGTCTCATTAACTCTAGGAGGAGGCCGTAGCACGGGCCGAACAGGGTAGTACTCCCGAGGGGAATGGGAATGCTGGTGATAGGGAGAGCTGGAGCTCCTGTTTCACTAGCTATCTAACCATCCCCCTTTGGTGACCTTTTCAGTGTGACAGTAACATGGAGAGTAGACCAGCATACTCTCCCAAACATTGCCTCTAACTATCTATGCACTACACCACATGCACTTTACATTTCACACAATGTATCCCACTGCGTTACAGGGGTTGGCGCCAGCAAGGGCATGCGGCCAGAAAACTTTGCCCCCGCTACCTAGTGGCGGACTTCTGGGGGGAGGCGTGGCGGGGGTTCCGCCAGCATAGATCGTGGGTCCAGGGCGAGATGGGGCTCGGGCCTGTGCTAGAGGGTACAGGGCATTGCGGTTCCCAGGCTGCCGCTTCCGCCCAATTGAGAGGGGCCCGAACCTGGGAGTAGCGCCCCAGGAGGCTGCCCTATCAGTGGGTGTATAATGGCGGGATAGTTGCAGTGCCAAGGCGCGCTTGGGGGGTGTCCCTGCAGCTGTCCTGGCAGGGTGCCCTGAGGCCACTACCACAGCCACTGGTAAGCTGGTGGGCTAGGGGTCCCAGATCCATTGCCTGGACCTGGGACTGTGCAGTGAGTGGGGCCTGTGCTATGTCCATCCCCCTTTATTAATACTGAAGATGACAAAACTAAATAAGTTTCAAAGCAAGCCTGAGGACAGTAAATCACCCAAGGGGATGAGGGTGGGTTCATGGAATGTGGGAAGTTTGAGAGGAAGAGCGAGGGAAATCGTTGAGGCATTCAGTAGGAGGTGGGTGGATGTGGCGTGTTTGCAGGAAGTCCGGTACAGAGGTGGATCAGCCAGAAAGATTGTTGGGAAGGACTGTTGCTATAAGTTGTTTTGGCAGGGGGGGACAGACGGATATGGAGGTGTTGGTATGATGGTTGCGGAGAAATGGGTGGAATATGTTATGAATGTTTTGAGAGTAAGCGATAGGATATTGGTAGTGAAAATTCTGTTGAGTAGAAAGATAGCTGCAATTATATCGGCATATGCTCCACGGGCAGGATTGGATGTAGCAGAGAAAGATAGATTTTGGGATGATTTAATACGTGTAGTGGGTGGTATGCAGGATGATGAGATAGTGATTTTGGGAGGGGACTTAAATGGTCATGTAGGTGAAGCAGCACAAGGTTATGAAGGAGTGCATGGGGGATGTGTGTATGGTATAAGGAATGCAGAAGGGGAAAGGATACTCGAGTTTGGGGAGGCAGTGGACATGATTGTGTGCAACACATATTTTAGGAAAAGAGACAGTAGGTTAATTACGTATGAGTCTGGGGGAAATAGCAGTCAGATAGATTATTTTCTGGTTAGGAGGGCCGATAGGAGGTTAGAGAGGGATGTTAAAGTTATAGGAAGTGAGAAGTGTGTGCAGCAGCACAAAGTATTGATTTGTGATATGGTGCTTAAAGAACAAGGGATGAAAAAGAGGACTTATGTACCTAGGAGGAAAATATGGAAGCTGAAAAACCAAGTAGTAAGGGATGCCTTCTATAGCGAGTTGAGGAGAGTGGTGGCTGAACAGGGAGCTGTAGACAGAGGCATTAATGAACAGTACAGAGCCCTCAAGAACAATCTCTTGAGAGTTACTGATGTAACATGTGGTTAGACAAGAGGATCACCAAGACATAAGTAACTTGGTGGTGGGATGAGGGTGTAGAAGCTGCAGTTGAGGAGAAAAGAAGGCTTTTCCGGGAATGGAAGAAGGGTGGTAGCAATGAGGAATATTTGGCTGCCAAGCGGAGGGCTAGAAGAGAGGTATACAGGGCAAAGTCTGAGTCACAGAGACTATTACTTGATAACCTAAATCATGGGGAAAGGAAAAATATGATATTTAGGGTGGCAGGTCAGGTGAAGAGGGATAATCGGGATATTATAGGTGAGCAGTGTTTGAAGAATGATGAAGGAAGGGTAGTGGTGAACAGTGAGGATATTAACCCCTACACTGCGGGCTTGTTTACCAATGTTTTGCGTGTCCCGCGGGGTTATTCGGGCTCCGACAGACTCTCAAAAAATATTTGCCAAAAATCAGTTATTAGTCCTAGAATAATAAAATTACATATGCTTATGGCACATACCTTCAGCTTTCTCCTGGAATGTTTGTTGAGCCTTCGTCAGTTACCGTAGGACTTGTGGAGACCTCTGAAGTAGGGTAACGAAGTCTCCACTTTACACTTCCCGACAACCCGTAATATGATTACCACAGCCAGATACAAACACTATAAACACTATTCTATAATTTTCAAGTAGTTTGGGATCCATCCTCAAAAAAAAAAAAAACACTGTGAAAGCAATGGAAATTACGAGCGCGTCTGATCGTCGCACTTGCGCAAGTTCGCTCTAGGTACTCTGTCATTTATTATTCATAAAACCCCTCACACTTTATATTTCTATTACTATATCACACTTATATATATCTGGAGTCTTTCTCCATAAGTTTCCTTCAGTCGTATTAGTTTATTGTCACTGAAGTCAATCAATTTTCCATTCAGTAAAATACGTAGAGAGCCACGGATTCACTTTCACTGTTGTAACATAAATTATTTGTACTCATATTCTTATATTACTAATTACTTACATTACTATTTACATTTTCTATTCTATTTTCAATATTTACCCTTCTATTTTACTTACAACATGTTATTCATTGTCACTTTCAGTAAGATAAAACTATAATACACTGTTCAATCATATGAACTGAACATCCATTGCTTTCACCTGCTATTTACACATTATTTACACATTATTTCCAAATCATTCTCCTTCCACACTTGCACTGTTAGAACTGCTTCTGGCTGTGGTAATCGAAGAAGCAGGTAACACAGAGGGGAACCTGGCACTCAGTGCACTGCCAAGAGGTGCGTTTATGCTCAGGTGTGCGGCGGGTGGTATGCGCACATACCTGACTCCTGCGAATCGCAGCCTTCCTTTTCCCTGTGGCAGGCATAAGCTCAAGTCTGTGCCGATCCATATACGCCCTCTGCTCAAGTTGGTCGGGAAGTGCTACTGGATGGCGCCTTGGAGTTGCTGCTGTCACCCTACCATATCTTTCCAGCATCTGCTGGACACAAGTCCTGGCGAACAACCTCAGGGAGGACTTGGGTGGCTTGACCTTCATCTTGTACAGGATGAAGGCGTTCAGCATCGTCATATCTATCAGATGCAGAAAAACTTTCCTGTACCACCTAGTATTCTTCCTGAGGCAGTCGATCTCACCAATCATCATGTCGGACTTGTCCACCAGCCGCATGTTGATATTATAGTCCAACACAGCATCAGGTTTCATCACAGGTTCGCCTGTCCTACGGTTGACCTTCCCACTGTCTCTCATCTCCCCCTTATGTACGGTGGTGAGCATGTGCACGACCCTCTTGTCATGCCACCGTATTGCCAGCATCTTCTCACACTTGCGTAGGTGCACGTCTCCTCGCTGCGAGGTTCCCACCTCTGGGAATTTGGGAAAGTGGGCACAATTACTTTTCACAGTGCCGCAGGAGCCAATGCCGTGCTCAGAAAGGTATTTGGCAAGTTTCGGTGCTGTATAGTAGTTGTCTGTATACAGCACATGATTCCCACCAAAACACTTTTCTAGGAACACTTTCACTACACAGCCTGAGAAGCCAAGGGGGTGTGTTTTATCCAGATCGACAGTGCTGGCTGAATATATGACGAAGTCAAGGATATACCCCGTCTTACAGTCGCACAGTACAAAGAACTTAATTCCAAAGCGATGGCGTTTGCTTGGAATGTACTGAACACACCGAAGACGTCCTCTGAACAAAACCAAGGATTCGTCAATGACAACCTTCTGAAAGGGGTGGAAGAATGACATAAACTTATCCTTCATTCTGCTCAGAATCTCCCGGATCTTCCAGAGTGGGTCGGTTTGGGAAGGTACATCGTTGTCGGCAAAGTGCAGGTTTCCCATGATGTTCCGGAAGTGATCTCTGGCCATGTACTTATTGAAGGTGGGTGAGGGTAGTAAGGGGTCCATGGACCAGTATTCTTCCAACTCATGCTTCTTGGAGTGTGGCATGAGAAGCATGAGGGCAAAGAACACATACAGCTCCTGCACTCCCAGCATGGACCACTGTTGCATCTTGGCTGCACCTGTACCACTTGCAGCACATTGTGATTCATACCTGTTGGTCTCATCACATATGTGCTGCATGACTTCGTCATCTAGGAAGGCCAAAAGGTAGTCAACACACTCAGCTTTTTCGTCCATAGTGAAGGCAGGCTGAACTCCTGAGGAGCTCTCATCAAAGACTAGATTTTCTGGCACAAAATCTGACCCTTCCGTCCACGCGAAGGCGTCCAGGATTCCCTGTCGTGGCGGTGTAGGGCGGGTGGTGGTGGTGGTGGTGGAGGTTGGCTGTGAGGGAGGTTTATCTCGGTCAAGGTCACTCGCACTGACCCTAGGTTGCCGTACAGCACTAGCAGCCCTTACCCTACTAGCTACACTACTTTTCACTCTCCTTGATTTACCTCTACCTCTACGGCCTGCCTTCACTGTTGATGCTGGTGGTGACTCCGACGACGAAGACTCCGGAGATAACTCAGCCAACGATGATGAAGAAATGAGTGAAGTGGGGCTTGGGGAATGGGGAGGTGAATGCACTCGTGACTCATGGCGGGCTGGGTCACGTGGGGGCATTGTTCTGTGGCTAACACACCGCCTTTTCACTCCTTTCTCAAATTCCTGTCCTTGCTGCACTAAAGGCTCCTTTCCCTTGGAGCTAGACACTGATTCACACACTGTAGCACTCGTTGTTGCTGTTTCTGGCACGATAACCTCACCCGGCTCACCACAAGATTCACCCGAATCGTCATAGTCACTGTCCATCATAATCATGGATAATTCTGCCAGTTCACGTGCCACTGCAGAGTCACTAAGGCCTTTCCTGCTTGCCTCACTACTTTTCTTAAGAGTAGAGGTCACGGGGCGCTTTGCAATGGGCGCAGAAGCAGCAGGAATGGCGGGGCGCGAGTGCGACATCGTTTCTCTATAGCGGAGGAAAAGGAACTAAATGCCGCGGCTTATCTGAGAAGGGAAGGGTTGACAATGACACTTTAGGCTGACTGCTGCTAACTTACAGGCTAATTTTTTATAGGTAGAAAATCTCGGCAATACATAAAGAAATAGGTAGTTCCAGGTGAATGTAAATGTCAATTAGGATTCTTCCTTCCTTTCTGATATATATTTTTATTACAGACATCGATTACAAGGCATAAATCAAAGGGGAAATTACCGTGGTAATGTAGCGAATGAATGCACGTGAGGTTTTGTCAGGTGATAATTAGCCAATTTCTGGTGTATAACACTATCACTTACCTGTGTTTTTTTTTTGGTATATATTATTTTGTATAACTATAGGGCATAGGGCTTATTTCAATGGATGAAATCTGTGGAAAAATCCGGGGGAAATTTGCGTAGCGCAGCGCGGCGTGGGAGGTGAGAGGACAGGGTAATGGAGGGCAGGTAGGGAGGGGAGTCACAAAGGGGATAAAATCGCTAAATTGTCAACAATGGATGGGAGTACAGATGAGATTTGGAGTGCTGACTAGTGTTGGACATTGGCAGTACTGATAGATGATACAAGCCACCACTTGAGAGCCCGGTATAATTCAAAATAACACAGAATCACAAAAGTGATGCCCCGCGGTATGATCCATTGTGGCCGAGCATCACGAAAGTGACGTCCCGCGGTTAAGGGGTTAAGCTTGGTATCCATCTTGTAACGACCCTTTGAACTTTTTCAATCTTGTCTATGTGTTTTTTGAGATGAGGACTCCAGACTACTGATGCATATTCCAGGGTTGGTCTAATGAATGATTATCCTTCTTAGCATGTCTTCATTTATGTATGTGAATGCTATTCTCATATTTGCAAGCAGTGTATACATGTTCCGTACCTTCTCGCTGATGTGGTCAGCCGGAGATAGTCTGTTATTGATAATCACACCTAGGTCCTTCTCTCTTTGTGATGTGTATAGGATTTTATTTCATAACTTATAATCCCAATCAGGTCTTTTTCCACTTTTACCAAACTTGATTACATGACACTTGTCCACATTGAATTCCATTTGCCATGTATTACTCCATTCATGAAGTTTATTTACTTCTTCTTATAGCTCTTTACAAGAGTCTGTGTTAGTAATTCTCCTTTGTATTTTTGCATCATCTGCAAACATATTCAGATAGCTCTCATTTCCACTGTTACTGTTTATATCATTTATATACACTAAAAACATGATTGGTGCCAGCACTGAACCCTGTGGTACTCCACTAGTCACTTCTTTCCATGATGAGTAGTTTCCTCTTAGTACTGTTCTCATTTCTCTTTTTATGAGAATATCTTGCATCCAACAAAACAGTTTGCCTTGAATTCCTCCTTGATGGTACAGTTTCCATAAAAGTCTTTGGTGTGGTACTGTGTCAGAAGCTTTCTTGAAATCTAAATAGATACTGTCCACCCATCCTTCTCTGTCCTGTATTGTGTTTGTTACTCTGTCATAGTAGCTCAACAGATTAGTAACACATGATTTTCCTTTTCTGAAACCAAACTGTCTTTCTGTTATCATACTGTGTTCTTCTAGATGATTTACCCAAGCTTTTCTTATAAGCTTTTCTAGTACCCTGCTTACAACACTGGTCAGTGATACTGCTCGGTAGTTGAGTGGATTTTGTCTATTTCCTTTCTTGAATAAGGGGACAATATTTGCTTTCTTCCAAATATCAGGTAGTTTACCTTGACTCAAGGATTTCTTGAAAATTAAAAATAATGGTTTACTTAACTCCTTTGCACATTCTCGTAGTACCCAACATGAAATTTCATCAGGACCACTTGCTTTTCCTCTGTCTAATTTACTTAACTCCTCCTGTATTACTTTTTCTGCTATTTGTATATCTGGTAGTATGTGTGGACATGCATATTCCACATAGTCCCTCTCAAAATTTTTTTCTTCTGTAAAAACTAATTGGAAATTCTTATTTAGTGCTTCACAAATATCTTTCTCTTGTGTATAAGTGATTCCCTCGTCCGTAATGGTTTGTATTATATCTTTTTCTTTGGTTTTGCTTCTGATATAGCTGTAAAACAGCTTTGGTTGATCATTACTTTTATTTATTATATCCTCCTCAAACTGTTTTGGGGCTTCCCTCATTCTTGTATAATCGTTTCTTGCCTGTTTGTAATTATTATACGCCCTTTAACTATTATGTCTTCTGTATCTATTCCACAACAAATCTCTTCTTTCTTTTGATTTTTTGCATTCTGTATTGAACCATTTCTATATTTTCTTATCTGCTTGTTTGTGCTGTGGGATGTACTTCTGGACTCCTATTTCATAAAATTCACAGAATTTTTTATATACAGCATTTAAATCTTGTCTCTAAGCTCATTTTCCCAATCAACCTCTAAGAAATACCTGTACTTCTTTAGGTCTTGATAATTTCCCTTTTTATAGTTTAGGCTCTTTTTGTAACTATCATTGCTGTTAACTATGTCATATGCTTTCCTGAAGTTGTAATTTAGTACTGCATGATCGCTTTTGCTGAGTGGAGGGTGATATATTAAACTGTCAATATCATTTTCTTGCCTAGTAAATATTTGATCTAGCACTGAAGGTACATCGAGTCCTCTTTTTCTGGTGGTTTCCCTCACATGTTGCGTTAGGAAAAACTCTTGCACGAGATCCAGGAGCTTTTGGTCCCAACAGCTTTCTTGGCTAATTATTTATATCTAGAGTATTCCAATTTATATTTGTATTAAAATCTCCAGTTAGTATAATTCTTTCCGATTTCTCTTCCATTTTATGTAGTAATGATCTTAAACTCTGAATTGTACTCTCTGCCAGGTCCTCATATTCGTCTCTTTCCCATGTGTTTGATCTGGGCTTCAGATGTGTTGATCTCTACTGCAATCAGTTCTACTTGTGATGGTATATCTAGTTTTATTTCTCCTCCTTCTTTTTTTAAATTTCTGTCTCTTCTCCATATATTTTATTCCTCTAAGTTTAGTATGTCATTGGATATCCTTGGTGTTAATTTTGTTTCAGTTAGGCTTATTATTTGTGGTTCATTTTCTCTGACATAATCATTCATCTCTATTAATTTAGATACCATTCCATCCACATTTGAGTACATCAACTTTATCATCTTGTTTATATACTTGTCATGACATGGTTTTACTACCTTCCTCCTTTTTATTCCATCCTATTTGTGTACCACTTTCGTACCTGCAATCCTATTACTTTGTAAAAAAATTTCTTCTTCTCCTCTTCTGATCTTCCCTCATTTTTTGTTTTTGCTTCCTCCCTTTTCTCTTTCAGTAATTCCAGTTCCTCTTGTGTTAGGCATCTTTTTATCCATACATTTTTGAACTCCTCTTTTTCCATAAGATTCTTTGCATTTTTTAGTATCTCCTCCACAGTGTTTACACTCTGGAAAGTCACCTTTAGAAGTCTTGTCTTGCTTTTCTCGTATTTCCCTAACCTTTTGTGTTCCTCTATGTCTTTACTACAGATTTTCTCTGATACTTCTTTCAGTAAGCTCATTACATTTGCCATCTCCTTTTTGTCTCCTGTGATCTTGTGTTTTACTTCTTCCTCTTCTATACCAGTGATTACTATAGATTTGTTTATATCTGCTGAATCTCTGACTAACTTTGGATTGTTTTAGATTATTTTTTTCACTTCCTGTTTAATGCTTTTTTCCTCCACCCTTGTTTCTAAGTCTTTCTTTACTTTCACCACTTCAGCATACTTGGTTTCCACATCATTTTTGTAGCTTTGCACAGCTTCATTCACCTGTGTTATCTTCTCAATATCACTGCTTTGGTCTATCAGAGTGCTTACTTGCCTAATTGTCTCTGTGTCATTTTTGAACTCTTCCATAACACTCTCGTGATTGACTACTGTACTTGCCATTTTGCTCATTTTCTTCCTAAGTGTACTCAGTTCCACTGTTAGTTCACTGATGGTTGTGTCTTTCTTGTTGACCTCCCTTCCTAGTTTTTCTATTTCTTCCTTTTGCAAGTGCATCTGCTTCTTTATTTCATCAGTTTCATTTTTGAAACCCATTTCCAGTTTGTGTACACGTTCAACCAGTCTATTGTGAGTCTCCACTTCAACTAGTTCTTGGTAGAAATCATCATTTGCTTTCTACCTTTATCCCTTTTCTTTTCCAAATTTGCTTTAGTAAAGTATGTATCCATTTTGCAATACTAAAAGTACAGAGTATGTACTTACATTCCCCGTGCAGCTGTAGTCTAAACAAACCTCAGCTGACTGAGCGCATTCTTTCGCCTCTTGGTTCTCTTTTCTGTTTGAACAAGTCTTGTTTAAACTTATTATTTTTTTTTCTTTTAATAATGAAAAATCATTTAGTCTAACCTGGTACAGAGTTGACTCATATAAAGATACTAATTTAGGTAATGCCACTGGCCATGTTGGTTCGGTACGGAGCGCCGATGTCGCACGTCTGCTACCTCTGACTCCCTGTGTGTGTGTGTGCGTGTGTGTGTGTGTGTGCGTGTGTGTGTGTGTGTGTGTGTGTGTGTGTGTGTGTGTGTGTGTGTGTGTGTGTGTGTATGTATGTGTGTTCTTACCTAATTGTTCTTACCTAATTGTATCATTGCAGGAATGAGTCAAGCTCGTACTGTCCCGTGTCTTAAACCATATTTATTGTACATATCCTTAAATTTGTGAATTGTTTTGGCACACACTATTTCATTCGGTAGTGCATTCCATTGATCAATTGCTCTGTTTGGGAAACTGAATTTTCTTACGTCTTTATCACCTCTCTTCTTATGCAGTTTTTTGCAGTGTCCTCTTGCTGATGCTTCTCCATATGTTAAGTAATCATTTATGTCTATTTTCTCCTTTCCTGATATGCATTTATATAGCATTATCATGTCACCTCTTTTCCTTCTCTCCTGTAGTGTTGGTAGATTCAGTTTATTTAGTCTTTCTTCGTAGCTTAGGTCCCTTAAGCTTGGTATCCATCTTGTAGCGGCCCTTTGAACTTTTTCAATCTTGTCTATGTGCTTTTTGAGATGAGGACTCCAGACTACTGATGCATATTCCAGGGTTGGTCTAATGAATGATGTTATTATCCTTCTTAGCATGTCTTCATTTGTGTATGTGAATGCTATTCTCATATTTGCAAGCAGTGTATACATGTTCCGTACCTTCTCGCTGATGTTGTCAGCCGGAGATAGTCTGTTATTGATAATCACACCTAGGTCTTTCTCTCTTTCTGATGTATATAGGGTTTTATTTCCTAACTTATAATCCCAATCAGGTCTTTTTCCACTTTTACCAAACTTGATTACATGACACTTGTCCACATTGAATTCCATTTGCCATGTATTACTCCATTCATGAAGTTTATTTAATTCTTCTTGTAGCTCTTTACAAGAGTCTGTGTTAGTAATTCTCCTTTGTATTTTTGCATCATCTGCAAACATATTCAGATAGCTCTCATTTCCATTGTTACTGTTTATATCATTTATATACACTAAAAACATGATTGGTGCCAGCACTGAACCCTGCGGTACTCCACTAGTCACTTCTTTCCATGATGAGTAGTTTCCTCTTAGTACTGTCCTCATTTCTCTTTTTATGAGAAAGTCTTGCATCCAACAAAACAGTTTGCCTCGAATTCCTCCTTGATGGTACAGCTTCCATAAAAGTCTTTGGTGTGGTACTGTGTCAAAAGCTTTCTTGAAATCTAAATAGATACTGTCCACCCATCCTTCCCTTTCCTGTATTGTGTTTGTTACTCTGTCATAGCAGCTTAACAGATTAGTAACACATGATTTTCTTTTTCTGAAACCAAACTGTCTTTCTGTTATCATACTGTGTTCTTCTAGATGATTTACCCAAACTTTTCTTATAAGTTTTTCTAATACCTTGCTTACAACACTGGTCAGTGATACTGGTCGGTAGTTGAGTGGATTTTGTCTATTTCCTTTCTTGAATAAGGGGACAATATTTGCTTTTTTCCAAATATCTGGTAGTTTACCTTGACTCAAGGATTTCTTGAAAATTAAAAATAATGGTTTACATAACTCCTTTGCACATTCTCGTAATACCCAACATGAAATTTCATCAGGACCACTTGCTTTTCCTCTGTCTAATCTACTTAACTCCTCCTGTATTACTTTTTCTGCTATTTGTATATCTGGTAGTATGTGTGGACATGCGTGTTCCACATAGTCCCTCTCAAAATTTTTTTCTTCTGTAAAAACTAATTGGAAATTCTTATTTAGTGCTTCACAAATATCTTTCTCTTGTGTATAAGTGATTCTCTCATCCGTAATGGATTGTATTATATCTTTTACTTTAGTTTTGCTTCTGATATAGCTGTAAAACAGCTTTGGTTGATCACTACTTTTATTTATTATATCCTCCTCAAACTGTTTTTGGGCTTCCCTCCTTATTCTTGTATAGTCGTTTCTTGCCTGTTTGTAATTATTGTATGCCCTTTCACTATTGTGTCTTCTGTATCTATTCCACAACAAATCTCTTCTTTCTTTTGATTTTTTACATTCTGTATTGAACCATTTCTGTATTTTCTTATCTGCTTCTTTGTGCTGTGGGATGTACTTCTGGACTCCTATTTCATAAAATTCACAAAAATTTTTATATACAGCATTTAAATCTTGTCCTCTAAGCTCATTTTCCCAATCAACTTTTAAGAAATACTTCTTTAGGTCTTGATAATTTCCCTTTTTATAGTTTAGGCTCTTTTTGTAACTCTCATTGCTGTTTACTATGTCATATGCTATCCTGAAGTTATAGTTTAGTACTGCATGATCGCTTTTGCCGAGTGGAGGGTGATATATTAAACTGTCAATATCATTTTCTTGCCTTGTAAATATTAGATCTAGCACTGAAGGTACATCAAGTCCTCTTTTTCTGGTGGTTTCCCTCACATGTTGCGTTAAGAAAAACTCTTGTACGAGATCCAGGAGCTTTTGGTCCCAACAGCTTTCTTGGCTATTTATATCTAGAGTATTCCAATTTATATTTGTATTGAAGTCCCCAGTTAGTATAATTCTTTCCGATTTCTCTTCCATTTTATGTAGCAATGATCTTACACTCTGAATTGTACTCTCTGCCAGGTCCTCATATTCGTCTCTTTCCCATGTGTTTGATCTGGGTGGCATGTACAATTTGGCTACAATTACTTTACCTTCAGATGTGTCGATCTCTACTGCAATCAGTTCTACTTGTGATGGTATATCTAGTTTTTTTCCTTGACTTTTAGATTTTTCTTAGTTAATATTATAATTCCTCCTCCTTTTTTTAAATATCTGTCTCTTCTCCATATATTGTATTCCTCTAAGTTTAGTATGTCATTTGATATCCTTGGTATTAATTTTGTTTCAGTTAGGCATATTACTTGTGGTTCATTTTCTCTGACATAATCATTCATCTATAGTAATTTAGATACCATTCCATCCTCATTTGAGTACATCAACTTTATCATTTTGTTTATATACTTGTCCTGACATGGTTCTACTACCTTCCTCCTTTTTCTTCCATCCTGTTTGTGTACCACTTTCGTACCTGCAATCCTATTACTTTGTAAAAAAATTTCTGCTTGTCCTCTTCTAATCTTCCCTCATTTTTTGTTTTTGCTTCCTCCCTTTTCTCTTTCAGTAATTCCATTTCCTCTTGTGTTAGACATCTTTTTATCCATACATTTTTGAACTCCTCTTTTTCCTTAAGATTCTTTGCATTTTTTAGTATCTCTTCCACAGTGTTTACACTCTGGAAAGTCACCTTTAGAGGTCTTGTCTTGCTTTTCTCGTATTTCCCTAACCTTTTGTGTTCCTCTATGTCTTTACTACAGATTTCCTCTGATACTTCTTTCAGTAAGTGTGTGTGTGTGTGTGTGTGTGTGTGTGTGTGTGTGTGTGTGTGTGTGTGTGTGTGTGTTCTTCCCTAATTCTATCTTTGCAGAAATGATTAAAGCTCATACTGTCTCTTGTTTTTAAACATTTTTATCTTACACATGTTTAAATTGTTAATAGCTGTGGCACAAACTATTTTATTCGGTTGTGCATTCCACTCATCCAGTGCTCTTTTGGGGAAACACAATTTCCCTATGTCTTTATCACCCTTCTTGTTGTATATTTTTTTGCAGTGTTCTCTTGTTGTTGCATCACCATCAGTTAAATACTCATTTATGTCTGTTTTCTCTTTTCCTGTGATGCAGTTATATGACATAATCATATCTCCTCTTTTCTTTCTCCCTTGTATTGTTGGTACATAATCATATCTCCTCTTTTCTTTCTCCCTTGTATTGTTGGTACATAATCATATCTCCTCTTTTCTTTCTCCCTTGTATTGTTGGTAGGTTTAACTTTTGTAGCTCTTCTTCATAGCTTAGATCCCTTAAGCTTGTAGCCCATCTTGTAGCAGCCCTTGTACCTTTTCAATCAAATATATGTGTTTTTTACAATGTGGATTCTAGACTACAGATGCATACTCCAGTGTTGGTCTAGTGAATGATGTGATTATTTTTCTCAGCATGTCTTCATTTATATATGTCATTGCTACTCTCATATTTGCAAGCAGCATGTACATGTTCATTACTTTGTCATTTTTGTGAACAGCTGCTGCTAGTCTGTTATTGATAATCACTCCTAAATCTTTCTTCCTTTCTGATGTGTGTAGGGCTGAACTTCCTAACTTATAATCCTAGTTACTATATTACATGACATTTGTCCACACTGAATTCCATTTGCCATCTACTGCTTCATTCATATAGCTTATTTAGCTTATTTAATTCTCCTGGTAGCCCTATGCAAGAGTGTGTGTTTGTAATTTTCCTTTATATTTTTGCATCAACAGCAAATGTATTTAGATAACTTCCATTTCCAGTGATGCTGTCTGTGTCATTTATTTATACTAAAAATATAACTGGTGCCAGCACTGAGCCCTTTGGAACTCCACATGTCACTTCTCTCCGTTATGAGTAATTTCCACTTGGTACTGTTTCCATTTTTCTTTTTTCTTTTTTTTTAACAGAAAATATATCATCCAACAGTACAGATTACCTTCGATTCCTCTTTGATGGTACAGTTTCCATAAGTCTTTGGTGTGGTACTCTGTCAAATTCCTTCATGAAATGCAAATAGATGATATCTACCCAGCCATCTCTCTCTCTCTTTCTCTTTAGTGTTTCTGCAACTCTGTCATGGTAGCTTAATAGATTAGTAACAGATGATTTTACCCTTCTAAAACCAAATTGTCTCTCTGTTATCATGTTGTGCTTTTCCAGGTGATTTACCCAACTGTTCCGTATCAGCTTCTCTAATATCTTACTTACGACACTGGTCAGTGATACTGGCTGGTAGTTAAGTGGATTTTGCCTGTTTCCTTTCTTGAAAAGGGGAACAATGTTTGCTTTCTTCCAGGTATCAGGTAGTTTACCTTGTCTCAAGGTTTCTTTGAATATTAAATGTGTTGGTCTGCGTAACTCTTCTGCACATTCCAGTAATACCCAACATGAAATCTCATCCAGACCAATAGTTTTTCTTTTGTCTAATTTACTCATCTCTTCCTGGACCTTTTGTTTCGATATATGTACAGTATATTTGTTAATATTTGTGGGCAAGCTGCTCATTCCTATTATACCCAACATGAAATCTTGTTAGGACCATTAGCTTTTCCTTTGTCTAATTTACTAATCTTTTCCAGGACCTCTTGGTTCGATATACATGTATTTGTTAATATGTGTGAGCAAGATTGTTCATTTTCATCTCTCTCAAATCTGCTTTCTTCCATAATTACTGATTGGAAGTTTTTGTTTTGTACTGTAGTTCACAAATGTGTGTGTTTGTGTGTCTGCTGGTTTGTGCTGTAGTTTGGTTTTCTAGAATTATGCCTCAAAAGGATCAATATCAGTTTGTATGCTTGGAGGCCTTTTGGATAAAGGCACTCCAAGCACATGTGATGCATAAATAGTTTCATTTCTAATGATAATTTTAGTTTATTGCTTATATAATGCCTCTGTTTACATAGACATATAATTAGTCATTCCTCTCTTGAATATATTGAGTCAGTAGCTTAGTTATGGGCACCTGTGAAGCTGCTGAAGCAGAAAAAAGCTTCCATATCATCATCATCATGTTACCATTGATAGTGAAGTAGAATAGCTAGTAATTACAGTTATTCTTATCATTATTAAGTTCAAGTTTGAGAAGGTGAAAGTGGCAGTAATTGTAGCATATGCATCATGTGATGACAGGAGTGAGACAGAGAAAGACAGGTTTTGGGATGAGCTGGATGAAGTAGTAGGAGAAATGCCTAGAGTTATAAAGTGTTTGTAATGGGCAACATGAATGGGAGTAGGCTGTGGTTCTGTGAATTATGATGGGTAATAATGGAGTCCCTGGATAGATTGATAATGGGAAGCAACTGAAGGACATGTTTCAGGAAGGGAGGTTGTGCATTTGTAATTCCTGTTTCAGACACAAAGATGCACATAAATACACATTGTATAGAGGGAATGGAGATCGTGTTGAAAGGAGCCTGATTGATTACGTGCTCGTAGAGAAATCGATGCTGGAAAGTGTTGGTGATACGAAGGCAGTGAGAGGACGATGTGGAGGTTTGTCATATCATATGTAAGATCAAACTGAGAGGAGTGAGGTGGGCCAAGAGAAGGAGGAGCAGTCAGGGAGAGAAACTGAAAGTCAAGAAGCTGAGGATTAAAAAAATGGCAGATGAATACAGGGCCAAAGTAGGGAAGGAGAGAATCAGTGAATGGGAATAAAATGGATCTGGACAGCATGTGGAATGCATATAGGTATTGCTTAGTTAGGAATGCTAAAGCAGTGTCTGGTGTGGCAAGAGTGACATCAAAGAAGAAAGGTTTGGCATGGTGGGATGAAAAGATTATGAGAGCAATGGAGGAAAAGAGGAAGAAATGGCTAGAGTGGATACAGGACAGGGGTTCAGTTGAAATAAGAACTAATCATATTGATAGCAAGAAGCACAGAAAGAGACTAATGAAGAGAAAAAAGGAGGAGGTAAGCGATGATCTTGGAAGAAAACTTAATGCAAATTACTCCGAAAATAGGAAGTTATTCTGGAAAGAGGTGTAGAAATGTAGAAGTGACAGTGGAAAGAAATGTGAAAGTGTGAAGGATGTAAGTGGTAGATCATTAACCCATGGGGATAAAGTAAGGATTAGAAGGAAGGAATATTTTGAAAGTCTGATGAATGGGAATGGAGAGTGCAAAGCAACTGTTAATACAATTGGTTTTGGGGGTGTACAGAGAAGGAATGTGGTGCCAAGAAATGTGACACTCACAGAAGTGAAGAACGCTGTAAAGTGGCTGAAATATTGGAAAGAAGCTGGGATTGATGAGGTGTTTGCAGAGATGATTAAGTATCGTGGAGAGAGCAGAATGAAATGCTTGTTGGAGATATGTAAAAAGACTTGGATTAGTGAAATTGTGCCAGTAGAGTGGAAAAAGGCAGTGATTGTACCCTTGTACAAACATAAAGGTGAGCGTAGTGAATGCAGGACTTATCGTTGCATAAGTCTGTTGAGCGTGGTAAGGAAGGTATATGGAAAAATTATTATAGAGAAAGTATGAGAGATAACTGAAGTCTTAGTGAGTGATGAACAGGGTGTTTTTAGGAGTGGCAAATGATGTGTGGATCAAACATTTGCAGTGAGAGAGATAGTGAAGAAGGCTTGTGAGAAGGACTATAAGGCTTTTATTGCATTTATGGATCTGGAAGAAGCATACGACAAAGTAGACAAAGAGGGATTGTGGGAAATTTTGCACATGTATAGTGTAGATGGTAAACTGCTAGGTGCTGTCAGGAGTTTTCATGATAGTAGTGAGGCATGTGTAAAAGTAAATGCGCATCTAAGTGAATGGTTCACGATCAGTGTGGGCGTGCGACAAGGTTGTGATGTCCCTGTGGTTGTTCAGTATATGTATGGATGGGGTGATGAGAGAAGTAAAAACACAAGTAATGGAGAGAGGGATGGTGTTGGTAATGAATGGTGATGGATGGAATACAGTAAAACCTCGATATTATGGACTTCAGTAGACTGGAATTCGCTTTTATCGGACTCGAGGAGCTACCAGACTAAATTCCTATACTGTATATCGGAAAAGTCTGAGAAAGCCAGAAGCAGTCCGGACTGCCTGACCACTTCAACTATGTTCACCACAATAAGGTAAATAAAAGACAAGTTTATCAGTCTACAGTACAGTATTATTATGTATATTATACCATTTTGATTAATGCAGTGAAGTTATAACACGGTACAGTACTGCAGTGGTAGTCCAAACAGTTTAAAAACCATTCATGCAATCCGGACTAATGTCTGATATATCAGAAAAAGTCCGCATTAGCAAGGGGGATTCCGGATGTTGCTTTTATCGGAATTTTTTTCGGAATGGTTTGGGCCCCAGTGTCCGTTATAGTGAGGTCTTACTGTATCTCAGATTTGTTGTATGCTGCTGATGAAGTCTATCTATCTATCTATCTATCTATAGCCCGACGCCCTAATCCCGCAAAGGGTGGCCGCAGACAAAACGCCTCCAAGTCACTCTGTCACCCACCATTTGACTCCCCTCCCCCCAACTCACCCCCCCCTCCCTCATATACCTCTCAACTCCATCCCTCCACCTCATCCTCGGTCTACCCCTCCCTCTCCCCCCCTCCACCTCACCTACATACACCCTCTTAGTCAGTCTTTCATTCTCCATCCTCTCCACATGTCCAAACCACCTCAGTGTATTTCTCCTAATCTTTTCAACCACATCCACATCTACCCCACAACGTTCCTTCACTTCTTCATTCGTCAACCTGTCCCTCCATGTCACTCCACATGCTCCTCTCAAGTAACTCATTTCCACTGCTCTCACTCTTGACTTGTTCCCCTCTTGCAAGGTCCACGCCTCGCTTCCATACGTCAGGGTAGGGATCACAATACCATCATGCAGTGACTACTTAACTTCCATACTCACCTCCCTATTTCTCATCACTGCTTTCAGTGTGCCAACAACCTTCCTTCCCTGCTGTACCCTTTCACGTACTTCATCCCCCAAAGTTCCATCCTTACTCATCACACTACCCAAGTACTTGAATGCACTCACATTCTCCATATCCTCACCATCCAACCTCACTGCACACTCTGTGACTTCATTCCTCTCAAACACCATAACTTTACTTTTGTTTACATTAACTTTCAGCTTCCTCCTCCTACACACTGTCCCAAATTCATTCACCAAACCTTGCAACTCCCATTCATCTTCACTCAACAATACTGTATCATCAGCAAACAGCAACACCAGAAGCTTCCAAATCTCACCCTCATTCATTAGGGCCACCCCCACATCCACTGCCCTACCTTGTACCTCCTTTACGACCCCATCCATATATATATTAAATAGCCATGGAGACATTACACACCCCTGTTTCAGTCCCACATTGAGATCAAAGAACTCACTCAGCTCACCATCCACTCGCACCGTAGCCCTAGCTCCCTCGTACATACTCTTCACAGCACTCAACAATTTCCCCTCCACTCCATATATTCTTAATACCTTCCACATACCTTTCCTATCTATTCTGTCATAAGCTTTCTCCAAGTCCATGAAGGCAGCGTACACTTTCCTTCCCTTCTCTAGATACTTCTCCACTAAACATCTTAGAACAAATATCTGATCTACACACCCTTTTCCCTTCCTAAATCCCCCTTGTTCTTCTCCAACTAGCTCCTCTGTCATATGCCTAACCCTATCAATGAGTATTCTACCATATATTTTACCAGTCACACTAAGAAGGCAAATACCCCTATGGTTACCACATACTTCTCTCTCCCCTTTTCCTTTGTACAGAGGAACAATTATACCTGATTTCCAGTCCTCTGGAACCCTTCCCTCTTCCCAAGCCAATCTACACAACTTCCATATCCACTCCACAACAATCTCACCCCCATACCTAAGCATTTCACCACACACTCCATCAATTCCTGGGGCCTTTCCCAGCTTAATCTTCTTCATCGCTTCCACTACTTCCGACCTACTGATCTCTTCCTCCCTCCTCTCATCTCTTCTTCTCCCAGCCATTCCCCAACCACTTATACTCACACTGCTCTCACTCTCTACATTCAACAAATCCTCAAAGTGCTCCTTCCATCTCCTCAATTTCTCTCTCTTCTCCACCAACAATCTATTATTCCTATCTTTCACTCCCCTACTATTTCCCCTTTCACACTGCCTTACTTTCTTTACCTCCTTCCAAAACAATTTCTTACTCTCCCTCCATTTCACACTCAAATTCCTCCCAAACTCTTCATCCACTTTCTTCTTACTCTCCTTCACCAGTCTCTTAACCTCCCTTCTCCTGCTCACATATACCTCTCTCTTCTCTCTCTCATCTTCTCCCCTACCTCTACTCGCCAACCATTCACCATATGCCTTCTTCTTTTGTTCCACAGCTCGTTTCACCTCATCATTCCACCATGCTGTCCCTTGCACACCCTTGCATCTCCTCCTCACTCCACAAACCGCCTCACACGCTGCGCTTATCTCTTCTGTGAATATCTTACATACGTCTTCCACCCCTTCCATCTGCTCTAGCTCATACCTTCCCAAACTTTCTTCCACTATGCTCTTATACTCTGTCCTCTTCTCACTATCTTGCAATTTCTCCACTCTTCTCACAGGAGCTGCTTCCTCCTGTCTTCCCCTTCGCCTCCTCAACCACTTTCTTTGCAGCTCTACCTTGGCCATCACTAAGTGATGGTCCGAGACTCCATTCCCCCACCCTCTCCACACCCTTGCATCCAACACTTGTCTTCTCATTCGCTGATGAAGTGCTACTTGCAAATACCAGACAGAAGCTTGGTAGACTAGTGCAGAATTTTGTAGAGGTCTGTGAGCATCATGCCTTGAGAGTAAATGTAGAAGAGAGTAAGTGATGGTTATTAAGAGACAAGGCAACTCCCAGTGTGAAGTTACAGTGAACAGAGAGGGACTGGAATTGGTGAGAGAGTTCAAATACCCAGGTACAGTGATAGAAAAGAGAGGAAAATGTGCCAAAGAAGTGGAAGTAGAGTGGCACAAGGAAGAAAAGTAGCTGGTGCTATGAAAGCATTGAAAAGATACAGCTGCTCGAGTGTTGCAGTTGTGCGAGGCTTACATATAGGAGTGTTAGTGCCAACTATAACATGCGGATGTAAGACCATGGTGTGGCATGAAAATGAAAAGTCAAGAATAAGAGCAGTGGAGATGGGACTGCAGAGAAATGTTTGTGGAGTACAAACTGGATAGGATATGGAATAATGTGCTTTGTGAAAGATGCAGAGTTAAGAAGTCCGTGGACACCAGAATTGCGTAGAGTGTAATGAGATGGTTTGGTCGTGTGGAGAGAATGGATGGCAATACAATGGTGAAAAAGGTACATCTGAGTGAATTTGCAGGAGGGAGGAGGTAGGACAAGAAGGTGGAGGGGTATGGTGGATGAGTGTGTGAGGAAGAGAGGTATGGAAGTTGGTGAGGCTAAGGGACTGACTAGAGACAGAGTTGGCTGGATGAATTTTGTGAGGAGAAGTGCATGATCAGGGACTTGGCACTCCTTTTTAACGTGACAGCATTCAGATTGGCTCTATCAGATAGGTATGTGCGAAGCTACAGAACATGGTGAAATTGTTTTTGGCTTATCTGATGGAGTCAGGATTTCAAGGGCTTGAATGATGAGTGAATGAAAGAGTTGCCCATTGAACTGGGCAAACTTTGGCTGTCTGGATGTTGCTACTCCTTACCCTGCCCTAGGGTGGGAAAGGAGTTTCAGGTAATGATGATAATGATTAACTATGGTACCATTTGTTACCCCCACAGCGGAACTTCTTGGAAGACCTTCAAGAACTGGAGCCTCTGGTGCAGCGTGTGGTGGAGCAGCAGCCACTGGCCCGCAAGTCATTACCCTCTCTGCCCTACAGTTTAGAACGTATGGTTGTAACTTAACTCATCTACTACATTGCCTCTGCGCCCCAGTCCCCTGGAGATTGAGATACTTGAGGGAAAATCAGTCTTTCAGGATATCACCCCTGTCATAGGGAAATACAGTAGTAGAATTCATTAAATGGGGTAAGAGAATTTAGTTACCTGGCACGGGTGTTTTTGTGGTGCCGAGGGTGCATTTAAATATTCCAGCTAAATAAACTGCAAGTGCTGTCAAGAAAGATGCACTGGAATCATTTATAGCCACAAGAATTGCAAAATGATTGCATAATAATCACTTAAAGATCACATATTACCTCTTTGAATATTTTTCAATTGGCACTGTTAATTGCAAATTGGAAATTTAAAATACATATTTGTTTATGGTATTATGACAAATACCTGTACAGTACCTTAAAAACCACATAGCTACAGATATTTACTGAATTATAATAAAAGGTTTTAAAATATTTTTTATTTTACTCGTGTCTCATCTATTAAAGTATAATAAAAGGTTTTAAAATACTTTCATTATACACATACTGTATCTCATCTGTTTCTCATTTCACTGTATCTTAATTCTGGTAATGCAGTCAGCAGAGTGATCAAGCATGTACAGTTGCAGACAACTGGACTTACCACTTTCCCACTGTCTGGCTAGTGGTATTTATATCTTACAATTATTGACAGAGCATAAATACAGACATTTTTATATATCAACCACACAGAAACACCAGTTTGTAAGAAATTCAGTCATAAATCATACACTTAACATTGTCAGGATAGTCAGATACAACAACCAAACAGTGTGTGTTTGTAGTAGTTTCATTTGTCCACAGTTGTACAACTTCACTTTGAAACATGCTTGTGGATGAGTGAAGTGGTGGGGTGTCCATGGAACCACAAGAAACTTGAGAGATGCGAGAGTTGGTACCCCAAGGTACCACAAGGCGTGAAATGCTAGAACAAACATGTACTCCTTATTGTGGAGGATTGACCCTAGGCGATCACTTTCTCGAGAAGATGTCTGGTAGTTGAGTAGTTACAGCAGCCCTGTTGGAACAGCAGTCTAACCATGTGTATAGGCTCTACCCTCAAGTGACGAGTGGAGGGTTGTCAGACATACAATACTGTCAAGGGAAGTAAGCTGGTCAGTCGCCCTGAAATACAGTATACTTGACTATCTGCAGTTGCCTGGCCTCAGGACCATACACTTAGAAAGGGTGTGGTGAGAATTGCTGGTACTTTTATGATGATGTCTTGTTTGCAATGCTATGATTACTGATATTGGCAAAATTATGAGGTCCACTAACTAACAGTATTTTCCTGAGAATGTAACCTGACTCTTAAGGTGTCAACTCCATAAGAATTAGCTCACTGCACTGACAGACTTGCCGTAACATGTCCAGTGATGACTTATCTGTGTTCTTTGGGATGTGTGGGGACATGGGTGGCATTGTAACAAAAGATGGTCATTGTTACTGTAATTCAAGTAAGATGATTTACCCCTTAAGCCCTTCAGTCAGATGACTTGAGTCCAATGAAAAAAATGAGACTGACCACATAACTTGGGAATCAACCAGTAGTGAGGAGATAGACAGATGGGTACAAGCATTTTGTAACCTGTTGTAGTGTGACATGGCTCAAGGCAGTCGCCTCACAAATGTGTGCATGTTCAAGTATGGACGTGTAGACCTACTTATTCCGAGCTGGAAAATGTCGAACTATAAAAGTGAGCACTGATCAAACTGTGATGCAGTTTTTAACTAAAAATATCACTGTGCTTGAACATCCACCCTATTTGGCAGTTTCTGTTTTATATGGGTTGATTTGACATTGTAGGTGCTAGAAATGTGTTTTTAGAAATTAGCAAACTTTACCTCTCCTAGTACAATAATATTGTGAGTATCCCTCATAATTTAGCAAAAACCATGTTGGATGTTGCAGATTTTTGGATGATGACACACTTCCCCCTCCCAGTCCCTCTAGGGGGATATAACCCCAACAAAAACACTATATTGTACTGTACCAGGAAACCATTTACTATGCTGGGTGGTAACCATATAACCAACTTATGATGCCTGGTGGTTTAGTGGATAATTATGGTGCTCCAATCAGATTGAGCAAGTGAAGGTGTTTATCCAAGGGGTGGTTGGGGTTTGTTGTTCACATAGCCTAATGCCACTCATGGATGAGTGAGGCTGGTCACTCTCATCTTAAATGTCAGGATCAACTTGCCTAGCCCCGGGCTCCTATGCTCCTCATAGGGCAACATAGGATTGGATGATGAATGAATGAATGAAATATAACCATCCCAATGTAAAAAGAAGTAATCCAAAATAAAGTCTTCCCAATTAACCCTAGACCACTGGGGCTGGATAATGGTTTGTGTCCACTGGGGCTGGGAAATATGTTTCCAATTTTTGGAAATTAATGAAAAAATACTAAATATTTCTTTTTATTGAAAACAAAGACATCGTGATGAACTAGAATCCTTAGCCTACAAAACCAATACTAAGAGAACAAGAAGAAAATGTAATGGTTCAGAGGGGGCTCAAAGAAAAAAGATAAAAACAGGCAAAACATTCTATATACAGTATGTTAACTAAAATTGTAATGGTGTAGAAATGTGAGGAGCAGCTGGCCTGGCGACGCCCACAACGCGCCCCTGGGTTCCTCGAGCAGCAGCTGGATTCCCCCTGGACCATTTGGGACCATCACCAAATGCGGTAGACAATCGAAAAGAGGAGGTTATTTTTCAGTAAGAATATTTTGGAAAATAATTTATGGATTTATTGTTTACCACCATAAATGTGTATAAATGGTGTGTTTCTTATCTACGACGCCTTGCTCTACCATGGAGCTCCCAACCAGAGGAGTGGTCGAGACAGAAAGGTCTCCACATTGTTCGATCAATGCAGGAGGGGTGACGCCCCCAGTTTGTATTAGGCACTGCCTCAGGCTGGCAGACAGGAAGGGGTGGCTGAGCCTGTTATGTGGCCAAGGCTTTATCAGGGCCAGAGCCAACTCAGACATATACATGCGTCTGATGGGGGTCTGGGTATGGGTTTTCACTGTAGATAATCTACGAGTTGATGACTGCAACATTCATACACTATCCACTGGGGCTGGAAAGTATTTTCCAAAATCCATAATATTAGCAACACCAATACATGGAGGGCAAGATGGATACCTTCCCCTACACCACCATCACAGAGCATGAAGGTACTGGGAACATGCCCCCTCTACCCTCTTCACGAAACTGCGCAGCGCAAATCAAAATTGGAGCTGGAAGCATTTATCCAGCCCCAGACTTCCAGAGTTAAAAAGCATTATACAGTGTATAATGCAGTGTCTTGGTCATCATCATCATCGTCATCCAATCCAACGTTGCCCCATGCGGAGCATAGGAGCTAGGGGCTAGGCAAATTGGTCCTGACATTTAAGATGAGAGTGACCAGCCTCACGCATCTCTGAGTGGCATTACGTGAGCAATAAACTCCAACCATCCCTTGCATATAAACCTTCACCAGCTCAATCCGATTGGAGTGCCTAATTACCCACTAAACCACCAGGCGCCAATATTTGGTAATGTTGTTACCACCCAGCGAAGTAAATGGTTTCCTGGTGTACAGGAAACCATTTGGCATGCCACTCATTGTAGAGTCACCTACAGGCAGAAGGAAGAGGAAAGAATGAAGGAAAGAGAGACAGAAGAGGGAGTGTAAAGTCACTCATAGGCAGAAGGATGAGGAAAGAATGAAGGAAAAGAGGATGGAAGGAAAGAAGGATGGAGGAGAGGAAAGGAATGGGCAGACACCCGAGGGCAGCACAATGTCAAGTGAGTGATTGGTGAGTGCTCCCACTTACTGTACATAAAGTGTACCGTATGTACAAAACAGTATAACTACTGTACACTTGAAGACAAAACCAACATCCCCTGGTGTCAGTCCTTGCAAGATGGCAGCTTAATTGTTGCACAGATGGGAGGCGGGGGGGGACAAGCATGCATCAGGTTTTTCCTCAACAGATGGCATTGATGCATGGTCAGTTCTAACAATGCATGGCCAGTTATAACAAGTTTCACTTCCAGTAATTGGGACAGGAATGTGCATCATGCTCAAGCAAATGGGAGTAATTCACTTTACTGTCATCTTATGACCAAAACTAGTGATCTATCTATCTATCTATCTATTGCCAGGCTCCTCAATCCCGTACGGGGTGGCCACAAACAAATCGCTTCCACGTCGCCCTGTCCCCCGCCATTTCACTGCCCTGCTCCCTACTCGCACCCCCCTCTCTCATATACCTCCACCCCATCCCTCCATCTCATCCTCGGCCTCCCCCTCTCTCATATACCTCCACCCCATCCCTCCATCTCATCCTCGGCCTCCCCCTCGCTCTCCCACCCCTCCACCTCACTCACATACACTCTCCTCATCAGTCTCTCACCCTCCACCCTCTCGTCACCTCAGTGTGTTCCTCCTAATGCTTCCTATCACATCCACATCCACACCACAATGCTCCTCTATATCCTCATTTGTCAGCCTGTATCTCCATGTGGCTCCACAGGCTCCTTTCAAGTAACTCATTTCCACTGCTCTCACTCTTGACTTGTGTCCTTCCAACAACGTCCAAGGTTCACTTCCATACGTTAGAGTTGGTATCACAATACTGTCATGTAGTAACTTTTTCACTTCCATGCTCACTTCCCTGTTTCTTATCACTGCTTTCAAGGAACCAGCAACCTTTCTTCCTTGTTGTACCCTTTCAAGCACTTCACCCTCCAAACCTCCATCCTTACTCATCACACTACCCAAGTACTTAAACGTACTCACACTTTCCATTTCCTCACCATTCAACCTCCCTGTGCATTCACTGACTTCACCTCTCTCAAAGACCATCACTTTACTCTTCCCTACATTCACCTTTAGATTCTGTTTCTTACACACTCCCAAACTCATCCACCAAGCCTTGTAGCTCCCCTTCGTCTTCATTCAACAACACAGTATCATCTACAAACAACAGTACAGGGAGTTTCCAAACATTACCCTCTCTCACCAGGCCCACTCCAACATCCACTGCCCTACCTTGTACCTCTTTTATAACCCTATCCATGTACAGATTGAACAACCATGGAGATACGACACATCCCTGTTTCAACCCAACCTTCAAAGAGAAAAGTTCACTCAGTTCACCATCCACAAGAACTACAGCCTTAGCACCATCATACATACTCTTCACAGCATTCAACAACTTCCCATCTACTCCATATATTCTTAATACTTTCCATAATCCTTGTCTATCCACCCTGTCATATGCTTTCTCCAAATCCATGAAAGCTGCATACAACTTCTTTCCCTTCTCTAGAAACTTTTCCACTAAAGATCTAAGAATGAATATCTGATCTACATAACCTCTCCCCTTCCTAAAGCCTCCCTGCTCTTCTCCAACTAATTCCTCTGTTCTTTCCCTAACTTTGTCAATAAGTCTCCTACCAAACACTTTTCCTATTACACTGAGAAGACAAATGCCCCTATGATTACCACACACTTCTTTTTCCCCTTTTCCTTTGTACAAAGGAATAATTATACCTGACTTTCATTCCTCCGGGACTCTACCTTCCTCCGAGGCCGAATCTGCACATCTACATCCATTCTACTGCTGTCTCTCCCCTATACTTCAGCATTTCACCACACACTCCATCAATTCCTGGGGCTTTCCCCAGTTTGACTTTCTTCATTGCTTCCACAACTTCTATCCTACTGATTTCTTCCTGTCTTCTCACCTCCCTCCTTCTCCCAGCCATTCCCCAGCCACTTATTCTTGCATTCCTTCCATCCTCTATGTTCAACAATTCCTTAAAGTGTTCTCTCCATCTGCTCACTTTTTCTCCCATCTCCACTAGTAATCTACCATTTTTATCTTTCACTCCCCTGCTAACTTCACTCTCTTCACCTCTTTCCAGAACATTTTCTTACAGTCCCTCCACTTTCCGCTCAAATTCCTTCCAAATTCCTCATCCACTCTCTTCTTACTCTCTCTTACTAATCTTTTCACCTCTCTCTTCCTTTCTACATATAACTCTCTCTTCCGCCTCGCAACTTCTTCCACGCCCCTATTTTTCATCCATTCATTGTATGTGTTCTTTTGTGCCACAGCCTGTCTCACCTCGTCATTCCACCATGCTGTTCCTTGCACCCCCTTTCGTCTTCTCTTCACCCCACACACCACATCACATGCTGCACATATTTCTTCTGTGAATATCCTGCACACATCTTCCACGTCCCCCATCTGCTCTAATTCATATTTACCCAATTACTCCACTACTTCTCTCCTATATTCTGCCATTTTCTCATCCTCATGTAACCTTTCCACTCTCCTAGTGGTAAATGATGATGATAGATCATGCTAATTGATGATGGATGATATATTTGTTGGACAGTAGTGATTGATGATGGATGATGGTTGATGATCTATGGCCGATGATGCCGATGAATGATGGATGTCAGATGACGGATGATAGATGATGGATGATTATGGTAAATGATGGGTGACATGGTGAATGCTAATGATGATGATGATGGTTCTTGTTATTATTATTATTACTATTATTATTATTATTATTGTTATTATTATTATAGTTTTTCACATTAATGTCTTTGGCCCTTGGCCTTTGATTGATGTTGATCCTGCAATAGGCAGGATGCAGCTGGGGAAGGTGGCAGGTGTGTCTGGGTTGACAGCTGAAATACTGAAGACCTTAAGAGACATAGGAGTGGATTTGATTACTGATTCAGTCAATTTGATTATATTATTTGTGTGTGTCGTCCCAGAGGACTGGCTAAAGAGTGTGATTGTAAAAGTGTATAAAGGTAAATGTGGAGCCCTGGCAAGAGGAAATATTAGAGGCATAAATTTTTTGGACCAGGAAATGAAGGTACAGGCATACCCCGATATCCGGTGGTGTTTCTTACCGGTGGACATGTTCGGACAGTGAGTATGCTGAATATCGAAGCAGTTTTCCCCAAAGATACTGAAGAAAGACCAGAGATGCATTCCAGGCTCAAACCCAAACTTTCATGTATCTTGCTCACTCAATAGAGACTGACACAAAAACATCATAGGTAATGTTGTCATCATCATAAACAATTCTGTTGCTAAAAAATGGGACATAAACATCACGTATGCAGAAAGGTATGGTGGTGGGAGGTGCGATGCAGAATGCGTTCAGGGCAGCAGACACAGCGAGAACGGAGAGCGTGGGCCAGGCAGTCAGTGCGCTAGTGGGGCTAGGGGAGTGCAGGGAGACGGGGAGGGAGACATGCCCGGCAGCACTGACTGAGCAAAGAAGAGGAGTAAAATGCCGAGAAGAGTGACTGAGGGCAACACGACACCCCTGGGAGGAGCCTATGGAGGGTCAGACAGAGCGCGACCCGACCCCGGGCGACGAGAACATAAGTCCTCCCGGGCCGTGCGCCACAATGACCTGGAACTCGCCCGCCACAACTAAAATGCAGTATAGTGCCCCAGAAAGTGCCCAGACACCCCACAGAGGAGCAACGATAGCATGGTGGGACTCAGAGTGACGGCATAAGTCTGCCCAGGCCGCGCACCCCAATGACCCGGAACTCGCCTGCCGCCACCATAGCAGGAATACTAGACTACCTTCCGGGCGAGCCTTCCCCAACCAGCTAAGGGGTGGAGCTGCCAATCCAGCTCCTGCCAGCATCCCAGAGATGGCCTGTAGCCGCTCACCCCTCGCTAAGGAGACAGCGTGTAGCCGCTCTGAGGGTTTTAAGGAGACAGCCTGTAGCCGCTCTGAGGGTTTTAAGGAGACAGCCTGTAGCCGCTCTGAGGGTTTTAAGGAGACAGCCTGTAGCTGCTCCCGCCTTCGTCAGGAGACGGCTTGTAGCCGCTCCAAAGGTGTTCTTCCTGAGACGGCTTGTAGCCACTCAACCCCCCTCCGGAAGAAGATGGCCTGCAGCCGCTCCCGCCTTCATCAGGAGACGGCCTGTAGCCGCTCCGAAGGTGTTCCCCCTGAGACGGCCTGTAGCCGCTCACCCCTCCTGAAGGAGACGGCCTGTAGCCACTCTGAGGGTAATAAGGAGACGGCCTGTAGCCACTCTGAGGGTAATAAGGAGATGGCCTGTAGCCACTCTGAGGGTAATAAGGAGACAGCCTGTAGCTGCTCCCGCCTTCATCAGGAGATGGCCTGTAGCTGTTCCGAAGGTGTTCTCCCTGAGACGGCCTGTAGCCGCTCAACCCTCCTGAAGGAGACGGCCTGTAGCCGCTCCACTTCGTCAGGAGATGGCCTGTAGCCGTTCCGAAGGTACCCTCCCTGAGACGGCCTGTAGCTGCTCGCCCTTCCTGAAGGAGATGGCCTGTAGCCGGTCTGAGGGTAAGAAGGAGGTGTCCAGTAGCTGCTCTGAGGGTAAGAAGGAGATGGCCTGTAGCCGCTCCGGAGGTGTTCCCCCTGAGACGGCCTGTAGCCGCTCAACCCTCCTGAAGGAGACGGCCTGTAGCCACTCCTGCCTTCATCAGGAGACGGCATGTAGCTGCTCTGAAGGTGCCTTTGGGTCTGCTGGCAGCCACCCACTCTCCCCAGCCATGGCCAGTAGCCGTGCCCCCAGGAAACCATGGCCAATACCCAGGCCCTATGGCAGGAGACGGCCTGTAGCCGCTTCTCCATCTGGAACTGACGCCTGTTCCCCAACCCACGACACAGAGGGAGTCTCGGGCTAAGAGGAGTATTGGAGAGGCCCCGTAGTCTCCCCTGGCCTCTGCTTCCTACAACTGGCTCTGGAGGAGACCCACCTGACAGACCCCGATGCAGACCGGTGCCGCAGTCCCTTCCTGTTGGCGCCGCCAAGCCCTGGGGACCACAGCCCTTGGGAACCCCAGACCGCCCCCAGGACTCCCGTGTGGGAACTCCCCACACCTTGACATCGGTTATCCTCATCCTCCATCAGGAGCCTGAACGACCGATTCAAGCAATTGTTCGGCCCCAGCCCTGAGGGCCGCACTCCTGTCCCCAGCCCTGAGAGCGCGGGACCCTTTGCCACCCACAGCCCTGGACAAGAACGGATGCCCCTGTGCATGATCTGTGGCCTCTAGTTACGGAGGCCCCTGGTGGTGCCCAGCCCCTTCAGTAACAGAGCTTTGATGCCCGTCTGCCCATGCACCTGACCGCCACGACGCCAAATTCGACAGGAGTAACAGTAATAGTGCAGTGTCAGTGATCAAATGATGCAAAGGCAGAATAATGAACGAACCCCCTAATGGAAGTCAGTAATAATACCCAAGTGGTGGAGTGAATAATAACTACAGTGAACAGTGCAGGTGACCAAGGGGTATAAAGACGGAGCAGTGAGCTACCCCTCCGATAAGAGTCAATGATAATACCAAGTGGTGGAGTGAGTTGATGGTAACAGTTAAAACACAAATACTGCCACCCAGTGCGAGTCAAGTCTAATGGGGTAAATATACTGCCATCAGAAAATATCTCATGATACTAAGACCATAATCAGACCCCAGTGCCAAAAGCAACATTCTCCAGTGAGGAATAACCTTAGTAACTCCACGAGTATAGAAAACCTAGACTTCCCCTAATTCAGGACACTGCCTCAAGTGCTATTCACTGTGACCCAAACGGTATCCTGCATGATACTGCTAACCATATTTAGACATAAGAGTTTGAAATTGCCCAGTGTACTTGTGTCTGTAACATCTGCTCGTTCCCATGTCTAACTAAGTAATACAAGTGTAAGGTTGTTGCCTGGAGTTTTTGTGTCCTGTCTCTCACTTATTTGTCTAAGCCCCAGTCTCGAAAGAGAGCCCTGCTATACACTAGGAGTTTACGGGACGGGAAGCCGAACCTAAAACACCTAGCATTACAGCCACCATAGTAGGAAAAGGAGACTACCTTGTGGGCAAGCTGACCCTCGACAGGATCGGGGTGGAGCCACTCCTATAGCTCAAGGCAGCACCTCTGTGATGGTCAGCAGCCGCGCCCTTTGTGAGACGGCCTACAGCCACTCGAACCTCCTTCAGGAGACAGCCGGTAGCTGCTCGGAAGGTATTCAGGAGACGGCCAGAAACTGCTCAAACCTCCTTCAGGAAATGGCCTGCAGCCGCCCTTGAGGCAACCAGGAGACGGCCGGTAGCCGCTTGGAAGGTGCCCTTGAGACAGCCAGTAGCCGCTCAATTCTTCAGGAGACGACTGATAGCTGCTCCCGCCTTCATCAGGAGACAGCCGGTAGCCACTCTGAAGGTTCCCTTGAGACAGCTGGTAGCCGCTCACCCCTCCTTCAGGAGATGGCCAGTAGCCACTCCCCCACACATGGCGATGGCCGGAAGCCACGCCCCTTAGAGACCATGGCCAGTAGCCGGGCCCTACGGCAGGAGATGGCCAGAAGCCGCTCCTCCATCAGGTGCTGCCACACTCCCACAACATAGCAACCTTCAGGAGGAGGGTCCCAGCCCTGGGGACCTGTGGAGAGCCCCTGTGCTATCCCCAGGATTGTTCTACGCCCACCTGGCTCCAGAGGGACCCTACCTGACGGACTCCGACAAAGGTCGACGCCGCAGCTCACCCCTGACGGTGTCCCCAAGGGCAGGAGACCGTAGCCACCGGGCCCCCGAGGCTGCCCCCAGGACCCCCGGGTGAGGCCTCTCCCCACCCTGGTGCAGACGACCCTCGTCCTCCGTCAGGTGCCTAAGTGAGCGCTTCAGGAGGCTTTTCAGCCCCAGCCCTGAGGGCCGCACTCCAGCTCCCAGCCCCGACAGTGTAGGGCCCTTCGCCGCCCACAGCCCTGGATGAGAGAGGACGCCCCTACAAGTGATCTCGTGACCCCTGGGCACAGAGGCCACAGGCAGGACTCAGCCTCCATCAGGAGTTGGGCTGTGAGTTCTCCCGCCGCCCCTAACCACGCCACTGTCCCACCAATAGTGAGTGACAGTGAAAGTGCACTGACAGTGTAATTGTGACCTGAATATCGGGCAGTGTACTATCCGAGGGAATCTAAGTCCAAGGCATATTAATGTGGGATAGTTACAGTTTGGGTAGATTGTGAACTGGTGAGAGCAAGAAGGATGATCCAACAAGAGTGCAGTAATTTCAGCGAACATTAGACTCGGCCTTCATAGTGTGATTCCTCTGAAGTGCAAGACCTGTGAATCAGTTGCCCATCCTTGGCACAGTTTATATTTCCCTGAAAGTGACCATGATCTATTCCCCTGCCCAAAAGACCTCAAACACTATCCTGAACTATTGTCTAAATAGTATCCTGCGGATACTACTCCCCATGATACTTGCATAATAGACTCATAGTCACCCAAATTCCTGTTGTTGTGACATCTACCTGTTCCACACATAGAATTTGTCAATACGTGTGTAAGGTTGTTGCCTTGAGTTTTTGTGTCTTGCCTCTCTCTCATTTGTCTAAGCTCCGGTCTAGATAAAGAACCCAGCTGCACACTAGGCGTTCAAGGGACGGGAAGCTGGCCCTTAAACACCTAGCATAACAAGGAGAAACAAAGGAGAGAAGATAAATGGAGATGGTGCCATGGAAGCCTGAAAGATAAACCTCTGTCTGTCTGTCTCTCTGTCTCTCTCACACTGAGGCAACACTTTAGACAGTCTGTCTCCTCGCTCTGCGCTGGCCACCATTGGCAACAACTGGCCACACCTTAAAAGTACCTTTATATGAGTCAAGTTCTGTGCTAGGTTAAACTAAATGATGTTCTAATATAGTAGAGTAAGTATAAGCAAAAGTGTTGTCCAAATCTGAGAATACATCTAATCAGTGCAAAAATCCACTGATCAATGATTCATCAGCTGGGTGTCTTATGCCACCAGGTGGGTAACAGGAAATACATACTTGTAAGTAGAAGCTACCTTTCTAGGTGAAATTCCATAAGATAATCACCATTTTTAGTAAACTGAATATGGAAGGAATTAACCCACTGACTCCCGCTGACGTATACAGGTAATACCTTAATTCACGCGAACTTTTTTCATGCAATTTCGGTTATCCACGAATTTTTCGTACAGTAATTAAAACAAAACTATAGTATTCAAATAATTTTAATATACAAGAGAAATAAATAAAATATAAAAATGTCTACCTGCTGCCTGTGTGCATACATATATGTATGTGTGTGTGTGTATGTGTGTGTGGAAGGTCGGTTTACCACGCACCACAGTCTGTTTGAATCTGACGGTCGAACCATGCATGACTGGCGAATCGTTATTTGTGGATTATTTTTCTGCCTTCCAGTGATTGCTTGCCTTGTTTGCCAACATGGGGTCTAAGCGTAGTGCTAGTGATGCATGTGGAAACACACCAAAACTGACTCGTAAAATGATGTGGCTGACAGAGAAAGTTAAAGTGTTGGACAAATTTCAGGGAGGAATGTCGGCGACAATTCTCCGTCAGGACGATTCCCCGTCATTTATTTACATACCTGTTTATTTAGCAAGTGCAGTACACTAGTTTTTTACTTATATGAGTTATAAAATCCCCCTGAAAATTAGTTATTAAAGTATTAATTAATCAATAATAAGTATATTAATAGAATGAAGGGGAATCGTCTATGTTTTGACGGTGAATTGACGATGGTGAATTGTCTCAGAACCGTATGTTTGGAGTGAGTCAACTGTTCATACAATAAAGAAGGCAGAACGTAGCATACGGGAGACAGTGAGGGCTAGTGCACCAGACTGTGCTAAAGTGTCTCCACCTACGCCTGTGAATTGTCTTGGAACCGTATGTTTGGAGTGAGTCAACTGTTCATACAATAAAGAAGGCAGAATGTAGCATACGGGAGGAGTTAGGGCTAGTGCCCCAGACTGCTAGTGTCTCCACCTACGCCTGTGCTTGTCAGGTTTCTGTTTTAAATTTCTTACATTTTTGTTGTTTTTCATACTTTATGCTAGTTTATAAAGTGTATGTATGCATAAACAGTATTATTCAGATGTAATATACTTAATAGACATGCATAATTATGTGCACACAAGGGCAGAACATATACGCGAATTTACCACATACGCGAAGGGTCTGGGAACCTAACCCTCATGTAAATTAAGGGCTTACCTGTATTTATGTCCACACATTTTGTCACTGTGACTCCTGTTGACATATATAAATGCACAGCAATTGCAAAGTCCCTAATTTGCACAATTCTCAAATTTCGTGGGTGATTTTTGGTACGCATACACAGAACACCTTCCTCTACAAGATGCCAGGCAGGGGAAATGCCTTACCCCGCATGACCTACCCCCTCCCCTGCACACCATTGTCTCAGCAATTCACCTGTTACCAGTGACCTGGCCAGTAAAGACATGTCATGCCACGGTACAAAATTCAAGGCCAGAGTGATTCCCCAATCAATGACAATGTGGAGGACAAAATTTACGTAGCATTAGAGGAAGAAACAGTCAGAAATGGTGATCAGGTAATGTCGCCAAAAAAGGTCAGGTATGTTGATGTGTTTGGTGAGTGAAACAATGCTTATATTGCCCATATTACTGTGTGAAAACAAATATACTCTCATACTACATATAAATTCGTACCAAATAAGTAAATAAATACTGTTTTTGAGTGGTGTGGAATAGTTACCCTCCCATAGAACTCGTTTTCTTTGGAGTCAGCCTGATAGAAAACACAGTAAGGTAAGGGGTACTGTTACCTGAATCCAGTATTTTAAACTTTAGGTGAGCAATTTCTCTATGAATTTTTGATGTTTCTCACCAAGAGCGGAGGTTTGAACCAAAAAATTTTTTTCAAAAATTTGTCGGGCTTGGGGGGGGGGGTCAGTGGTGGAAAATCGGTCAGGATGGGGCAGGTTAAGAAAAAGGATAAAGGTAGAAAACAGGATGATGATTTTTACCAAGAACTGGTTGAAATGGAAACATGTAATAAACTAGTAGAGAAAGTGAATAAACTGGTGAAAACTTTTCAAAGTGAAATAGATGAAATTAAGAAGCAGTTAAACATGCAGAAGGAAGAAAATGAAAATTAGTAAAGGAATTAAACAAGAAAGACGCAGTAGATGAGCTGTCAGTTGAGGTGGGTTCACAGGGAAGGAAGATTAGTGGAATGTAAGGTGACCAGAGTCCCGTTTTTAGGCGGGACAGTCCCGCTTTTTGGACATCTGTCCCACTTTTTTAATTGTGACTAGAATGTTCCGCTTTTTGAGCAAATTATCTTAATTGTCCCGCTTTTAGAAAATTACTGTTGCATTAAGATATAACATGACCTTCTTTTATGAAATTAGGATGAATTAGAAAAATTATACATAATCCTAACCAAATGAAACACTGAATTATTAATATAAAATCTGTAATACTTGCTGGTAACTGGTCGACCAATTCACTGTATTGTATGGTATGTTCGGAGTTTGTAGGAGATGTTGGTGTTTGACTAGCAGCCTCAGTTTGAGATGTAGCGCAGCAGTGATCTCTGTCACATTAGTCAATATCTATCTGTCTATCTATCTATCTGTCTGTTTGTCTATCTACCTATTTATCTATCTATATCTATCTATCTATCTATCTATATATATAGACACACACACACGCGTGCGCGCGCGTCACGCTTTTAGCTCCAATAAATCTGGTTACCTTAGTGGAATGGCAGCTACAATTGTCAACCATGAGAGTATTATGGAGGAGTTCAGAAATGATGCAAAGACAGTTTGGCAAGCAAGCAGTCTGATAGACCAAAGCAGTGATACTGAAGAGAAGATAACCCTGATGAATGAAGTGATACAAGGTTACAGAGATGATGCAGAAACTATGTATGTTGAAATGGTTAACCCCTCCATGGCCGCCGGCGTCGAATGATGTTTAGCCAATAAATGGCTGCCAGCGTCGTTTGAGCGCGGCCTATAAAAAACTGCAAAAATTTTTGGGAAGTGAAAGAACGTTCTGAACGTCTTCACACTGACCTACACTACATTCCCATACACCTCATTAAACAGTTCAGAGCCTGCTGCTGTGATTTTCAATTTTTTCACTCCTGGCCATGCCTAAACAAGCACTACTACACCCATTATCTCGACCCAGGCAGAACATATCATCTTTGTCCTCTCTTGCAAAACACACACAACCCCCTGTTTACGATTATGAAGTAATACAGGCACATACAAAAAAGCCATAAGTGAAAAATACATTTCTGTCTTGGTATCTTTACCTATTTGCTCAGGTTTCCTGTAATGGTTTGGATCATTAGATGCAGTGCAACTTGTAGAAAACTGTGAAAACCTTTGGGAACTGAACGAAAATCTGGGACATGAGACTGGCCTTGACTTCAATCTCTCACATATCATGTCAGTTCACCACCCGCTGCCGTGACGAGTGGATGCACAATTTTTTCGCTCGTGGCCATGCTTAAAAACACATAGTTACACCCATTATCTCGACCCAGACAGAAAATACAATCTTTTTCCTCCCTTGCAAAACACACACAACCACCCTGTTTACGAGACAGCAACGTATGTTTCGAAAATAACAAAATGAGAAAGATGAACGTAAAATGATAAAGATGAACATGTTATTACGGAAAAAATACGTTTTCCCCCGTCTGTAAACGTATTTACTTCTGCTTTGTATCTGTATTCGTAATAATTAAACTATTCCTAGGTCTGAAACTGCATTACGATTCTATTTTTAGCCATGCTCGTGGTGTGGGAGCTCGAAGTTGCGACTCAACTTCCATGTTGCTAATCGGATCTGACCCTCCACTTTATTCTCCCGTGGCAGTTTAGCCTTGGAGGACGTGCAATTTTCTCATTTAGGACCGAAAATTCAACTCTCCCTTTTTCAAGCATGAGCACAACGATAACGTAAAAAATAACTCGAAATACTATAAACATGTTTTATATCAAAAAGGTGAAAAAGTATTTATAACTTTTTTTTTTCCCAGCCATTCCTAACAGATTATGTACCGAAATTATTCGATATCATCATATCTCATATATGCACAACATTTAAGCACCATTCGCATTGTTTTGGGGGGGTAAAAAAAATAATAACACCTGCCTAGTTGCGTTGCAGCAGCGCCCCTGGGCGGCGGATATCGGTTGTCGATATTTCTGCAACTTCAGCGCTCCATTACAAGCCACAAAATGCTCCCATCCTCTCCACATGCCCAGATCTCATTTTACCTCTCCTCATCACAATCGCAATACATTCCTGTTCCATCCTTCTTACTTTTCCATTGTAAACCTAGCCCTCCTCAGGCCTCGCATTCAAGGACGCACTGCACATTTACCTTACCATTGTCATTTCTGTACGTTTGAGCTTGCGAATACCCTTTTCCTTTATTGCCCAGGTCTCACTGCCATACAGCATTACACCCATTACACATGTCACATACAAAGATCCCTTAGCAGGGAGAGAGAACCTTCACAGTGTCAGGAGAAGTAACAGCTTCCTGAACTTCTTCCAACCACTCCTCATTCTAGCCACATAACATGTCTTCCAAGTAACAAAAGTCTTCCACACACTCGAGAGACTTACCAGCAAGATCAAGCCATTCATGCCTGACAACCTCCACATGCTCTCCTCGATACACAGCACATATGAAAACATCATTAGCTCGCAGTCTACCTCTAATACTACTACATCCTTGTGCCCTCACTTAATACAAACACTGCACAAGATGGTATTACTTCTCACGCCCCTGTGACAAACTGGACATGGCCACTCTCTCCGTTCATCGACAGTATTGCCACCAGGCCAACTTATTATCACTTTTGTTTTATCTGCATTTACACATACCCTTGTGCTCTATACCATCTCTTCACTTCCTAAATCTTTCCTCTGCCTCCCTTTCATTCTCTGTAATTAACACCAAATCATCGGCATACAATACCTCCCACGGGAGTCCATTTCCAAAGTCATTTGAGAGGGCTCCAAGCACCATGATAAACAACAAGGGGCTCAAGACTGACTTTTAATGCACACCAATATTCACGGGAAACCCCCCTCTCACCTGGATTCGAGCACCCATATACATAGTCATAACCAATCTAACCCACCACTCTTCGATCCCAGGCTTTCTCATTGCCTACTACACCACCTCCCTAGGGACTCTGTCAAAGGTCTTCTCCAAATCAACAAAAAATAAAGTACAGATCCCATTTCTTTCCTGTATATTTTTCCTGAAACTGTCGAACACTGAATAAGGCATCAGTGGCTCCTTTGCCTGGCACAAACCCAAACTGCATCTCATCAGTATTCACCCTTTCTTTAGTTATACCTTCTAGAACTTTCACTATTGCCATCATCAAGAACTTTCACTATTGCCATCATCATCTGGTCCAAAAGTTTTATGTCTCTGTATATTCCTCCAACTCCGGCATCAGCCTTCCCCTTATACACAGTTACAATCACATTCTTTTGCTCATCAACTGGGACAACACATTCATAATCATATTTATCAAATCATTAACTAACCCCATTGCTATATCTCCTGAGGCCTTCAGCATTTCAGCAGTCAACCCAGACACACCTGCTGCCCTCCCCACCTGCAACCTGTCTATTGCCCCGCTTACAATAGCAGCATCAATCAAAGGCCAAGGGCCAAACACTGGATCTGCTGACTTCAAACCTTCCTTGTTCCAATCAAACTCCTCATTCAACAACCGGTTATAAAGCTCTCTCCAGGCACCTTTAATATCCTCATTGTTCACCATTACCTTTCCATTATCATTCCTCATGCACTACTTACCTATGAAATCACTGTTTTCCCGCTTCATCTGATTTGCCACCTTAAATATTATATTCTTCCCACACTAATTAGGTTAGGACTGTCCAGTAAAGGTCTTTGAGAGATTTTGCTCTGAATACCTCTTTTGTAGCCCTACACTTGGCAGCCAAGTATTCCTCTTTGTTGCCACCCCATTTCCATTCCCGGAAAAATCTTCTTGTCTCCTTCCCTGCAGCTTCTACACCATCATCCCACCAGCATGTTACTTTATGTCTTGGGAGACCCCTTGTCCATCCACACACTGAATCAGTAACTCTCAAGAGATTGTTCTTGAGAGTTCTCTACCTTTTATTAACACTTCTGTCAAAAGCTTCCTGTTCAGCCACCACTCTACTCATCTTGCCATAGAAGTCATCCCTTACTGCTTGTTTTTTTTCAACTTCCCTTTTTATCCTCCTTGGTGCACAGGTCCTCTTCTTCATTATTAGCTCTTTAATCCTAGACCGCTACCGTTCGTTGCACTGTCTAGTAACTCTAACGTCGGGCACATTATATTCGAAATTTGGAAAAAAATAGTTCTTTTTAAAAGTTAAAAAAAAATAGATTTCAACTCTTGTACTAATATTTTCCCGTAAAAAGCGTGAGAGAAAACGATTGGAAGGCAATGAAGAGGGAATTTGAATAAAAACAAATTTGCTAGAAAAAACAACATATTGTTAGAAACAAAAATCCTAGGATAAACTACTAAGATTCGACGTTTTCCTTTGGTTCACAGTTATGCCTGCGTCGTGTAAACCTTGTACGTGGAAAGCACAGCCTCCCAGCATCACCAAAAGTTGTAGGGAGATTGACTGAAAAGAGCCTTTTTTGTGCGAAAAAATTACGTTTTTCCATTAAAAATTTTTCTGTATCAGGTGGCTCTGTAATTAAACTGTAAATGTTACTTATTAGGGAGAAAGGATTCTGAGGAAACTCCAGGACCATTGCAAGCGTCACAGATTTTAAAAAAATGTCACCTCGAGGTGGGATGGGATGACTGATGCGGAATACTTTTCTTTACCCAGTAAATGATCAGTTTGTGACATGTATTTATGTTTATTATTATTTATAATCATTATGATTATTAAACTCTCTTGTTTTTGTCAGTATTATTGAGCTGCGCCATATAAATGGCTAAGTTTCTTGTTTTCGTCAGCATTATTATTAAGCTTCGCCATATAAATTGCGAAACTTCTTGTTTTTGTCAGTATTATTAAGCTTCACCATATAATTATATATATATGTATGGAGACGCTTCTTGTTTTCTGCAGTACTATTAGGCTTCGCCATATAAGTGGCGAGGCTTGTTTCTGTGGGTATTATTATTATTAGTCTCCACATACTACATAAGGGGAGACTATTATTCTATAGCTGCTGTTATTATTATTATTTCACCTCAGAGTCTCGCAACGATTCCAGGAGAACCGAAGACCGGGCAATTGCTGATAGAAAAAAAAAAAAATCCATATCTCCCCAATGGGATCAAGATCATTGTAAGAAACAGTAGCAGACACAAAATTATGTTCTTCGACACCTTTGTCAGATCAAGTGTTGGTTACACAAGAAGTTACCTTAGGGTCTTCAGATCTTGTTTATATTAAACATACCATACATATCGTTAATAATCCCGCTCTCGTCAGTTCATGGCTAGAACTTGTAGCAGAAACATCTCTGACCCAGTCCCGAAGATAGTGAAACTCGGTTTCACATGTCCTTAGACTTTTTTCTCGCTGGTGGCCTGACGACTTTGGGACACTTCTGACTCTTTCTGAGTCCCACCACGTTCGTTCTTCTGCTGTGTCAGCTGGCTTTCCATCTGCCACTAGAGTCCCTGCCGCAGTATGAAGCCGAACCCTGAAGGGGTACCACAGGGTACATCCGCGAAGGGGGACCTTAAAGGCCTGGTTATAGGAGGCGGCAAGGGTAGGCATTCTGTTAGGGCTAAGTTGGGCAAGCTCCTCACGGGGAAGTGACAGGGTCTCCTTCGATGCCTTCTAGAGGGCGGGGAGTTAGGCTCCCGTCACTGTAGGGAACCGACCGGAGTGCCTGCTGATTATTGTTTTTTTTATTCTTTAGTTAATTTATTTATTCTGTCTCGTGCATATATATAGGTACATATACATATGTTCATGTGTGCATTTCTTATGTACATGTGTATGTGTGTGTACTGTATGTATGTATAAAAATAAAGTTAACGAGGGAGTAAATGGGTAAACAAATAATCAAATTACACACACACACACACACACACACACACATATATATATATATATATATATATATATATATATATATAATTGGTTTCTAGGCCATGCAGGCATCTCATCCCTCTCGGCCCCCTGAGACGACGCCCAACCCCCGTCTCAAGGCATCCAAGCCTCACCTTGCCGCCACCACCACCAAAACACGTGTGGGTAAGCCTTCCACCACCGCTGCCTCCACCACCTCCATCATGCATCGAGGCCCCTTTACCTAGCCTGAACGCCCTACTACCGCCACAGCCTCTGCACCACCTCCCAGCCCCGTGCAACCCTCCGCCATTGCCACTCGCCCCTCGGGCTTCAAATGGGAGAAACTCCCCTCAGCCTCCAATGCTGACTCCACTACCGGGGAATCTACTATCCTCACATCTGGCGATGACCTTGCCACTCCACCACCATGCCCCCCGCAACATCCTCCTCTACCACCCATGCCCCTAGCCCCTCCAAGTCTGCTCGAGTTCATGAGGGGATGGAGATCACGCCTGACACCATCCCGAAACCTATACCCAGTACCTCCTCTGTCCCTGCTCCTGCCCCAGCTGCTCCTATTGACGACAAGAGCTTCATTCTCGTTGCCAAGAAGGCCAGACGTCCCATGCAGGGAAACCCCCCAGCCCCAGTACCCACAGGTTTCCTCCAGCACCTCGACCGTCCATCTCAGTGGCTGCACACACCCCACCTCCCTCACCCCACCCGGCCTTTTGAGTCCCCGCACAGCAGGGATATGACTCAAGTTACAAGGCAGTTGCTTCCCTCGAAGCTGCACTGCCCAGCCTCCGGTGTTCCAACCAGATTGCGAAGAATGGGAGCTCAGTTATTGTGCCACAGGAGGAGACTTTGTACAACCTCCTCCACACCTATGCCCAGGACGAGTTCTCCCCCCCTAAAAATTACCGAGCTCACCCCGGGACTGCAAACCACCAAGGCAATCGTAATGTGCTACCCCAGCAGCTGGCCCCCAGCTCTCCTCTTGAGCCATCCACAGGTGATATCCGTCGACTGCTGCCAAGTGGCCAAGAATCGGGAGGAGACGTGGCAGGTGGTGGTGACTCTCCATGGTCCCCTGATATCAGAGCTGGACCTGGGAAATTGGGGGACTTACCATCTCCACCCCTTCACACCAGAATCTCTGCAGTGCTATTGGTGCCACCTCTTTGACAACCACAAGGCCACGTGTCACAGGCCAGTCGTGTATGGTATGTGCAGCAGGCCTAATGATGTGGATGTCTGCCTTGTGAAGTTCAAAGTGGAACAGGTGGTCATGGACCGCTGCCCCACCTGTACAGGCAGACATCATGCGTGGCACCCGAGGGGTCCCTTGAGGACGGTCCTGGTGGATCAGGGCTGCTGCCACCAGGTCGCCTGGGTCCAGAAACAACGAAGTCTAACCTCCACCCCTGCCCCCCTAGGAACCTTCATCTGGGGCACACAGAGAGCAACCGAAGCTCCACTCCCCCCTCCACTTGCAACAGAGGCCTTCCCACCTCTTCTCAGTCCACAGACTCCAGTTTCTGCCGTAGCCAACACCCCCCTCCCTCCTCCAACCCTTGCCCCTGCACTGACTCACTCTCTTCCTCCCGCTATTCCACACACTACAGGATCCCCTCTAATAGCCTTCACCATCGAGGACCTGAGGCTCATCAGCAGGAAAATTGCCATGGGTATCACCTAGTTCCCAGGCAATGCCCTGGGTCACAAACTAGACACCAGTTTCATGGTGCAGGCCATGGTTGTCATCGTCCAGAACATGGTGAAGGCGTTATACCATCCCTCAGCCTCCCCCCAACTGCCTTAGCCCAACCTCTGGTGCCAGCCACCTCCACCTCCCTGCTGCACACACCTCACACTGCATCTCAACCTCTTGTCCAGCTCTCCTCCAGGCCAGGGCTAACCCCCACGCACCCTCCCCCCACAGGCCGCCCCTCCTCCTCCTCCCCAGCTGGTCTCCCGACTGTCCCTCTGCGAGTCTTGCAGAGGAACTGCCTAGGGTCTTGGAGCAAACTCGTCCACCTCCAAGAGGTGGCTGCCAGAGAGGATTTGCATGTCATTCTCCTGCAGGAGACACTCCTTCCCCGGGACTCCACTTTCAGACTCGGTGGCTTCAAGGGTCACTTTCTCCCCCAGATCCAGGGTGACACATGGGGATGAGCCATCCTCGTTAGGGATCACATCCCCTGCTCTGAATACAACCCTCCTGTGCACTGTGGAGATGATGTTGAGGTGCAAGGCATTGTCCTGCAGCTCACCACCACCTCCTCACTTAACATCTTCAACTTATACAGGAGCCGAAACAGCACACTCAATCTGGGTGAGATCCTGACTCTTGCCGCAGCAGAATCCACCTTCATCGGCGGGGACCTAAATGCCCACCACCCTGTCCGCTAATCGCACCTCCCTGCCAGTGAGGCAGAGCGACACCTCGTTGTGACCCTCGAGGAAATTACGAGTGTTAGCTTGCTGAACGACCTTTCTGAACCCATCCACGTCAAAGGTGGTAGACTGGACCTCTCCCTTGTCTCCTCGTCTCTCGCTAGTGTGTCGACATGGTCCCTGCATCCGTCCCTTAACAGCGATCACTTTGCTACGGTGACGAAACTGCAGGTGGCAATCATACCACCCCCTCTGCCACTGCCCCCTCGCTGGTACCTTCGCAGAGCTCGCTGGTGAGAGTACAAGCAGACTGTAGAGGTCCTACTAAGAAACGCCATCCTCCCGCCTTCCCTCGAGGATCATGCTGAGGATGTCGCCCACATTCTCTGATGCACTGCTGCAGACAGCATTCCCCTCTCCAGGCTCCCCACCTCTCTCATCAAAGACCATTGGTTCTATAAAGAGAGAGTTCGTGAGCTGAACTATCAATTGAATGTGGCTAGCAAGGCTTATCAGAGGTGGCCTTCCCCCACCACCAGGAGACATCTCGCTGCAATAACACGCCATGCCTTGCACGAAAAGCAGTGTCTGAAGGCTGAGGCTTGGACAAGATGCTGTAGATCTCTCGATTCACACTCCTTCCTGAAGATGTGGACGAGGATCAAATACATTTCCGACAACCAGCCCCATAAATCCTTCTCTCATCCTGATCCTGCTAGAGAGGCCAATCGTCTTGCCTCTCACTTTGCCGAGAGGACCTTGCCCACTAACCTTGCCAAGTCAGTCAGGGACGTGCAGACACGGCTCAAGGGCCTGTGGAGGGCCTCTGCCAATGCTGCCTGCTCTCGCCCCGACAACACCGATGAGCTCTTCACTGATGGGGAACTGGACCGGGACCACCATGGCAGGAAAGGCACAGCCTCAGGCTCTGACGTCTTAACATACTCTCTCCTTGCACGATCAGGACAGAGGGGGAGAGCTCACATCCTCGATCTCGTGAATCACTCTTGGGTGGAAGGTCGCCTCCCTGGATCATGGAAGACCTCCATAATTCATCCCATCCAAAAGCCATGCAACCAGCTGCGATGCAGCCCATCTCGTTACTCAGCTGTATCGTGAAGACTGCTGTACGCCTCATCTTTTCTTTTCTCGACTGGAAATTGGGCACGTTGCACCTGCAGCTCTTCGTCTACCTCCCTGGCAGAAGCGTCCTGCAGTGCCTTGCCTCTTTGCTGGGTGAGTTAAGAAATGGTCGAGGTGACGCCATCTTCCTTGATCTAGAGAAGGCCTTTGAGCTAGCTGATCCTGATTCAGTACTGGCAGCACTCATAGAGAAAGGCGCTGTGGCAGACTCCTCTCCTGGATCCGCGATTTCTTCGTTGGATGTGCTGCCAGTGTCCGCTTTCAGGGGCAGCTCTCCCCTTCCTACCCACATGTTAACGGAACACCTGAAGGCAGTGTGTTCAGTCATCACTGAGAGCCTGCTGTTGATTGACTTCAGCAGGGACATCACTCTGCTCTGCTATGCCAATGACCTGGCACTTGTCTTCTCGCATGGGGACTGCTACGATATGGCCCTGACTGCTTTAACCCACCTCCATGACAGATGCTGTGAACTGAGCCTCAAGATAAATCTTGGGAAGACCAAGGACATGTCCTTCAGTCTACTACCCCCTGAGCATCCACTCTTCCTCGAGGGGCACCAGCTTGATCTTGTTGCAGTCATCAGTGTCTGGGAGTGTGGTTTGACAGTCCCCTGTCCTTTTCTATTCAGGTATGGTACCTATGGGAGCGGGCTGCTCTCGAATCACAGCACTCAAAGCCCTCTCATGCCAGAGCCTAGGTGCCTCATATCGCGTCCTAAGGACCTTCTACACACATACCATATGTTCCCTTGTTGACTACAGTGGAATTTGTCTTGCAGGGCTCTCTGGGGTGCAATCTCGCTCCCTAGAAGTCCTGCAAAACTTTGCACTGCGTGTGATGCTGGGAGCCCCTTCTTGGACGCAAATTGAAAACCTCAGGGTTGAAAGTGGCTACACATCTCTCTAGCACAGAAGCTGGAGTCGATCGACAGCAGTCTCTGCTCAGCTTTGCCAACTCAGGCCACACTTGCCCATTTCCGTGCTTCTCCGGCGCACCCTCGAGAGGCCCCCTGACTCACACCTGAATATGGACTGAGCACACATCACTGCCAACATAATCCACGACCTGGGAGCAACTGATGCCGTCTTAGGGGGCCCCAACCTCCTCGACTCTGCCTATACCCTCCCTCCATGGCTGCCTCTTGCGATCTAGAGTGTTGCCCCCTCTGCCGCCTGCCCTAGAGCACCTCTGCCCTCCCTCCTATGCCAGGATGGCCTACGGAGGATGGTCTCACTCTGGACCCCTGGAACAGTCGAGTATTTCACCGATGGGTCCATTACTGCTGAGGGATCTGCAGGTGTTGCATTTGTCAGTGATGGTCGTGTCAAGACCTGGTGGCTTCCTTCTGGGGCCACCGTGTACGAGACAGTGCTTGTTGCAATTTTAAGTGCCCTCAGACATGCCCATTCCCACCGTCATTAACGTGTGGTCATCCACACTGACTAGCTCTCGTCCCTGCACGGTCTCCATGCATGACATTCCACTGACAGTGTGAATCTGCTGACCTCTATACTAGCAGTCGCTGACTCCATTGTTCAGAGTGGAGGGGAAATCCACCTACACTGGCTGCACAGCCACGTATGCTTCGCTGGTAATGAGTGCGCCAATGACGCCACTTGCTCAGCAATGCTCCACCCTACCATCACCTTCCCTTTCAGGACGAGCCGTTCTCTGATGAAACACAAAGTCAACCGCACCATCCTCTGGCTCACACAATCTGACCATGAGACACAGGTGGCAGAGGGCTCTCGTTCCGCCACCTGGTATGCTAGGACTACAAACTACGAGCCCCTCGACACTCTCCCTCACACGCCTAATTTGCTCGTGGTATGATTACACCGCCTACGGCTCAGCTACCCCTGCTACTCCCAAATAGCAGAGATTGTCCATGAACTGTGCCCTCAGTGTCATGAAATGGCAGACTGGCCACTCTTCCACTTCTTGCTTGACTGCCTCTCCACTGCCGCCCTCTGCTCCATCTTAGTTGGCAGACTCATAAGGAGGGTCACGCCCTTTGCCACTGCTGCTGCAATCATTGCCCTCACCCTGACTTCAGCCTTGCTCGACGCTGTCGTCACCTACCCTCCACCTCGTTAAGTTTTTGCTTGTGACCACACTACAGGTGGACAATTCCACTCCACCACAAGCAGCTCTCCTTGAGCCCTATTAATTTTTAATATTTGCTCTGGCGGGCCCTTATCTGGCCTGGTCCTCCCTAAGGCAGGTAAATCTAAACAACAACAACAACAACATATCATTGATGTGGCTACACATTAAACATACGTATTTGATGGTTATTCTGGCCTAAGAATCTCCTGACAAGTCCAGGAGAACCGAGACTCTGCAAGACATCCGCCGGGTCCTGGCATGGACCGTTGCTGATAGAAAAAAAAATCCAGATCTCCCCAGTGGGGTTAAGGTCACTAAGAAACGGTAGGTGCAGAGTAGTGACTGTAGGACAGTTACAGAGATTTAGTTATTATTATTTTCCCCTCAGAGTCTCGCAACGATTCCAGGAGAACCGGAGACTGTGTAAGGAATCTGAAGGGCCCAGGTAATGTGTCTTGGCATGGGCCATTGCTGCTAGGAAAAAAAAATCCAAATCTCCCCAGTGGGGCCAAGGTCATTGTAAGAAAGAGTTGCAGACACATGCATTCTTCAACACCTTTGTCAGATCCCTTGTTGATGTTACACATGAAGTTACCTTAGGATCATCAGATCGGCCCACGTTCCGTGTCCTGGCATGGGCTTTAGCTGATAGAAAAAAAAAGAATCCAAATCTCCCCCATGAGGTCAACGTTACTAAGAAGTAGATGGAGATTAGTGACTCTCCTTAGGACAGTTACAGTTCTGGTTATTATTATTATTTTACTTTGTACTTTTTCTACAATCCTGATGATTTTATACATGAAGGTGCCCAAGGGTCCTTGTGCCAAATATAAATGTCCTTGACCTATTTTTGAAGGTGATAAATTCATTTTTATAATAAAATTTGCATATTTGAAAGTGAAATGTCTCAGAAACTAATTAAATACAGCTATTTGGTTGAAAATTGTGTGATAAAAAAGTGTGTAAATGTATGGGATGTCCGGCAGTCTAAACTCAGGACAATAGATAAGTGCATAGCAGAGATGTTATCGGTGGGTGATTTACCCTTCAATCACGCTGAGGATACTGGATTCCTGAGACTAATGTCTGAAGTTGTCCCACAAAATAGACTGAAACAGCGCAACTTCTCTTCCCCGCTGATTTGTAATGAGATTTATGAGTCAGTTTCTACTAAGATAAAGGAAATAGTTGGCACAGTTAAAGGGAATAATAAGACTGCATTTACCACTGACATCTATTATCAACCATATACATCTAAAATCAACCCCACACAGACATAGCTTCAACCCCACACACACCTGACATCATCCCCACACACCCGACATCAGTCCCACACACCTGACATCCATCCTACACTCCCAACAACTCCACACACCTGATATCAACCCCACACATCTGACACTATCTCCACACACCTGACATCAACCCCACACACTTGACATCATCCCCACATCTGACATCAACTTCACACACCTGACACCATCCCCACACACCTAACATCAACTCCACACCTAACATCAACCCCACACACCTAACATCAACCCCACTCACCTAACATCAACCCCACTCACCTAACATCAACCCCACACACATGACATCAATCCCACACACCAACATCAACCCAATAGACCAACATCAACCCTACATATCAACCTCAGCGACACACATCAACATCAACCCTACACATCAACATCAACCCTACGCACTTAACATCAACCTTACGCAACTACTTTTAATCCCAAACAGTTAACTTCAACTCCACACACTTAATTTTACTTATTTTCATAAAAGCACTGTGACACGTACTACCCCGTCCCCACTCAGGCATCCACTGTCGTGGTAGAGTGGGGGGGGGGGGAGAACGTGATAGAAACTGGGAGAGAAGAAAGACAGAGGATGTCCAGGAAGGGAGGAAAGAAAAAAGGAATGGAGAGAGAGAGAGAGAGAAAGAGAGAGAGAGAGAGCGAGGAATGAGGAAGAGGTTAGATTACTGCTACCAAACAAACGATGCTTCCGATAGCAGACACTTACCAGGGAATATCGACACTGAATGCCAAGTATCAAGTATTTTAAGTACTTCAGCTAAATCAATCAAAATTTGGGATGGAAAACAAATGACCAAGATAAGAATTATCAATGAACAGTCTGATGAACTTAGGCAGAGGAGGTTGTGTAAGTTTAACAGAAAAATGCTGATTATTATCGCTGGCGCATTTGGCACTCATCATCGCTGGAAATGAGAAAAAAAAAAAAAAAGATGTTGCATTGGATCATTACATAGTCTTGTTTCTGACAATAATAAGAAACAATAAAATTCACATAACACAAATACAATATAGACAAAAAAAGTAGGCATCCCGTTTTGGGAGTACTTTGAATGCTGCCGCATACAATAGGGCATGCCTATTGACAGCTTAGTGAATCGCCCCCGGCTCCTCTGGAACTTGTAATTCCATACGTCTCCTTTATCTACTGCTTGTCAAAATGGCTTCAAAAAGTAAAATTAACATGTGGTTACATTTTAATGAATCCTCCTCCTCCTCCTCCTACCCCACTTTGCCTCCTAATAAAACAGGAGTGTAGAGGCCTGGGGTAGGATGTTCAGTCCCGACATTTAAGGCAAGAGTTACCAGCCTTACTGTACCCTGAATGGCATTATGCAAGGAAGAAACCCCAACCATCCTTCAGATGAAAACCCCAACAGGCTCCATCCTGTTGGACCATCTTAACCACTGGACCACCACGAGCCATTAGGTTATACAGTTACCACTCAGACTGGATTACAAGGCATTTGACTTGTCACTCAGTGCAGAGCCGCCACCTGGAGAGAGAGAGAGAGAGAGAGAGAGAGAGAGAGAGAGAGAGAGAGAGAGGACGATGGGCATTCCCATCTAACATCATATATTTTAAAGAAAATTAAGACAAAAAATTATTCAGAAATCATTCAGATAATTGAAAATACGGTCTATATGGTCAAGCATTTAAAGACGGAAAATCCTCAAGAGATCTCGTAGGAAAAGGGAGACAGACTTCCTTTTCCTTCTGAACCAGACAGACTCCCCTGCTTGGAAGTTTCAGGATAAAGTGTTGGAAATATCCAGGTAACTGAGTACTGTAGTCGATGGTCATCATTATCATGTCTATGGGTTTGATTTAAAAATAAGGGAGAATGTAGAATCTGGAGGCATGGGGAAGTTGAAAGGAGGGGTAAATAAGGTGGAGACACTTGATGGTCAAGAAAGTGACGGAGTGAATTAATTAAACAGATTATTTGCTTGTTGAATTAATGCACAGTTAAGAGAAACCGTGGCAATAATGGCTGACGTATAGTCATGGGGTTGGTTTCTTATCAATTTTACCCTATAGTTTCTCCTCAGCCTTCAAGCCCTGCCTTCTTGCCGGGGATTATAACTTCATAAGATTCTGATATATTTTTACAATGTTATTTATGCTGTTCAGTAGTTAGTCATAATACAATAGGATTTTGGTATATCTGTGTGTGTGTGTGTGTGTGTGTGTGTGTGTGTGTGTGTGTGTGTGTAATCTTCCAGTATATTTTTATTTTTTCAAAAGTTGAGAAAATCAACAGTGATGGGCGAAGCCATCTAAAACCAAAACAAAAGAAGCACTCAGATACTGCAACACTCTCCCCAATGAATGACACTTGACTTCCCTGAGATCTTGATCCTCGACTGGTTACTCTCAAGCTCGAATGACTTTATTCTAGCCTCACCCTTAACCTTTCCACCAAGCCTAGTTCAAATAAGATTATTATTGTTTCAACTGACTTTGCCCTGTGACCATGAACTTTGATCTTTCCCTGAAATTTTGACCACTAAGTGATTGTCCTCAAAATGTAGTCCCTTTATCCTTGCCTGACCCTGAACTTTTTCGAAATGTTTCAGTTAAGTCGGATGAAAACCGTTTAAGTTGACCTTACCATGTGACTTGACCTTTAATCTTCCCTGTTCTAAGAAAGAAAACAGCGGATCAACCCACGGCTGATCCTAAACTCTTCCAAGAAATTTGGTCCAAATCAAACTAAAAATATTTTGGTTATTTTGCTGATACACAGGCACAAGAGTCTAATTTTGACCTTGGCTTTTGACCCTGCCCTTCAACAGATTGTTCTCCGAATCGAATCTCTTCATCCTTACATTAACTACACCCGTTCCTCCATGTTTGGTCTAGGGTGAGTGAAAACTGTTCTTAAGTTGACTTTACTAAGTCACGGTGTGAGACAGCCTTGAAATCTTAACCTTTTCATTAGTCATGAAAACTCAAAGTCAAATGGCCACCCCTTACGGGATTATGGCGTCTGGCAATAGATAGATAGATAGATAGATAGTTGAAGGAAAAGTCGTCTTGTTTATTTTTCTCCCTGTTCACCAGGCTTGGTTAAAATAAGATAAAAACATCGAGTTATTTTCACACACACACACACACACACACACACACACACACACACACACACACACACACACACACTCTTAGTGGATGCGGGTGCAAAAACGTAAAACTTTGATCCTGTTTTCAAATACATGAAAAAATTAGTATTAGTATTACTCATATTTTTTAAAGACTGGATGTTTGTTTTTTGGGGGGTTAATTTTTTTGGTCATGTTATAAACATAAACCTAGTGCATTATATGCTGAGACAATATTTGTGTTTGTGGGAAGATAAATCTTTTTCTTGTGAAACATCCAATCATGACAATACAAGCGGCAAAAATTATTTATTCTTATTCATAAACTTACAAAATTGTTTAAGGAAAGTACAGACATAACCAAAACTCGGCCCCATAATACTTGTACTTGTATTTGATACCAACTGCACTAAATAAAGAAACTCTTGGTATCCAGTTCCTGCCGGGCGGTCGTAGGGTGAGGGTGTGCATGGTGAAATGCCCACACACAGCCGTCGCCGTAAACGCCGAGGGCTTCGCCCTTTTTATCACACTTACAGCGTCACGGGACAGACTGACTCCTGTGATGGTCTTTTGACCTTGGAGCGTGACGGGGAAGGGCAGGAACGATCCCACACGAGAAACGAACATGGATGGCAGCTTGTGTTGTGCGGAAGCGCAAACAGCACCATGTGGAACGAATGATGCGGGACGCAGCAAACGCCAACGCACGTGGGAGGACAGCGATGCTTCATTTGTGGAGCATGAAAAGGAATGAGGTGAAGTGGAGCAAAATCGCGATGCCATAGTGAAGCTGAAATTCGTCACGGATTGTGAGCTCTCACTCTCACAAAAAGCCAGGTGGACTGTTTCTGTAGCAAAACAGTTTCCTGAATTTGAGGTAATGGTCAGAGAAGGTAAGACACATCTGTATGTGACAGTGACAAGTGCCATGTTGTGGATTATTTGACAAGAGATGAGTTTAATGGCGTTGTTTTGGAAGCTGTTACCAACTGCCCCCACACCAGGATTATTATTCATGTTCCTGTCTGTTGGGCAGTGGAGGTTTTTGAAGATCCAGAAACTATCCTGTGGATGAAGAGAAGAATGGCTGCCAAATATACGAGACCACGGCTTATTGCTCTGTTGAGGGAAAGCTTCCAGAAACAGTATCCATCGGGACACTTGGACACAGGTGGGTTGCACAATATGTTTCGGAGCCTGACCTCTGCTACCGCTGTAGCAGGTGGAACATCTGGCATGGAAGTGTAGTGCAGCATGCAAGTGTCGTTTTTGTGCTTGGAGGCACGAAGGTAACACCTTCCTGGAAATAACATGTAATAGGCATCCACACAGAGAAGGTGGAATGTGTTCGAGCGGGCAACAAGCAAGTCAGGCAGTGCTGAATATTGTCTCATGTGGCTCATCATCTTCTTCTGATTTCCTGACCTGAAAATACTATAAAAAAAAAAAAAAAAAAAAAAAACTATTAGATTACACCAAAAATATTCCCTTACAATTCGTAACACCAAACTCCTATTAATTTTGGGTCTAGGGCTTGAGACCTAGCAGGTTAATGATGACTTTTGCTTTTCTCACTCACAAAAATTACTTTCACCAAATCTCTCGGTGCACTCCAATTCGAATCAGAAATAAAAAAATTCAGAGTTTCTTTCGTCTATCAGGGTACTGTATTAGTTTGTCTCGGTTTCAGTCAAAAATATCCAAAAAAGCCAAACAGAAGGTATTATTTGTTTTGAAAAGGCAAAACCTGGTTGCTCTCAGGAATTGTCGGAAAATACTGCTGCGCTACTCATGCAACCTTAGACCGTTACTTCTTGTGCAGCCAGCTGTTACTCTAATCTGCTTTATAAAAAATCGTTTCCTTGGTTTACGGAAGAACTATTAGGAATTGCGGGTTGTCTATGAAATGAAAATAATGCAGGATTTTTATGCGATTTACAAATTGGCATCTATCTTTCTTGTAACTTCAAAATTGGCTGAGATATCCAAAAAGGTTCGGTACTGTACTACAGAGTTTTCCTCACGACCCCTGCCTCCATGTCTTGTTGATGCGATAAATCTTTCGCTTGGGTACATATGTCGGGGTCAAAACTGTGACTAAATTTGGTGTTCTCGGTCGCGAGAGAGACACACACTTCAAACTCAAGTGCTGCAACTGTGGAGGGGAACACAATGCCCACTCGCCCTTGTGTCCCCAGAAACCACGGACGACCCCGGCACCACGGCATACTGCAGCACAAGCACAAGTAACAACCACCACCGCCGCCACCGATCACTGTTTAGGAGGCCCATCTACAGGGCTCGAATTTCCCACAGCTGGGGAAATCAGCTACTGCTGCACCTGTGCATAGTCAGCCACCAGTACGTCCTGCTGAATCCTCAGCAAGTCAGCCTCCAGATCAAAGCCTAAAGAATACAACAGGTCAAACCACGACCGGACGAAAACGCGTCTATCTTCGCGCATGACGCCACGCGGCCAGCAGTGGTGCTGGCTCGCTCAGTTCTCTTAAGGTCACCGTGCTGTTCAAGGCTATTCAGTGCCTACTAATTCAGGTGTTATGAACACCCTGGAAAGAAGGTTAAGGGTGTCAGCTTCTTTAGATTATCAAGAAATGAAGAAGTTCTTCAAAAGTTGATACATTTGGGTAAAAGAAAAGACATCTTTAACCCAGACATAGCGCGAGAATGCAGTTGTCATTTTGAACAAATAGCGTTTAAGGTCACTCAGATATAAACTGTTTGACATACCAATACCTCCAAGTCAAAGAAGACTAGAGGATGATGCACTTCCAACACTGGGTTTAACAAATTCTAAAGGCAAGCATGTGACTCACGACTAAAAAAAAAAGAAACGTGAAGGAATATTTTCAAAGATACTTTTCAACAGTTACCCAGGAAAATATCAAATGGGTGGATATATTCACTACGTTTTTCTTGCAATAATTCTTCTATACAAATCTGTCTATCTATTTATCTATATTTCACTCTCTTTAATATATACTGAATTTATATTGCATGAGATTCGGAGGAACACCTCTATTACACCAACTCTCTCTCTCTCTCTCTCTCTCTCTCTCTCTCTCTCTCATTATATATTGACATGTATACAATGTTATATCATATGTGGATATACAATATAAGAAATCGTATATATAAAGGGGCTAATAAATATTCACTACATTTTTCTTGCAATACAAGCCTTTCTATCTATCTGCCTGTCTATCTATCTATGTAATGTATACTGATTTGTACTGTACATAAATAATGAAAGAGAGAGAGAGAGAGAGAGAGAGAGAGAGAGAGAGAGAGAGAGAGAGAGAGACTGAACCCTGTATCTACAGGGTGAGTCAAAGATAGCGCCCAGATTCTGGGAGGTCATGTTGTTAATATTTGTCTTGCATTATTAATTTTCTTAGTTAATTCTTTTTGTTTCTGTTTTTCAGGTTATTGTTGATTTCTACCTTCTTGTACACTGTAATAGAAATGGCAAACAAGCAATCAACTGACAGCCGTAGAAACCGAAATTGGGTGCTACTTTTGTCTCACCCTGTATATGGGAGTGTCAAAGCACGCTGGGGAATTGCATCAAAAGGAACACCTCACACACTCTCTCTCTCTCTCTCTCTCTCTCTCTCTCTGTACTTTATATATATATATATATATATATATATATATATATATATATATGTAAAGTGATGGTTGATGGTTGTCTGAGTGATTCGTTTGAAGTCAAGTCCGGAGTAATTCAAGGTGGTGTTCTATCGCCTTTACTATTTATATTGGTCATTGATTACATTATGAAACGCGCAGGTATACTTTGGGGAGAGAACAGGAAACTTTTGGATTTAGATTATGCAGATGATATAGTTTTGATTTGTGATGGGCCAGAAGAGATGCAGAGAGTGTTGGACTGTTTGGTGAGTGAAGGTCGCAAGGTGGGTTTGGTTATTAATTGTGGAAAAACTGAAATAATCAATATGAATATGGAAAATGCGCAGGAATGTGTAATTGGAGGTATGGTTGTAAATCAAGTTGATAGGTTTAAATATTTAGGTACTTATTTAGCCAAGGATGGTTCTTTAAACTTTGAATTCGAGGAAAGGTTAAAGAAGGCTAATCAGGCAATGGGAATGCTTAAGAATATTTGGAATAACAATTTTTCTGTGCATACAAAAATCAAACTTTATAAGGTAATGGTTAGGAGTATCTTAATTTATGGACACGAGTCTTGGTACAGCACAGTGACTATGGAAAATAAATTCTTGGTGTTTAAATAAAGCACTTAGAAGAATATTAGGAGTTAAGTGGTGGGAAAGGATACCAAATAGTAGAATTACAGAAATAACGGGAGTGCAGCCGATCAATGAATATGTTAGATTCTCACGATGGAAGTGGCTAGGACATGTGTATAGGAGACAGGGAATAGTACGAGGTACACCAGGGTGGGTGGCACTTGGTAGGAGAGGTAGAGGAAGGCCAAAAGAAACGTGGGTGAGGACAATGAGACGGGAAGCTGGAGATGAGTGTTGGGGAGATCTTGAGGAGTTAGCACAAGATAGGATGTGGTGGTGTGAGTTCATCGAGGCCCTATGCATCCCCGAGGGTGCCACAGGAAATGATATATATATATATATATATATATATATATATATATATATATATATATATATATATATATATATATATATACATATTGTTACGGAACAGAGGGAGATAATAAACACTTCCAGTGAGAATACTAAAAATCACTACTGTCCTGCAAATTTCCACGTTCAAAACAAAAGAGTTAGGTAAAATTACAAGTTAAAGTTTAATGCTCAAACTAACAACTAAACATTCAGGACTCATAAGGATTATGTTATGTAATGGCAAAAAACAGGTTAAATATATGGTTAACTGCAATAGCCTCCATTAACACGAAATTAGCAAGAGTAAATTTATCTAAATCAGCCCTGATAAAATGAGAAAACCGGATAATGCTCAGTTAATGCAAGATATATTATTACAGATACAAAATATTATTAACAATGGCTGACATCAAAAACTCCACATGAGTCACAAAAACCTCACCAGGCCCACGAATCAACACCCCATGCTATACAGTACAAGAAAAAATGTAATAACACCTATATTCAAATTACACAGCAGCTAGATGGTTGGAGACTTCCTGAGCACTCACAAAAAAAATAACAACTGTACAGGGGAGGACAGAGATGTGAACAAAATGAGGAGTAGATCTAAGTGGCAATTAATGCAGAGACTGAGCTCATTATATAGCGGCCGGCAGAGCTTGATACAACTTGTAAGAAGGACGCGCAAATGAAGCCATAGGGGACAAAGAGTTGACAATCCTGCTCTGAACAACAGAAATAACGACTTACTCTACTATAAGGGGAGAAGGGGGGAGTGAGGTAAAACACGCTAGCTTGGTCACTATGGAAGCCACGAAGCGAATCGTGATCAAACATGCAGCATACTGTACGTTAGAATTATACAAAGGATGATGAAATCATTGGCTATGTAACACCTCCCCACAAAAAAAAAAAAAAAAAAAATATACAAAGGAAATTTCTTATTACTCTAAAACAATCTGTCTAAAGTCTAGATAAGCAATCTGCAATAACATTTTCTTTCCCCTTGACATGTTGTATGTTTAATGAATACTCCTGAAGAAGTAGACTCCATCTTGTCAATCTCTGATTTTTATCTTTAAACTTACTAAGGAATTTCAGTGGGTTATGATCGGTATAAATGACTATGGGGTCAAAAGCAGAACACAAATAAAATGAAAAATGCTGTAAACCCAAAATCAAGGCCAAAGGCTCTTTCTCAATAGTTGAGTAGTTCTTTTGAGGTGGAGTGAACTTCTTACTGTAATAAGATACAGGGTGTTCAATACCCTGATCATCCTCTTGCAGCAAAACAGCCCCAGCTCCTGTATCACTTGCGTCAACAGCCATCTTAAAAGGCTTAGCAAAATTTAGAGTAGCGAGCACTGGCTGACTTAATAGGATAGCTTTAAGTTTACTGAAAGAGGATTCACAGTTATCGGTCCAGACAAATTTAACTCCCTTTTTCAGTAGGTCTGTAAGTGGTGATACAAGAATTGAAAAGTTAAGAACAAATCTCCTGTAATAACCTACCATACCCAAAAATCTTTGTAGCTCTTTCCTACTTTTAGGTCTGGGAAGATCACTTATAACCTGAACCTTAGCTCCTGGTGGTACAACGTGTCCATCACCAATTACGTACCCAAGGTACTGAACTTTAGCTTGACCAAACTCACACTTTGATAAATTAGCTACAAGATTAGCCTGAACCAAACGCTCAAGAAATTTACTGACATGGCATAGGTGATCTTTCCAGTTGTCACTGAAGATTAATACATCATCAATATAAACAACACACCCTGCCAAACCCTCTGTTACAACATTCATGAGCTTCTGAATGTGGCTGGTGCATTCTTCATACCATATGGCATTACAGAACATGCAAAAGTCTTTCCTAGTGTTACAAAACATGAGATCTCCCTAGCACGTTCAGTCATAGGTACTTGCCAGTATCCCTTTAACAAATCAAACTTACTTATGTACCTAGCCTTTCCGATCTTGTCTATGCAATCTTCCACGCAAGGGAGAGGGTAAGTGTCTGTTTTGGTTATCTGATTAACACGTCTGTAGTCGATGCAAAGCCGCTGTGACCCACCTGGCTTAGGGACTAGAGTGACAGGAGAACTCCACTCGCTCTGACAGGGCTCAATCATCTTGTGGTGCAGCAGGTAGCCAAGCCCCTTCTGGATGAGAGGAACTTTCACTGGGTTCACACGGTAAGGAGGCAGTTTAATTGGCTTTGCATCTCCAACATCGACATCATGCATCAACACAGTGGTTCTTCCTGGAGTGGCACGGAACACTTGCGGGTACTCCTGCAGTAATGCCGAAAACTCCTGCCTTTCCTCGGGAGCTAGATGAGAAAGCTTAGTCTGGAGATCATTCATGATATCAGGATTCTTCCCCAAACTATCACTCAGGCTCATACTGCATGGGAGAACTTCGCTTGCAGACTCGGGTGGAACGGCTACGGTGCAGACTGGGTTATTTTCGTCCCGTCTGTGATATAACTTTAGCATGTTGATGTGACAAAGTTGCTTGTTCTTTCTATGATCTGGTGTGGCGATGACATAGCTGACATCACTGAGTTTCTTCTACACGAAATAAGGACCACTAAACTTGGCTTGAAGAGGTTGCCCATGAACTGGTAGCAGAATCAAAACCTGATCTCCTGGCTGAAAGTGGCGTAACCTGGACTTCTTATCATACCAAGTCTTCATCTTCTCCTGAGCAGCTCCTAAATTCTCTCTCGCAAGCTGTAAAGCAGTGGACAGCCGTTCTTTGAACTTCATCACATACTCCAGCAGGTTGACGTCATCTTCCTCCGACAGCCAGCATTCCTTGAGTAGCTTAAGGGGTCCTCTTACTTCATGGCCAAACAGTAGTTCAAAGGGTGAGAAGCCTAGTGATTCATTTGGAGATTCTCTTGCAGCAAATACAACGAATGGAAGACCTTTATCACAGTCTTTCTTATGTTCCAAACAGTATTTCTTGAGCATCGATTTGAGTGTTTGATGATATCTCTCCAACGCTCCTTGGGTCTGGGGATGGTAAGCTGAAGAAGTGATCTGGGTGATGCCCAACTCTTTCAGAGACTGCTTGAAAACATCTGACATGAAATTACTTCCCCGGTCTGACTGTACCTCCTTGGGCAGACCAAACTTTATGAAGAACCCTAGCATTTCCTTAACCACATTCTTTGCTGAGATATTTCTAAGTGGAATGGCTTCAGGATAACGAGTAGCCATATCAATCAGGGTCAACACATAAGAAAATCCTGAAGAAGTCTTAGGAAGAGGGCCCACAATATCCACCAACACACGGGTGAATGGCGCCTCAAAAGGAGGAATGGGAACTAGAGGTGCAACCTTTTCGGTCTGATTACACTTCCCCACAACTTGACAGGTGTGACAAGACTTACAATACCAGGAAACATCTCTGAAGATACCTGGCCAGTAGAAGTGTTTCAAAATGCGCACCACAGTCTTCCTCACTCCAAGGTGTCCTGCCAAACTGGAATCATGAGCCACTCTAATGATATCCTGCCTACAAACACGAGGGATGACAAGTTGATGTACAACCTCCCATTCACAGTCGGCTGATGCTGTTGGGGGTCTCCACTTCCTCATAAGTACTCCTAACTTTATATAATAACAAGTAGAAGCACCAGCTGACTCTTCCTCACTGCAAGCAGAGTTAGCTAGACCTTTCAACTCAGGGTCAGCAACCTGCAACTCAACCAACTCTTGACGAGACAAATTATCAACACTACGGGGTACTGCCACATCTGGTGAGTGGTTCAAATTAGCAAGAAAAGTGTCAGCTAGGATAACATCATCATCATCATTATCCTCTAAGTCACCAGTAACTTTAGACTTAGCCCTAGTGACCACATGGAGAGAACACATCAGGGATATCACAATCCTGGGTCGCAGTCACTGGTTCACTAGACAACTGAGGAGCTGGACACACTTGACTTCCACCAATATCATTTCCAAGTAAGAAAGTTACACCTGACATTGGGAGTGTCTCAACCAACCCAACCATAACGGAACCATTAACAAAACCAGACTCTAAATTCACTCTGCACAGAGGGACAGAGAAGTAATTATTCCCTACACCTTGTAAGATTACAGTTTCATCAAAGGAATTAACATTAGAGCCTAGAACACTGGTCAGCATAAGGGATTGGCAAGCACCTGCATCACGATATATTTTAACTGATTTCCTGTCATTAGTGTCCAGAGGACTGACAAAACTATCAGACAGGAAATTAGCACATGAACTCTTGAGAGTGTCACCCATGTTACTGCTCAAAAGAGGAGCTTCATCGTGAGAATTTAATTTACCCCTCAAAGCAGGTTCAGTTAACTCGGTTAAAGAATTCTGGGAACTCTCAAGGGTGGACACTAGACCAATTGACTGAATATTTAAAGACTCCTTTTTGTTCACATCACGCTGTCTCCTGAAACATTTCTCCGTAGTGTAACCAAGCTTACTACAATAAGTACATTTACTTTTCTGAAATCTAGAGGTGAAGCTGGTATTTACTTCCTGAGAAACATCATCTTTATTCTCTTTCCTGTTACCTGTACTCTGAGTAGAGGCAACGTACGTACTCTCAGCTTTCCTTTTTTCTTTAGAATATCTTTTGTGAGTGAGAACATATTCATCAGCTAAAACTGCAGCATCAGACAAATTATCTGTTCTTTTCTCATCAAGATATAGGCTTACATCATTATCAATACACCTTTTGAAGTCCTCCAGCAAAATCATCTGCTTAAATTTATCAAAATCAGAATTTACATCCTTAGAATTTAACCACTGCTCTAACAGATCTTCTTTGATTTTTGCATACTCAACATGGGATTGCTTATCTTGCTTATAAGTTGTCCTAAATTTTACTCTATAGGCTTCAGGAACAAGCTCATAGGCCTTAAGAATCAAGCTCTTAACTACATCATAATTATCAGATTGATCCTGAGGCAAAGATGCATAAGTTACTTGAGCTTTACCGGTGAGAACAGTTTGAAGGAGTACTGGCCAATACTTTTTGGGCCAATTAAAACCTGTAGCTACCCTCTCAAACAAATGAAAATACTTTATTAAATCAGATTCATTAAAAGGAGGGACAAGTTTAACATTTTTAGCCACATCAAAATCATCAGAGCTAGATGATCCAGTTCCACTTTGTTTCATGCGATACTAATGGTCTGCCTGAATCCTAGCAATTTCGATTTGTGCCTGTGCCTCCTGAATACGAGCCTGAGATTCAGCCTCCTTAGCGCGAGCCTCCTGCAGGGCTAGCTGTAACTTAGCTATTTCAATCTGCGTTAGCTCATCTGGAGGAGTTACATTAAACAAGCTTTCATTAATCATGTCAACAATTTGATCTTTAGAATGATGAGAGCGAGCAGCAATTCCCAATTGTTGAGCAACAAGCTTAAGTTCATTCTTTGTTCTGTTTTCTACGTCACACACTGTTTGCACATTTGACAAAAAATCTTTGGCTTCATCAAGCGTAGTAATAGTAGACATCATGAATAAATCACAGTCACAAAATATCAAGCAATATCCTTATGATAATTTCCTGAATATCCTGATAAGAGGTCGCCAAATTTATGTTACGGAACAGAAAGAGATAATGAACACTTCAAGTGAGAACACTAAAATCACCACTGTCCCGCAAATTTCCACGTTCAAAACAAAAGAGTTAGGTAAAATTACAAGTTAAAGTTTAATGCTCAAACTAACAACTAAACTTTCAGGACTCATAAGGATAATGTAATGGCAAAAAACAGGTTAAATATATGGTTAACTGCAATAGCCTCCATTAACACGAAATTAGCAAGAGTAAATTTATCTAAGTCAGCCCTGATAAAATGAGAAAACCGGATAATGCTCAGTTAATGCAAGATATATTATTACAGATACAAAATATTATTAACAATGGCTGACATCAAAAAACTCCACATGAATCACAAAAACCTCACCAGGCCCACGAATCAACACTCCATGCTATACAGTACAAGAAAAAATGTAATAACACTTATACTCAAATTACACAGCAGCTAGATGGTTGGAGACTTCCTCAGCACTCACAAAAATAATAACAACTGTAGTGTACAGGGGAGGACAGAGATTTGAACAAAATGAGGAGTAGATCTAAGTGGCAATTAATGCAGAGACTGAGCTCATTATATAGGGGCCGGCAGAGCTTGATACAACTTGTAAGAAGGACGCGCAAATGAAGCCATAGGGGACAAAGAGTTGACAATCCTGCTCTGAACAACAGAAAGAACGACTTAATCTACTATAAGGGGAGAAGGGGGGAGTGAGGTAAGACACGCTAGTCTGGTCACTATGGAAGCCACGAGGCGAATCGTGATCAAACATGCAGCATACTGTACGTTAGAATTATACAAAGGATGATGAAATCATAGGCTATGTAACAATATATATATATATATATATATTGTGGTAGGTGGGGGAGCTCACCATCCACTCACTCGATGTAATGCTGCTCTCGGGTGTCTGCCCTTTCTTCTCCATTCTTCTTTCCTTCCATCCTCTTCTGTCTTTCCTTCATTCTTTCATTGTCCTTCTGCCTGTGGGTGACTTTACACTCCCTCTTCTGTCTTTCTTTCCTTCATTCTTTCCATTTCCTTCAGCCTGTGGGTGACTCTACACTGAGTGACAAGCCAAATGGTTTCCTGTGCACCAGGAAACCATTTACTACGCTGGATGGTAACCATATAACCAAATTTTGGCGCCTGGTGGTTTAGTGAGTAATTATTGTGCTCCAGTCTGATTAAGCCGGTGAAGATTTATATCCAATGGGTAGTTGGGGTTGATTGCTCATGTAATGCCACTCAGGGATGAGTGAGGCTGGTCAGTCATCCATCTGCCCCTCTCCCGGTGACGACTCGAGGTGCCTGGAACCACTGTCTGACTCTCTTCTTCTTCATTTCTGCAACATTCGTGGCCTTTCCTCTAACTTTCGCTCTATTGAGCACCATCTCTCCTCCTCTAAACCTCACCTTCTTTTTCTAACTGAGACTCAGCTGTCTGACGCAACTGACAGCAAACCCTTTTCTGTATCCTCCTACTTTTTACTCATTTCAAAGCCAAAGGTGACTGTTGTGTATATATACGCAACGACTTATCTTGCTCTCGTGTTCCTGAACTTGATTCTTCTGAATTCTCTACACTCTGGCTTCGGCTTTCCTGTCATTCTCTGATAAATATATCTGTGCTGTTTACTTATCCCCTAATTCTACTGACTATCAAAACTTCTTCGACTATCTTACTTCTACGATGGAACACATTCTATCCATTTCTCCTTTCTCTGAAATCTCCATTCTAGGAGATTTCAATGTTCACCACCACCTTTGGCTCTCCTCTCCTTTCACTGATCCAGCTGGTGAACAAGCCTACATCTTTTCTATCCTTAATGACCTAGAGCAGCTTGTACAGCACCCTACCCGTATCCCTGACCGCCTTGGAGAGAGCTCCAATATACTTGACCTCTTCCTCACAACTAATCCTTCTGCTTACTCTGTTAATCTTTTCTCTCCGTTGGGCTCCTCCGATCACAAGCTTATTACCTTAACCTGTCCTATCACTCCAGTACGGCCTGTGGACCCTCCAGGGAAACGTCATCTGTGGCATTTTGGAGCGACGGACTGGGAGGCCCTCAGGCAGTGCTACTTTGATTTTCCCTGGAATGATTATTGCTTCCATGGCCGTGAGCCATCTGAGTGTGCCTTGAGCATTACGGAGGTTATAATGCTGTCCGCAACAAGGAGAGGGCCTACAAAAGGTACCGGAGCCAACCCATCCCTGAATCACATTATCTTTACGTTTCTGCCCGGAATCATGCTAAGTCTGTTCTTCGCTCTACTAGAAATAATTTCATCCATACTAAATGCTCTCAACTCTCCAACTCGATTTCTTCCCGCTCCTTCTGGCACCTTGCCAAAAATCTTTCTAACAACTTTACCTCATCATCCTTCCCTCCTCTTTTCTACTCTGATGGTTCTGTAGCTATTTCTCCTACTGATAAAGCAGATCTCTTTGCACAGACTTTCTCCTCCAATTCCACCTTAGACGATTCCGGTGCTGTTCCTCCATCACTTCCCCCCTCTGACTTCCTCATGGCTGACATTAAAATTTCTTCAGCTGATATATTTTCTGCCATCACTGGCCTCAGTACTAACAAGGCATATGGGCCTGATGGGGTCCCTCCTGTTGTTCTCAAGAACTGTGGTTCTGTGCTTACTCCCTGCCTAGGCAAACTCTTTCGCCTTTGTCTGTCAACTTGTACCTTTCCTTCTTGCTGGAAGTTTGTTCTCATTCAGCCAGTCCCAAAGAAGAGTGACCACTCCCAACCCTCCAACTATCGTCCAATTGCTTTAACGTACTGTATTTCAAAAGTTTTCGAGTCAATTCTCAATAGAGAAATTTTAAGGCATCTTTCCTATCTCAACCTTCTTTCCGATCGTCAGTACGGGTTCCGTCAGGGACGCTCCACTGGCGATCTTCTCACCTACCTTTCAGACTCCTGGTCATCCTCCTTTCGGGACTTTGGCAAAAGCTTTGCCATTGCACTTGACATCTCAAAGGCTTTCGATCGAGTCTGGCATAAATCTTTAATTTCCAAACTGCCCTCCTACGGTTTCTATCCTTCTATCTGTGCCTTCATCGCTAGCTTCCTTTCTGGTCGTTCTATAGTCGCTGTTGTAGACAGCCATCGTTCTTCTCCTAGATCTATCAACAGTGGTGTTCCTCAGGGCTCTGTCCTGTCACCAACTCTCTTCCTTTTATTCATCAATGATCTTCTAAGCTGTACATTTAACTCTATCCACTCATACGCTGATGACTCCACCCTTCACCTTTCCATTCGGTTCTCGCAACGCCCATCTCAACAGGTACTTCAACAAACAAGGGATGAGACTATGGCACACCTAATGTCTGACTTAGCTCGTATCTCTGACTGGGGTAAAAACAATATGGTTGTTTTTAATGCATCTAAGACTCAGTTCTTACACCTATCAACCCGACAAAATCTTCCACAGGTATACCCACTAATGTTTAATAATATTCAGCTTAATCCTGCACCATCCTTGAACATGCTTGGGGTTTCATTTACTCAGGACTTATCTTGGAAAGATCATATTACATCTCTTGTAAAATCTGCTTCCAAGAGATTGGGTGTGTTAAGTCGACTCAGCTTTTTCTTTACCCCTGCACAATTGTTGACTCTATACAGGGGTTTTATCTGCCCCTGTGTGGAGTACAACTCTCATGTGTGGGGAGGCTCCCCACATACAGCTCTTCTCAATAGGGTGGAGTCAAAGGCTTTTCGTCTCATTAACTCTCCTCCTCTTACTGACTCCCTTCAACCTTTGTCTCTTCGCCGCACTGTTGCATCTTTATTTCTTTTCTATCGCTACTTTAATGGTCACTGCTCCTCTGAACTGTCTGCTTGCATTCCTTCACCTCTACGATGGGCGCGTAGCACTCGTCTGGCAGGAAACTCTCATCCCTTTTCTGTCCAGCTCTCTAATGCAAGAGTTAACCGTTACTCCCAGTCTTTCATTTATGCAACAGGTCAGCTCTGGAACTGTCTCCCTCTGTCTGTATTTCCTGCTGCCTATGATCTCCAGTCTTTCAAACGCAGTGTGTCCAGGCATTTCAAAATGATCGGATCTTGAATTTGGCTCTCTATTGTATTTTGTTTTTCTCTTGGAGGGAACTGTTACTGCGGGCTCATGGCCTTTGGTTCCTTCTTCCTCGCATAAAAAAAAAAAAACTCATCTTAAATGTCGGGACCAACTGCTTAGCCCCGGGCTCCTATGCTCCTCATGGGGCAATGTAGGATTGGATGATGGATATATATATATATATATATATATATATATATATATATATATATATATATATATATATATATATCTATATATATATATATATATATATATATATATATATATATATATGTATAATATATATATATATCTATCTATCTATCTGTATATATATATATATATATATATATATATATATATATATATATATATATATATATATGTATATGTATAAGAATACAGAATATACAGCAAATTCAGTATATTAGATAGAGAAAAACATAGGGAAATACACAGATATATACATTGGCCTGAACAGAAATTTTATTGCAAGAAAAATACAGATTTTTATATTGTATATCTATATGTAACAATATATATATATATATAACTGAGAGACAGAGAGAGAAAAAAATAACGCAGTCAGTGAAGGCTTGGGAGTGTGTACACAACAGAAAATGAAGCAGACAGGAGAAGTAAGGGTAGGGGAGAGAGTGGAAGAGGGACAGGTAGGCCGCATGACGTCATGCCACCTGCACACGGTTCGACCTGGTAATCTTTAGGCCTTGCTCCAGATGGCGATTGCAGCCAACACGAAACTAGTTTACGGGATGTCTTCAGGGATCTCCACTTGGCAGTGCAGGACCTATCCTGGAAACTCCAGCAAGTCGATATGCAATTGCAGCATCAGGACTACCTTGTCGAGTCTGATATAGAAAACGAATGTTCTGCAGCTACGTGCGACACTTCTGGGGATTCCACTCCTTCGGGTCATGGCAGTAGAGAAGAGCATGCAGATGGACACAGGAACATGAAGGAGGCTTATACGAACATGAAGGAGGGTCATGCAAAAAAGAAAAACTAGGACAGCTCTCCTTTTCAGGTTGAAAAGCCTGTTCATGGGAGGTTCGATGATGTGTGCCACGAACTGGCAGGATTTGCAATGGTGCTGTGGCAACACAGGGCGAAGATGGAGCGGTTAACAAAGTTATTGTACAATGGTTAGCTCCATTTATATCTTTTCGACCTGGAATGTAAATGGCTTACAGACTCGCTTTACTGAACTACATTCTTATGGTATAGTATAAACCTGACTTGGTCGCCTTACAGGAGGTAGGACGTCATGTGCCTCACCTGAGAGGTTATAGTGTTTTACAACTTATTACGCTGACAGAAAATCCCATGGTTATCAATGAAAATCTGTGACTTTCCATTCTCCGCAAATCCCTGAATTTGTATCTATGTTCTAGAAAGCACTACACTCATTAAATGTATAGTTACACATACAAATAGTTGCAATTCTCGAAACTATCTTACATTTCTCGGCAACATTTATTATGTTACTTAGTACTATGCATATTATGCATGAATATTTACATCATAGCCTCGATCATAGCCTGCGTGTTCTACAACCTAGCCATAGTCGCTAACAAATATATTATTCAAGCCAGTGTAAAAGAAAACACTAGTGTGTGCCAATGAAGGAGTTGCATAAAATAAATAAATAACCAAAAGTAGTGAAGTTGAGGGAGAGAGAGAGAGAGAGAGAGAGAGAGAGTGGTGTCGTGTTGGTGCGTGTTTTGGCCGTCACTCACCGACCCCATATGACCCACTGATAATATGGTGCGATGTCATCATTTTAGGCCAGGCCAGTGGTTTTCAAACTTTTCTTGTACTGTAATCCCTTGGTTGTTCCGCATAACTTGTGCCGCACCTGGTGCGTGATAACGAGATTGCGCGATAATGAAAACACAGAACCTATGGGATTACAGTAATCCTAAAAAGTACTGAGCACCCCACTTGTAAACACAAATTTTCCCTTTTATAACAATTTAGACCCAGTAAATACATATATACTATTAAGGTAATATCAGAAACACACACACAAGCATGGATAGGTTAACAGAAAATGCTGAAGAGAGCACAGCAAGAAACATGTAGTGTATGTACCATATAGCAACCTGGGATGGGTTTGAGGACAGGGATTGTGAGGTTAGGAAGTGAAGAGTTAATGGTCTCCACCACTTGGAATTAATTCCTCGAGTAGGGCCTCATCTTTGAATCCGTAAATGCAGTCAGAAACCACAGATTTTGCATCATCACAGTCAACAGAAACCAGCTCAGGTAAACGATAATGATTAAAAAAAAAAAAAAAAAGTGATAGCAGCATTAGAGATATTCATCTAGTAGTTTTAACAGAATTGGAATTGGACTTATTACATAAATCTTGGTGATACAAAAACTCGGTCATATCTGGTGCTAAAAAAAAAAAAAAAAAAAAAAAAATGCATACTAAAACTAAACTGATACATCCATGTAGAAATATAACTAAAAACAGCAACAAAATAAGTATGTAAATACTAGTTATTATTAAAAGCAGTAAGAAACCTGTCTCATTAAGAAAACCTAAAATATCAGTCGGCTAGCCAAAGGCTCCTCCAAGCATTGAGGACAGATGGTAGGCACTATCCATCCTGTGCCACTATACTTTTGCCGTATATGTGGAGAATATTACTACAGCTGTCATCCCTAAGTCAGGCGGTGTAAATTTAATTTTTCGATAGTAATGCCCTCTGAGATCTTCTTCCGTAACTCCCTCTCCTCACCATCATGGTCGCCATCAAAATATCACGTCTCTCTCTCTCTCTCTCTCTCTCTCTCTTTTTGGTAGGCTACACAAGAGGCTGACAGACTCAGAAATGTATGACCATTTCACAGCTTTATCTTATATTTCATAAAGCCATCATGATTTTATTTCATGCGTGGGACCATAATTTTTAGCATTAAAAAGTAGTATCGATGCTTTGTTGTATATGCCTGAAATAAAATATACTGATGTTTGGTACTGATCTGACTAAAAGTGGCACTTACCTGCAATGTAGCTTTGCAGCAACGGATATGAATCTACAGTATACTGCTGGGACTGGTGTGTGTGTGTGTGTGTGTGTGTGTGTGCAGGGAAGAGTGCAAGTCGCGTGCCTCAACGAACACTGAGTGGTGGGCCAAAAAGTTGGCAACCAATGCTCTCTCTCATATATATATATATATATATATATATATATATATATATATATATAGTATATATATATATATATATATATATATATATATATATATATAATGAAATAGTTCAATCAGTACAGTTAACACCCTTGACCTGTTCACTGAATCATTCACTCAAGTAAATTTTATGTAAAATGACAACAAACCAATAGTATTGCAACTTTTTATATATATATATATATATATATATATATATATATATATATATATATATATATATATATATTGTTGAGAAGCGGGATTCGCTAGATAGGAAGTGGAAGGTTCTCAGTAATTCTCGTATATGCCAGTTAGCCTGCTATTTGTGAGCAATGGTATTTTGTAAAGTTATATATTAAATTTTATGCTCTTGTTCCCTGTGATGTCTTATTTATGTGACTGTTAAATTATGCATTTTTTTCAGTTTGTAAGCCAAAATTTAGTGTTACATAGTGTTGGAAAACTGTGGGGTATTTTGAATGTCTCTGTGTGGTAACTGTTGCTCCTTTGAGAATGTACTAGAAGTTTGGAGAAGTAGGGAAGGCTATTTAAGAAGGTGGAAGAGACTAGGGGAGTCAGTTTCATTTCAGTTTCAGTTTCAGTGCAGTTCAGTGTCAGTTCAGTGCCACTACAGCCTAGTGATGATTGTATAGCTCTGGTACTTGTGAATGCAGTGAAGTGTAGCTGACAAGCATTAACCCCTTAACTGCAGGGCGTCACTTTCGTAACGCTTGGGAGCAAGAGATCATACCGCGGGGCATCACTTTTGTGATTCTGTGTTATTCTGAATTCGCCCGGGCTTTCAAGTGGTGGCTTGTATCATCTATCAGTACTGCCAATGTCCAACACTAGTCAGCACTCCTAATCTCATCTGTACTCCCATCCATTGTTGACAATTTAGCCATTTCTTCCTGTTCTTGACTCTCCTCCCTACCTCCCCTCCATTACCCTCTCCTCTCGCCTGCCCGGCCTCGCTGCGCAAAGTAAATCTTCCCCGGAATTTTCCACTGATTTCATCCATTGAAATAAGCCCTATGCCCTATTCTTATAAAAAATAATATATACAAAAAAGAAGTAAGGTGATAGTGCCATACACCTGGAACTGGCTTATCACCTGACAACACCTCATGTGCACTCGTTCGCTAATTTTCGCTGTTTATTTCCCCTTGAAATATGCCGTATAATCTATTCTTGTAATAAAAATATATATAAGAAAGGAAGGGAGAAGCCTAAGTGATATATACATTCACCTGGAACTACCTAATTTATTATGTATTGTCTAGATTTCCTGCCAATCATTTCATAGCATATATATTAGCAGCTGTCACCAAGCTGACATTTGCAGCCTTTCACTGCCCCTAGGGCACCACACCATTCAGTTTACTGTCGTCTTTCAAGGTGAAACCACGTCTGATTTGCGCCTGTTCAATTCTGCCACTTTTTAGCCCCATGCAAAGGGCCCTGTGACCTCTACCCCTACTAAAGCTCATGTGGAAAGGAGTAAAGGGCTAAGTGACTGCTGTGGAGCGTGAACTGGCTAATTTATCAATGAAAATGATGGACAGTAACTACGATCTTTCTGGTGACTAAAACAGTGCAAGTGGAGATGTAAATAATGTGTAAACAGCAAGTGAAAGCAGTGAATGTAAATGTAAGTGAACAGTGGAAAATAGTTTTATAAGTTACTGCAAGTGACAGTGCATAACACAGTGTAAATAAAATAGAAATGTTCATTCATTCATTGCCAGATGCCATGTATCCCAGACGGGGTGGCCAATGGCTTAGAGTTAATTGTTTTACAGGGAGGGGCACTAATCCTCCACCAACCCCACTTGACATGTAGGGATGCCAACAGCATCTGGTGTTCCCAGGCGGTCACCCATCCAAGTACTAACCAGACCCAACGTTGCTTAATAGAAATGTAAATAATGTAAATAAAATAGAGAATGTAAATAGAAATGTTAATGAGTAGTACTATAAGAATACGAGTATATACTGTATATTAGGAGCAATGAAAGTGAAAGTTTCACTCTAGCATGTATGAATACTATGAGTTATGAAAGTAAAAGTGAAAGTGACAGATTCGCTCTCAACGCTAGTATACAGGACGAGAAAGTGAATGCTACGTATTTTACTGAAAGAGAAATTGAATGCCTGCAGTGACAAGAAACTACTATTACTGAAGGAAACTTATGGATAAAGACTGCAGATATATATAAGTGTTATATAGTAATAGAAATATAAAGTGTGAGTGTTTTTATGAATAATAAATGACAGAATACCAATGATGAACGAGCTCAAGGTGGAAGCTGGTACGTTCTCGTAACTTTCATTGCTTTCACAGTGTTTTTTTTTTTTTTGGAGTATGGATTCCAAACTATTTGAAAATCATAGAATAGTGTTTCTAGTGATAATGTCAGGCTGTGGTAATCATATTACGGGGTGTCAGGAAGTGTAAAGTGGAGACTTCGTTACCCAACTTTAGAAGTCTCCACAAGTCCTACAGTACTCGACGAAGGCTCAACAAACATCCCAGGAGAAAGCTAAAGGTATGTGCCATGGGCATATTTAATTATAATATTCTCGGACTAATAACTGATTTTTGGCAAATATTTTCAGAGAGTCTGTCGGAGCGCGAATATCCCCGCAGAACACGCAAGGAGCGCCAAAACAACCCCGCGGTTTAGGGGGCAGCAACATCAATCAAAGGCCAAGGGCCAAACACTGGATCTGCTGGCTCCAAACCTTCCCTGTCCCAGTCAAACTCCTCATTCAACAACCGGCTATAATGCTCTCTCCATGCATCTTTAATTTCCTCACTGTTCACCACTACCCTTCCTTCATCATTCTTCACACACTGCTCACCTATAATATTCCGATTATCCCTCTTCATCTGATGTGCCACCTTAAATTTCATATTTTTCCTTTCTCCATGATTTAGGTTATCAAGTAAAAGTCTCTGTGATTCAGACTTTGCCCTGTATACCTCTCTTCTAGCCTACGCTTGGCAGCCAAGTATTCCTCCTTGCTACCACCCTTCTTCCATTCCCGGAAAAGCCTTCTTTTCTCCTTAACTGCAGCTTCTACACCCTCATCCCACCACCAAGTTACTTTATGTCTTGGTGGTTCTCTTGTCCAACCACATGTTACATCAGTAACTCACAAGAGATTGTTCTTGAGGGCTCTGTACTGTTCATTAACGCCTCTGTCTACAGCTCCCTGTTCAGCCACCACTCTCCTCATCTCGCTATAGAAGACATCCCTTACTACTTGGTTTTTCAGCTTCCATATTTTCCTCCTAGGTACATAAGTCCTCTTTTTCATCACTCGTTCTTTAAGCACCACATCACAAATCAATAGTTAGTGCTGCTGCACACACTCCTCACTTCCTATAACTTTAACATCTCTCACTAACCTCCTATCAGCCCTCCTAACCAGAAAATAATCTATCTGACTGCTATTTCCCCCAGACTCATAAGTAATTAACCTACTCTGTCTTTTCCTAAAATATGTGTTGCACACAATCATGTCTGTTGCCTCCCCAAACTCGAGTATTCTTTCCCCTTCCGCATTCCTTATACCATACGCACATCCCCCATGTACTCCTTCATAACCTTGTGCTGCTTCACCTACATGACCATTTAAGTCCCCTCCCAAAACCACTATCTCATCATCCCACACCAACCTACTACACGTATTAAATCATCCCAAAATCTTTCTTTCTCTGCTTCATCCAATCCTGCCATTTGAGCATATGCCAATATAATTGCAGCTATTCTCTACCGAACAGAATTTTCACTACCAAAATCCTATCACTTACTCTCATAACATTCATAACATATTCCACCCATTTCTCTGCAACCATCACACCAACACCTCCATATCCGTCTGTCCCCCCCTGCCAAAACAACTTCTAGTAACAGTCCTTCCCAACAATCTCTGGCTGATCCACCCCTGTACTGAACTTCCTGCAAACACGCCACATCCACCCACCTCCTACTAAATGCCTCAACGACTTCCCCCGCTCTTCCCCCTCAAACTTCCCACATTTCATGAATCCACCCTCATCCCCCTGGCTGATTTACTGTCCTCAGGTTTGCTTTGAAACTTACTCTTGTGTTTTGTCATAGTCAGTACTAATAAAGGGGGATAGACATACCATAGGCCCCACTCACTGCACAGTCCCAGGTCCAGGCAATGGATCTGGGACCTCTAGCCCACCAGCTTACCAGTGGCTGTGGTAGTGGCCTCCAGGCACCCTGCCAGGACAGCTGCAGGGACACCCTCCAAGCGCGCCTTGGCACTGCAACTATCCCGCCAATACACACCCACTGATAGGGCAGCCTCCTGGGACGGTACTCCCAGGCTCGGGTCCCTCTCTATTGGGCGGAAGCAATAGCCTGGGAACCGCAATGCCCTGTACCCTCTAGCGCAGGCTCGAGCCCCATTTCGCCCTGGACCCATGATCTATGCCGGCGGAACCCCCATCATGCCTCCCCCCAGAAGTCCGCCACTAGGTAGCGGGGGCAAAGTTTTCTGGCCACATGCCCTTGCTGGCGCCAACCCCTGTAACGTAGTGGGATACGTTGTGTGAAATGTAAAGTGCATGTGGTGAAGTGCATAAGATAGTTAAAGGAAATGTTTGGGAGAGTATGCTGGTCTACTCTCCATGTTACTGTCACACTGAAAAGGTCAGCAAAGGGGGATGGTTAAATAGCTAGTGAAGCAAGAGCTCCAGCTCTCCCTATCACAAGCATTTCCATTCCCCTTGGGAGTACCACCCTGTTCGGCCCATGCTACAGCCTTCCCCTGTCATTAGCACAAATTTTCTAGTAAAGTCTGGAAATTGTAACGTTACTTCATCAAGCAGTTCCTGCTTCAGCATTTGAAATGCTGATTCTGCCTCGTCACTCCACATTATTGGAGTATTATCCCTCTTCTTATTCTTCCTTCCTCCAGTCAGCTTAAAGAGTGGTCCAGTTTTCTCAGCATAAGACTGGATGTACCCTATGGTACTGGCCATTCTGAGGAAGGATTGTATTTCACAGATCGTCTTGGGAGTAGCTATATCACAAATAGCTTTTACCTTTTGGGGTTGTAGTTTTATCCCCTCTGCACTAACTCCCAAATGACATTTGGACAACCTTAAGGAAAGGTTCACGTCACTCACTCTCCCTAACATTATATCTAAATTCTCTACATGCTTCTCCCAAGTACCTCCGTTGAACAATTATGTCATCCAGGTACACATGTGTAGCTGATCTCGTAAGACCAACTAGCACGTGACGGATCACACTTTGAAGTGCTGCTGGTGTTTCCTCTAGTCCGAAGGGAAGCACATTGTACTCCCAGTGACCTTCAGGGGAGGAAAAAGCTGCCTTCTTGCAGTCCTCCGACAACGGTATCTGATGATACCCCTGACGGAGATCCAAGCAGCTGAAATAATTGCTCTTCCATAACTACATCAGTATGTTCTGGACATCGGGAAGAAGAAATCGATCTTCCCTAATAATGGCATTTAACATCCTGAAATCCAGACATAATCTCAGGCCACCTTCCTTTTTCGCTACTGGCAACAATGGAGCATTATATGGACTTCACCAGGGTCGAATAATCCCCTGCTCCACATAGTTCTTAATTTTTCCTTTATTTCGTTATGGTACTTCACTGGAAGAGGATATGGCTTCTTATGTGCTACATCTTGGTTTCCTGTGACCATCTCGTGATAATAGTATGGGGTCACACCAAGCGGCTTATCCTCCAATGCGAACACTACTGGATGCTTTACTCCTAACATCTTTAAGGCTTTATTCTCTTTTCTTTTCAACTGTGGAGGAAACACTGTCAACTAAATTGAACAACTTCTTCATCCGGGACTTCCCTATCACTTCGGCATCTTCTATGATGACTCCTGATATAACTCGTCTTTGTCTTCATTCATCTGCATCCCATGATACTCAACAACATGGTTCTACATGCCTCAAACATGTGTTCCATTTGAGTTCCATCCTGTCCTCACTAGGATTAACGAACCTCACCTTAATGCGAAATCGTGATTTTTCTCGTGCCTCCTCTACTCTCTTTAGCCCTGCTTGCTCTGGGATCCCCGTTTTTTCTCATAACAACACTAATCCTGAACACAAAATGGTCGCTATCATGTTTGCTTCCTGAGGTTCAAAGATAGCTGCTTCACCTTGCTTCACTTTTGCTTCTAAGATAATTGTCTGACACGTCCAAGCATCGATTACTGTATTCGTCGCTGACACAGCCTTTGCTACTCCTACGTTCCCATCTGCTTGCAGTTCTCTGCATTCGCTATTTACTAGTCCCGCTCCTTCATACTGTACTACTCTAATGGCACGATTTCTACCATCTCTCTCTCAATATACTGTATAAAGTCAGGGGGTCGGTTACCAGCTCTATCCTTGTCAATAACATAAAGTTCATCCCTACCAGCATGGGTGTAGGTAAACTCAAACTTTCTACAGTTACAAAGGTATGAGCGTACCACTTATTCCCGAGTCGCAGACATAACTCTACCATACTGTTGGTCATCATTTTGTCTCCACTCATAGTAAATAACCTGACCGTTTCCCCTGATTCCCAGTCACTTTGCTCAAGGTTCCTCTTCAACAAGCCTATATCTTTTCTATCCTTAATGACCTAGAGCAGCTTGTACAGTACCCTACCTGTATCCTTGACTGCCTTGGAGAGAGCTATAACATACTTGACCTCTTCCTTACAACTAATCCTTCTGCTTACACTATTAATCTTTTCTCTCTGCTGGGCTCTTCCAATCACAACCTTATTACCTTAACCAGTCCTATCGTTCCAGTACAGCCTATGGACCCTCTACAGAAACGTCGACTGTGGCACTTTGGAGCTGCGGACTGGGAGGCCCTCAGGCAGTACTTCTTTGATATTCCCTGGAATGATTATTGCTTCCATGGCCAGGAATCATCTGAGTGTGACGCGCATTACGGAGGTTATTCTCTCGGGCACGGAAGCATACATTCCTTTCTCATATCCTTTGACTAATGCAAGAAAACCTTGGTTTAATCACTCTTGTTCTAATGCTGTCCGCAACAAAGAGAGGGCCTATAAAAGGTACCAGAGCCAACCCAACCCTGAATCACATCTTTTTTATGTTTCTGCCCGGAATTGTGCTAAGTCTGTTCTTTGCTCTGCTAAAAATAATTTCATCTGTACTAAATGCTGTCAACTCTCCAACTTGAATTCTTCCCGCTCCTTCTGGCACCTTGCCAAAAAGCTTTCTAACAACTTTACCTCATCATCGTTCCCTCCTCTTTTCATCTCTGATGGCTCTGTAGCTATTTCTTCTACTGATAAACCAGATCTCTTTGCTCAGACTTTCTTCTCCAGTTCCACCTTAGACGATTCCAGTGCTGTTCCTCCATCACATCCCCTCTCTGACGTCCTCATGGCTGACATAAAAATTTCTTCAACTGATGTATTTTCTACCATCACTGGCCTCAATACTAACAAGGCATATGGACCTGATGGAGTCCCTCCTGTTGTCCTCAAGAAATGTGTTTCTGTGCTTACACCCTGCCTATGCAAACTCTTTTGCCTTTATCTTTCAACTTGTAACTTTCCTTCCTGCTGGATGATCTCATTCAGCCAGTCCCAAAGAAGGGTGACCATTCCCAACCCTCTAACTATCGTCCAATTGCTTTAACATCCTGTGCCTCAAAAGTTTTTGAGTCCATTCTTAACAGAAAAATTTTAAAGCATCTTTCCTATCACAACTTCTTTCTGATCATCAGTATGGGTTCCGTCAGTGACGCTCCACTGGCGATCCTCTCACCTATCTTTCAGACTCCAGGTCATCCTTCTTTCGGGACTTTGGCAAAGCTTTGCCATTGCACTTGACATCTCAAGGGCTTTGATTGAGTCGGGCAAAAATCTTTAGTTTCCAAACTTCCCTCTTACAGTTTCTATCTTTCTCTCTGTGCCTTCATCTACAGCTTCCTTTTTGGTCGTTCTATAGCCACTGTTGTAGACGGCCGTCGGTCTTCTCCTAGATCTATCAACAGAGGTGTTCCTCAGGGCTCTGTGCAATCACCAACTCTCTTCCTTTTATTCATCAATGATTTTCTAAGCTGTACATCTAACCCTACCCACTTGTACGTTGATGATTCCACCCTTCACCTTTCCATTCGGTTCCCGGAACGTCCATCTCAGCAGTTACCTCAACAAACAAGGGATGAGGCTATGGCACACCTAATGTCAGACTTGGCTCGTATCTCTGACTGGGGTAAAAATAATGTTGTTTTTAATGCATCAAAGACTCAGTTCTTACACTTATCAACCAGACAAAATCTTCCACAGGAATACCCTCTAATGCTTAATAATATCCAGCTCAATCCTGCATTATCCGTGAACATGCTTGGGGTTTCATTCACTCGGGATTTATCTTGGAAAGATCATATTACATCTCTTGTAAAATCTGCTTCCAAGAGATTAGGTGTGCTAAGCCATCTCTGTACCTTCTTTACCCCTGCACAGTTGTAGACCTTATACACTGGTTTTATTCGCCCCTGTGTAAGGTACAACTCTCATGTGTGGGAAGGCTCCCCACATACAGCTCTTCTCAAAAGGGTGGAGTCAAAGGCTTTTTGTCTCATTAACTCTCCTCCTTTTACTGACTCCCTTCAACCTCTGTCTCTTTGCCGCACTGTTGTATCTTTATCCCTTTCCTATCGTTACTTCCATGGTCATTGCTCCTCTGAACTGTCTGCATGCATCCTTCCACCTCTATGACGGGTGTGTAGCACCCATCTAGCAACAAACTCTCATCCCTTTTCTGTACAACTCTCTAATGCAAGAGTTAACCGTTACTCCCAGTCCTTCATTAATGCAACAGGTCAGCTCTGGAGCTGTGTCACTTTGTCTGTATTTGCTACTTCCTATGACCTCCAGTCTTTCACACGTAGTGTGTACAGGCATCTCGAAATCAGTGCATCTTGAATTTGGCTCTGTTTTGTATTGTTTTTGTTTTTTCTTGGAATGAACTGTTATATGGGCTATTAACCTTTGGTTCCTTCTTCCTTGGATAAAAAAAAAAAAAACTGCTGATATACTTTGTGATGAGTGATCTTGCCTCCCCAGTATCAACCGAAGCCAGAATACTGTTGTCTAGGCCATTCACGTTTACCACCATAGCGACTAATTTCTCATGGCCCAGGATTGAGGTGATCGGGATTTGGTCAGAGTTTATTATTCTGACTTTGCAGTGCTGCACCTGGCGACCCTAACTATAAGTCTTGCCCCCGATGGTCATTCCTTCCTCTCTGTCTCTATTATCTTCTTTTCTCCAATTATCTTCTCTTCCCCAGTTATCTTATGGTCTTCTCCTACCTGCTCAACACTGTCGAGCCTCGTGGGCAGGCTTGTTGCAACTGGCACATTTCCCTATTTAAGAACTGGTAGAACCAATTCGCCAATTACAATCTCGAGTACTATGCCCTGTGCCACTCATTGGTTGGACAGTTCCTAGTTACATGTCCACTCCTCTTACACAGTTAACAGGTGACAGAAGAGGCCTTCTTCATAGCCTCTTGGGTTCCCTCGTTGGGACCAGAACAGGGTTTCGACTTTTCTATCGCCACCGAATTAATATTAGTTTTTTTTTTTATCCTTTATCTCTAACAGCTTAAGCTTCGGGTGCGTTTCTGCATACCCCGCCATTGCTTCCACGATCTTATATGGATCTTCCTGTCTCTGTTGCTTAACAAGTCTTGCACCTCTGGTGGCACACTCCTAAGTAATGCACCTGCAACAATTTTATGTATTACATCATCGTGTTCTGGTCCTTTTTCATTGGCTTGAGTGCACAGAGATTCTAGGCGCACGATAAAATCGTGGAATGATTCTCCTGGAGATCGGACCGCAGCCCCCAACTCAGTATTATACTGGATCTCTTCTCAGCTGGATACACCTTTAAAAATTCTCTTTTAAGTGTAGGCCAACCTGAGTCCACCTTCTTGACTGTACTGAGGAGGGAAATATGCACGGAATCTAAACTGTATGTTTTTGCTATCTCCAGCCTACCCTGGTCTGTCCAAAGGGGTCCTTCGGTGACATCCTCAATATCCTGTAACCAATGTCTAGGACTCGCTATACATCTATACTAAGGGAAATGTGGCAACACTTGCTCTCCTCTGCAAAAATGGGAAAGGTCCGTTATTTTCACGTAATTGTTCATGGCATTCCTGGTTAAGACCTGATTCAACTTATCTGCAAGATGATACAAGGGGTCTGGAAGGCCCGCCCCACAGATGAGTGACCACAGCTCATACTTTTGCTTCTGGCTTCCTTGGGGTAATCGAATAAAAAAATCAGAAAATACACTACACTGAGATGGTGACGGTATTCCTGTCAGAACTGAATACTCGTGTAATAGCCACGTCTATTTCTAATCAACCCCTTGGTCGCTGGCGATGGCAATCTAGACAGACTCTTAGGCCCCAGTGGCATACCAAAATGGAACTACTTTTAGAGTTTTTTTTTCCACCTTAGAATCCCATCATCGCTGCCACTAATATGTCGTGCCTCCCCACTGGTCTTTTCCTTTACTGTTTCAATTTTCTGTCGCTGAGTATTCTATTACTGAGTATTGGCAGCACTGGTTATGTGCAAGTAGGAAACCAGACAAAAAACCCATTTACCTTGATATCCAATTGGAAAACCGTTTAAGGCCAATGGTGACTGAGTTCTGTTATACTACTGAGAACGGCAGTAGGGATACTAAGGTTACTCAGACCTGCACTGGGTTTTCCCCATTAATTCTGACTGTCCTCCTAACATTTATACATTTGTACATCAAGCTTTAAAAAAACAATAAATCACTGTCCAATACACCCATTTTTTTACGTTAACTAAACGCAGGTCAGCACTGGGGTTAAGTCTAAGTCAGGTGGTATTCCAGTCAGCACTAGAATTAAATCATGTCCACGTCTAAGATAAATCATGCCACCTTACATTAAATGTTAACTAAAAATAAAAAATCAATATCTTAAATCCCTACCTTGGATACTCAGTATTCTAAGAATATAAAACCATAGTGTGATAAAAACTTACTCATTCCTCATGTCATACTCAAAACTCAATTCGACATTTGAACAATAGTTAAAAATCATACAAAGTTGCTGTTTCTAATTATCAGCTCACTAAAATCACACTAAATTACTCTGTCTAAGAAATTACCAATATGCCGGGAATCGAACCCTGGACTCTCAGGTGAGAGCCAAGCAGCATACCACTACACCACGACCAGGTAGATGTTAATTCTCGTTGTCACAATCTTGTAACCAACGTCAATCCGCCCCCACTGTGGGCCTGAAGAGAGTGAGTTAACCCCTGGCACTCGGGCAAGTAAATGCTTTTAATCTATCCCAAGCACTTCCGGCAAGTCAGAATGAAGAGAGAAACCTGTATTTTACACAGCAAAAATCACCTGAGAAATTACCAATATGCCGGGAATCGAACCCGGGACTCTCAGGTGAGAGCCAGGCATTATATCACTACACCACGACCACGATGTTGGTGTATTTTACACAGCAAAATCACCTGAGAAATTACCCATATGCCGGGAATCGAACCCGGGACTCTCAGGTGAAAGCCAGGCATTATATCACTACACCACGACCACGATGTTGGTTACAAGATTGTGACAACGTAAGATTAGTTTTACTTGGTCGCGGTGTAGTGGTATGCTGCCTGGCTCTCACCTGAGAGTCCCGGATTCGATTCCCGGCATACTGGTAATTTCTCAGATGATTTTTCCTGTGTAAAATACAGGTTTCTCTCTACACACTAAGTTACTATTTTAATGATCAGCTCTCTGTCCACAAGCGCCCTTACATTACCGAAATAATACTGTAACACTTCGCATTCAATATACAGTATTTATCTTGCTTTTCCAGTTTCTTAAAAAATCAAAATAAGGAGAAAAGAAGGCTTTTCCGGGAATGGAAGAAGGGTGGTAGCAAGGAGGAATACTTGGCTGCCAAGCGTAGGGCTAGAAGAGAGGTATACATGGCGAAGTCTGAATCACAGAGACTTTAACTTGATAACCTAAATAATGGAGAAAGGAAATACATGATATTTGAGGTGGCAAATCAGATGAAGAGGGATAATCGGGATATTATAGGTGAGCAGTGTGTGAAGAATGATGAAGGAAGGGTAGTGGTGAAAAGTGAGGACATTAAAGATGCGTGGAGAGAGCATTATAGGCGGTTGTTGAATGAGGAGTTTGACTGGGACAGGGAAGGTTTGGAGCCAGCAGATCCAGTGTTTGGACCTTGGCCTTTGATTGATGCTGCTGCTGTGAGGCAATAGGCAATATGAAGGTGGGGAAGGCAGCAGGTGTGTCTGGGTTGACTGCCGAAATGTTAAGGCCTCAGGAGATATAGGGGTGAGGTTAGCCACTGACCTGATAAATATGATTATTTATGAGTGTGTTGTCCCAGATGATTCGACCATCATCCACTCACTTGATGTAGTGCTGCCAAGATCTTCCTTAGCCTTTATCATTCTTTTTCTGTGCTCTGCCCTCCTCTCTTTCTATTTATCCCATCTTTCCTGTCGCTTCCTATTGCTTTTCTTTCCTGTACTGGTGGCTTTACATTGAGTGACAAGCCAAATGGTTTCCTGTAAGCAAAGAAACCATTTACAACGCCGGGTGGTAACCATATAACCAAACCATACGCGCTCCCTACTTGTTAACAAGTGGGTTGGTGGAGGGTTAGTGCCCCTCCCTGTAAAACAAATAACTCAGAGTCAAATGGCAACCCCTTACGGGATTATGGCAATAGATAGATAGATAGTATAAAGGAAAGGGTGATGCCCTGGAAAGAGGAAATTATAGAGGTATAAAGCTTTTAGATCAGATAATGAAGGTAATGGAGAGAGTTTTAGAAGGTATGATTAGAGAAAGAGTGAATATTGATGAGATGCAGTTTGGGTTTATGCCAGGTAGGGGGGCCACTGATGCCATATTCATTGTTCGACAGCGTCACAAATATATTGGTAGGAGAAGGGATATGTATTTTGTTTTTGTTGATTTGGAAAATGCCATTGACAGAGTCCCTAGAGAGGTGGTGAAATGGGCAATGAGAAAGCTTGGCTTGGAGGAGTTAGTGTAGGCGCATATGTAGCAGATTTGACCCGAGTATTTTTTCCTTGTAAAAATGTGAAACCTGATGTATTTCTGTTCTCCACCTTCCTCTGATGTCAAAAAAACATGGTGCCAATTTTTTAACCCAGTTTTGACATTTATTTCAACAAAACTTAAGGATTGATTAGGGAAATGCAAAAATTCTAGCGACTGATACAGAAAACACAGTAAGAAGGGAAAAGAGGATAACAAGTGTTATATCTAGAACACAGTTACATAGTACTGACACATACTACTCTTTCTGGAGACTTTGGGATGGTCCAGATTTTTTTTGTTCGTATATTTAGAGTTTTTTTCTGGGATTAATTCGATTTCATATTTCTTTTGCAGGGTATCGTGAAACGATGCATGCACAGGACTTAACAGATTATAGACTGTGTCTGATATGTCAGACTGGTGGTAGTTTGGTTGCAAAGCCAGAAAAAACATCATGTGTGAAACTTCGGAACTCTGTAGACCGATGGGCTAAGTGCCAAGATCCAGAATATCTGACAATACAGAAAAGATTGGATACAGACAGAACTAGAAAAAAAAGGTGGTACTTGGCATGCTGTATGCTACAAAACTACCATTAACAAAACCAATCTGGAAAGGGCAGAGAAAAGACATGAAGCTAGTGTTACACAAGGGTCAGCAAGCTTAATAACATCTCCACGTGTAGGCCGTCAAGCAAGTACTTCCAAACGTTTCACTAGATCATCTACCAGGCCATTTAATAGAACAAGCAGTGAACAAGAAAGAAAAATATGCTGTCTATTTTGCGAGATACAAACAAATGCAGATCTACATGAAGTTGTGACTTTCCGTGCTGGACAGAAAATAAGAGAAGCAGTCGAAAGAAGTAATAATGACAAGTGGAAGGTAAAACTACAACCTATCAGTCCTGATGATGCCAGAGCAATAGATATCAAGTATCACACTAGCTGCTACATTACTCATGTTCTCAGAGGTAAAAGTGATTCCAGGCAAGAAGGAGCACAAGACAGCAAACAAACCAATGAGCGACTTATTGCTGCAGACTGTGAGTTTTTCAGCAGTCTTAAGTCTGTGCTTTCTGATGACCAAATAAAACATGGGTGACATTTATAATACATACTGTTGCCTTTTGCAAGAACATGGAGTATCTGATATAAGTGTTACCAAACCTAATCTGAAGAGAAAAATAGAAACTACTCTGGATGACGTTGAATTTAGCAGACCATCGAAAAGAAAACCTGACCTGGTGTGTTCAAAAGCTAAAAAGCACCAAGCTATTCAAGAAGCTAAAACAACGCTTGGATATGAGAAAGATATTCAAACAGTGTTTGACTGTGCTAAAATAGTACGTGCCCACATTCTCAAATCTAGAGAAAACCCTTGGCTGTTTGGTGGGTCTTTAAAGAATGAAACTGTACCGTCTGTGTTGTACAATTTGATCAAGTGGATCCTAGGGGGTTGCATCTCAGAATTATCATGTGAATTTGATAACAACGGGGTGAATGCTTTGCATAGGCTGAGTATGAATATTGCTCAAACTATCATGTATGAAGTAAAAACTTCTAGGCAGGTGTTGTACAAAACAAAGTCTGTAAATCAAAGCTTCAGACACAGTGCTAAAATCCATGAAAATCCTCATGTGCTGGGTGTTGGTATCAAAATTCACTCTTCCACTCGCAGTAAGCAGTTGATTAATTTCTTACATGCAAACAGTGCCAGTGTTGATTATGGCAGGCTCCCACGTGTAGAAACACAGCTGGCAGAGGCTGTTATACTGCAAATGTCAGAAACAAATGGTGTATACATACCAGCTAACATGTTAAAGGACCAGCCTGTATTTTTTGCCATTGACAACATTGACTTTACAGAAGATACAGTAGATGGAAAGAACACCCTACATGGCACAGTCTTAGTAGCATTCCAGCAGCAAAATCAGGGTACATCAATGCATCAAAGTTTGCAATTAGAAGCACCAGGTGGTGTCAAGAGGTCATTAAAGAATCTACCAAGCACCATAGTTGACTTGTTGCCTTGTCCAGTGAAGGGGAATCCAAAGCCAAAAAACAATGTGAAGCACAAGCAGTTTCAAGCATATAGGACTGATGCAGTTCTTCATGAGCCTGAAGAGAAAGATATGATGTGGCATATTGCTCGGACAGTTGCAATGTCAGTTAATCAACAATCTGAAGCCTCCAGATTATCTTTAGAAATGACTGATGCAGACGAAAATTGTGAAATTTCTTTAGGTACCACAATGGATAAAGCCACAGGTGAGATGGATAAGGTCCACACTCCAGCATGGGCAGGGTATAATTCATTGATATGCACAGATCAGCAACCACTTACAGAAATACATGTTTTGCCTCTTGTTGCCGCTCCAGCTAATGAATGGCAAATGTTGTTCACAGTTCTCAAACATGCACAAAACATCAGTGCTGGAAGTAGCTGGCCCAAATCGAAAAAACCATTATTACTTTGGACATGAACCTGTACATGCGGGCTCTCAAGCTACAAATGCTATGCCCAGACTACAAAAGCAAATGGATCTTGCACATTGGAGAATTCCATACAGTTCTTTGTGCTTTGCGTGCATTAGGATCAGCCATTGAGAATAGTGGCATTGATGATTCATGGATAGAATCTGGTTTGCATGGCCCAGCAACTGTAAGGCAGATCCTTGAGGGCAAAGACATGAAGAGGGCATTGAAAGCTCATGCAATTACAGTTGAAGTCCTGTATGATTTGCTCTTTGAGGAGTGTGGACTGTCACAATTGCAAGACACATGTGCATTCAACATAGGAAACATGAGTGATGCTGTCAAGAATGTTGACTATGAAATGGCCAATGAAACTAACAGGGAGATTACAGTTACAACTGTCAACTCAGGTTTCAGGGAAAACTTGGCTACATTCTGACAGAATCAGCTTTCACCAAAGTTCAAGGTTACCAAGGCATATATGGACAACTTTGAAAGCATTCTGCTGTTCATTCGTGCATCTCGTGAGGGGAACTGGATGGCTCACTTGGCATCTTTGGAAAGGCTGTGTCCACTTTTCTTCCAACAAGATAGGCTCAAGTATGCACAATACGTCCCAGACTACATGGCAAGAATGCACAGTTTGAGAGACACTGATCCTGATATTTGGAAGGAATTCACTAGTGGCAACTTTTGTGTGAAGAAAAGCTTGGTACCATTAAGTATTGGTGTTGACCATGCTCTAGAGCAAGAGAATCGAAATATGAAGGTTCTAGGTGGACTAAAAGGCATCACACAAAAGCCAGAGACAATAGCGAGATTTTTTTCTGATTGCCCCAGAGATGTCTCGTTTATCTGAAGAAGCTGAAAGGTCGGCAGGTGTGACTCTTCAGTCACGGAAGCAGCACCATGAACTTTCACCGAGTATGACCAAGAGGGATTTCTCCAGAATAGAGCAACTGAAGTCTGTGTTGAGAGAATCCAATCCATTCATGTTTCAGGGTGACCAGTTGTTGAATATCATTACAAAGTCAGTTATGCCACAGTCAGTACATATGGATATTCTTCAAAGAGAAGAGAAAGGGAAGAATGCATATTGCTCCTTTGTCAGGGAGAGGATACAGGGGCCCATCAGCTTATGGGAGAAGATGCCAAAGCTGAAGCTGAAAAGCTGGAAGTCTGCAGCCAAAACCACAAAAGTTGCTCTTGGAAACAAAACCATTGAACTGAAAGAAAATCGCTCATTGTTTGCCAAGATGACTATAGCAGCCAGAAGACGCCCTGATATTGACATCAAAGAAGCAGTTGGAACATATGAGTTTTCAAGCATTTCAAGGGCTTTGTTTGCCTCTGATGGTCTCCTTCTCCCTTGCAATTATAAAAGCAAGCTCCTGCATATATTAGAGAATCTGCCTGAGAAAATGCAGGTGGTGGTTACTAAAGGTCAAGAGTCTTCAGAAAGTGAAGGTGTCACACAACTTGTGCGCGATGCACAGATTAAACCAGAAGAGGTGGCAAAGGTGGTCATCGTAGATGCAATGGTGATTGTTCAGCAACTGACAGCCACAGAAAGACAAGTGAAAAGCTGCAGGGAATTTGCTGCACTTTACATTGAATGTCTTGAGAGAAAATTTGCCAGCTATGATGCCATGCATCTTGTGTTTGACCATTATGATGTTGAAATTTCACTCAAGCAAGCAACCAGAGAAAGACGTGCAGAAAAGGTTAAGGATCGCAAAAGTTATGTCTTAATGGATTCAACACAAATAAGGACTTCACTGTCTTGTTTCATCAGTAACACTAAGACCAAAGGAAGCCTTGCACATTACCTGGCAGAGAATGTGCTAGAACACTTCAGGAATGGAAACAAAACAGTGATTGTTTCTACTCAAAGTGGTGCCAAGTCATATCATGCTGATGTTGACCATCTCACCAGTTGCCAAGAGGAGGCTGATACACTTCCATTACATGCTGTCAGTGTTGCTGGCCCACATGTTACTATTCACATAATGTCACCTGATACAGATGTATTTGTGCTTGCACTTCGCCGTTTCCCTGACCTTGGATCGAACACCTCTGTTGTTCTGGGAACTGGTAGTAAGCAACGTGTAGTACCTTTCAAGCCCATTTATGAAGCTCTTGGTCCTGAGCTTGCTGCAGCTCTTCCTGGATTCCACTGTTTTACTGGCTGTGACACTACTGGGAGATTCGCTGGTAAAGGAAAAATAACGTGTTGGCAAGCATTCCAAAAAGCTTCATCACATGTGAAAACTGCATTTATCCAGCTTGGGAAAACAGAACGTCCAACAGATGACGTCAAGGCAGGACTTGAAGAGTATGTGTGTATGTAATGATATGAATTTTTCTATCCCACCGGTTGACACCAGTGTAATACCAGAGATTTATAATCTTACCAGTTGTTGGTACTGGTCAACTTACCCATTGATAATACAGGTGGTACTCGACTTAGTCTCCCCTCCTTGGTTAATAGAAAAAAAAAAAACTCACTTCAATAAAACAAAAGGGGGGAGAGGGTGGTATTTTGGCTTGGTATGGTAGATGATAATTGTTTAAGAAAATTTTGGTAGCGTTTGTAGTTTTTGGCCGAGCCTAGATTTAGTCAGTACCACAGGTGGTCGTCGCTCCCTCAGCGAAGGAATCTTGAATTGGAAGGGGAGTGAATTAGGCATGAGGACTTAATTCCCTTGAGTAGGTACACCAAGAAAGAAAGATGATATATACTTTCCTCTACTTTAATAACTTTGTTGGTTTTCAAAAAAAGACATTTTTAATTACATGACCCTTTGTCATATGAAAGAAGATTGTACATTAAAACTATGGTTTGGATGATCATTCCTCCAACATTGTCACCAGGCGAAAACAATTTGATACATACAAGCGATTTATGAGGTCATTGTACCTTACTTTCTTTTTGTCAGTTATTCTTGGGCTCGACAATAGCCTCAAGTCAGGGACCTTTTTACGAGCCTGGGTTGTCTTTTCGGGCTGGCATAGCCTCGAACCAATATAAATAATTACTCGTGTTCTATTTCGTCCGAATAGTATACTCTCATCTTGTAATTCTCGATAATCCACAAACACTTTCAATTCATAATTATTAATAGTTCATAATCATCATTACTACATAATCACCAAAAATGCATAATCACTCGGGCTTGTTTAGCCTCGAGGAACAATTCAAAAAATTGCATAATCACCAAGAATACATAATCACTCGGGCTTGTTTAGCCTCGAGGTACAATTCAAAATTACATTACTGCTCACAACCACTAGTTCCCTTCCACGCTCCTAATTTCCTAACATTAATTTAAGAGAAAGAAAACGGTTAATGGATTTAAATTTCGCCTTTCCGTTACCAGATCACATCACTTTTAAATTTCTATTTCTTATTTACAAAAAGTGCACTTGATAGATCAATGATAGTATTTCAATTACATTTGGTTTATAAAATAATTCATGGGTAGTGTAAGTGTGTATGCAGACTAGTCTATGGACAATACCACGGGATGGCCTCGTGCTCACACTGACGTCGCCGGTGTCTGGGGACTGAACCAACGTCCATTATACACGACGTCTGGGCAACAAGTGTACGTTAAGCTTTCAACAATATTACTTCATATGGTCCATGCCAAGTAAGGATTAAACAAAGAAAAAAGGGGGGGGGGGAAAGGAGAAATGTGGACAGCTCACCTGAACCAACATCCATTATACACGACGTCTGGGCAACAAGTGTGGCTTCCTGGGTACGCTTGGGACGCCACCGATAGGTCAAATGAGGTGGTGTTTTTGAAATATGGTGGGTTTCAATTCTCTTCACAATTTATTTAGCAGTGTACCCATGACGCCAGGACTTTTGACTGAATTGGGGAAAATTTGGGATTCAATCCTTACTTAATTTAGATACTGATTTTACCACTATCCCGCCTTGAATTTTGAGGCAGCTCATGCCATCTAGTGACGGTTAAGGTAAGCAGGACTATCAAATCCTCACAAATGACATTATTTAGGCCTTTTTGACTGTTAATCTCACATATTTGGGTTCCAGCAGCTTCACTAGCAAACATTTCACAAGTAGGATACAGAAAGAATTGTATACTCATCATTATTCTGTTTAAGGTTTAAACTCGGCGCCCAACAACGACAAGGAGAAAAGCTGCGCGCATCTGTTATTCATTACTCGACCAGACGGAGGAATTCCCATAGCTCAACATCCACAACTACATCACCCAATGCATAGATACAGAGGTACATACATATAAAAATAAAGTTAACCCTACATTAATCATTAACGTTTGAATTAATACTTAGGATAGGAATTTATAGACTAGTATTCAGGTTACACCCTATCTAACTTAAAAATTACAGTACCTCTAAACACATACATGAATATTAAAATTGTGGCATTACACGGCTCCCACGTTCGGAAAACAAATTTTACCCAAGTCAATCTTCTATGACATGTGCATGGATGGAATGTTGTTACTCTGATAACTGCTATGAACACTTTGAATTGGAATACTTTTCCCCACAATCGGTGGCACCTGTCGGTCCACATTAAACATCTGATGCGTACCTCGGAAGGTTGCTTACTCACTTCATTAGGAGGTATGATCACTCCTTACACGGGATATTATGAGGGAATTTATGCCCCAGTCAGCCTCAGGTTTTGGAGGATAGCTTGTCACTCACCTGAGCTCGACAGGGTCTCTCAAGAGTGAGATCACCACGGGAGGCACTTTCTTCCACTCTTCTATTCGCAATCACATTCACTCTGTCCTTTTGTTTCCAGCTTTCTGCCCGCAAGAGGTGAGCACTCATTCTGTCCTGAAGACTCCACTACCTCACAAACCGTGCTAACTGTAAGGTGAGGGGATTAATTACTTCTCTCGAAGTAAGGCACTTCCCGGTTCCAACAGGAACTCTTCTCTCTTTTTCCTTTTTACACCCTCTCCTCGGGGATGAGTCCACCCGGAACATAACTTTAAGTAGTTATGTTTCACAACATTCGTCTCATGCACTTATCTACTTTTCTAACTAACACTCCTCTATGAGCCTCCAAGGGGCATTCCTCACTCGCGGTGGTAATCACTCATCTTCGGGCTCCGGGGCGAGCTCCTGTTGCAACGGTTCTAAGAGCCATTCCTCAGTACCGTAATATGGTTTTACTGTTTCAGCAGCCCTTTGTATTTTTTTTTCCACTAAATACATTTTCAATGATATAAACATTTCCATCTAGCAGCACTTCAATCACTTTATACGGGGCGTCCCATTTGGCATTCAGTTTTCTACAGGTACCCGGCTGTATGGTCTCTTTTTTCGGCCACACCAAGCTATTGACTCCAACCTTCTGTGCTCTCCTCCGCCTGTTGGCCACCTCCCGGTATCGCCTAGTCATTTTTGGTTGGTACCTTTGATGAGCATGTGTGCTATCGCCAGGTTGTCCTCCTCTGCATCCATGGAAGGTAATAAGGTACCAATGAGGCGAGGGGGATGGCGTGAGAAGAAGGCATAATAGGGCTGTTGTCCCGTGCTCGAGTGCACCGCTTGATTTATGACGGTTTGGCACTTCGATTGGAGCAACTGAGGCCAACCCAAGGGGTGTCCGTTGCAGAGAGATGCTAGGATGCTTTTCATAGTCCTATGCATCCTTTCAGTGGTGGAATTTCTCTGGGGATGATAAGGGGTGACGTAGAACAAGTCCACCTGGTTCCTTCGGCAGAACTTCTTGAACTCTCCACTCGTGGAACTCTCCACCGTTGTCCAGCACGATACCTCGTGGCATCCCCAAAGTCGGTGAAGTATTGCCCAAGGCAGTGTATGATGTGTTGTGTATGTTTATCTCTGAGAGGGTAATATTTCACAAACCTACTGTAATGATCTATCACAGTAAGGACATAGCGGTAGCCCTGAGCTCCAGCAACCATATCAGTCAAGTCGATCCCGATATCGTTCCAATGGTTTACTTACAGGCGGAAACCTTTCCAAGGTTGCTGCAGCCCAGTTTCACCTTTGAATCTCTGAAAAGTGGGACACTGTTTCACATACTCACATACATCTACCTTTAGATTTGGCCAATAGAATAGTTCTTCGGCTTTCTTAATGGATTTTTCTGACCTAGATGCCCTGAGATTTCATGAGCGTGTTTTATAGCTTCTGTAGTGATTGACTTAGGAATCACCAAACAATATTGGATGCTACCATCATTTGTTTCATGAGGAAAATATAATAGTTCGTCAATCAATGCGAACTGGCTCAACATAGCTTTCGGTAGTCATTTAGCAGGGAGCTTCTCACTACGCAAGTACTTAGCTAACTCATCCCACATGGGTTCTTTTCGTTGCTTATCTTTCATCTCGTCTCGACTAAATCCAAGCCAGTTGGTTTCTGACTGGTGGAATATCACTCTGACAGGTCTAGAAAGTTGATCGGCGACTACATTATATTTACCCTTGACGTATTGCACGTTGTAGTCGTACTCACGCATCTCGAGAATCCATCGGTTCATATGTGGGGATTTGGTCTTTCGCTTAAAAATGCTGGTAAGCGGTTGATGGTCTGTCAAGATAGTAAAGTGGGAACCCCACAAGTAATTGTGAAAGTTGCGGCATGTGAGAACGACTGCCAATGCTTCTTTGTCAGTTGCGGAATATTTTCTCTCGCAAAGATTGAGCTTTTTGGAAAAGTAACCAATAGGCAAGTTGGAGGTGTCTGGTTGGATCTGGTTCAATACGCCACCAATATGGGTGTTGCTCGTGTCGGTGGTTACAACGAATGGTCGAGTCATGTTGGCTCTTACCAATACTAACGCATTCACTAAGCTCGACTTCAATTGATCAAACGCGGATTGACACTCATCTGACCATTCGAACACTACTCTGGATCTGGTTAAGTTAGTAAGGGGAGCTGCTATTTTTGCGAACGAAGGTACGTGTTTTCGGTAGAACCCGCACATTCCAAGGAATCTCCGGACTTCTTTTACCTTCGTGGGTCTTTTCATTTTGTTGATAGCCTCTATGTTTTTTGGGTCCGGCGTACTCCCAGCCGCTGAGATTTTATGGCCAAGAAAGGTTACTTCTTTTATCCCAAAAGTACATTTGCTTAAATTTAACTTGGCCCCATTCTGTGTGAGTAAAGTGAATAGTTGCTGTAAGCGACTCACAACATGGGGAAGTCATCAGCCCAAATTATCAAATCGTCCAAATAATTTTTTACCCAGCCTTGCTTCAACAATGGAGTAAGAATGTCCTGCATTCGTTGGGAAAATATGGCTGGTGAACATTTTAGTCCGAATGGTAAGTGCCTAAATCTGTAAAGTGTGACTCCATCACTGAATGTGGTTAAATCACGACTTTCTTCGTCCAGCATGATTTGAAAATATGCCTCACGCATATCAAGAGTCACATAGCAATTATGACCTGCGGCCTGCTCGACTAATTCTTCCAGTCTGGGCAGTGGATAGATATCCGTGGCTAGATGTTGATTCACGTGGCGATAATCTAAACACATGCGCCTGCTGTCGTCTGGCTTGTTAACTAATACAATAGGAGATAACCAGGCAGCTGTTGATCTTTCAATAATTTCTCTCTCTTCCATGTCTTGCAACATTTCAGCGATCACCTGTTTAGCTTGTTCAGGGTATCGATAGATCGGTCCACGGCTGGGCTGTGGATCTGCTACTTTAATGTGAACGGGGGGACCGCTGATGGTTCCTAGTTCTCCTTTTTCCAAAATGAAGAGAGGATTGTGTTGCAGAATTACATTAGCTAATTCCTCTTGTTGAGCTGAATCTAAGTGTGGCCATGTCTGTTCGTCAATTAGTTTTCAGAGTCGTTGAACATGAGTTCTGCTTTCATCTGTTCGATCACTGGTAGGGATCAGGTCATTATGAATTTTGGTAACTGAGTTGACTGTACTTACAGGAGGGTCGTCAATGATTTCATATGAGCCTAGAATGGTACCTATCAGAAACAGTTTATCTTGTTTGGCTCTATTATTGAGGGGTAAATAGACTAGGCCCTCTGAATTCACTTGTAATATGTAAGGGTGACTATTATGACTGAAACGCGCTTGTGGGTAAAACAGTAAAGTGGTTTTAGGCTCCTCACTCACTGGCACGGCAATGAATTTGGTTTGATATGGGGTGAGTCTCTCTACTGTTATGAGATTAATTTGCTTCAACTGTTGAGGGTTCCTGATGGCTCTGATAGGTGTGGCCTGGACTCACTCAACTTTTCCTTTCTGCCGCGGAACATAGTTTACGACGTACGGGGCTCCTCCCCACATCAGTGCTCGTTGCGCACCATTCCAGATCAATGGAGATTGTCCGAGGACATCACATCCCAACAACATTTCAGTAGTCAAGTAGGCGTTCGGGACGACTGGATACCACTGTTGATGAACTTTCTCATCTCCCACTCTGATATCTACTTTGACCATACCCAGGATACGGAGTGGCGCTCCTGTGACTCCTTGTAATCTCGGTGGATTTCTCCTCGTGTTTATTTCTGTTCCTAACCGCTTCGCGGTGGCCTCTTTAAGTAAGGTATATCCACTCCCTGTATCAACTACAGTTTCCACTATCTTGTTATTCACGCTGACACTTATTGTGGGCGATGTTATACCTGTGGTTAGTCAAATAGACTGATGGGGGAACTTTGAGTGGCGGTCTGCCTCGCATTTGGACTGGGTGGGTGAAATCTGTTATTGCTCCGCGTCGCTGCGCTGTGGTTTATGCAACCTGGGCAATCATTACTGCCTCTACGACATCCCAACCTACGGCAATCAAAACAGTGGCCTGGTGGTGGTTTGGCCCAACATTCTTGCAACGTGTGTGAACTCTTCAGACAATGACTACAGTATTTTTGCCTCGGTGTTACAGGAGTAGATTGTTTTAGATTGAGTTGTTCTAAATTTGTTTTCAAATCCCTTAATTGAGCTCTCAATTCAGTCACTTCCTTGTCTGACTCGGGTTGACAGTTATCATGGGATGGTCTTGGTGGATTATCAGCTACATTGGTATCTGAGGGATCTTCACTTTTATTGTCTCTATCCGGCATTGCATTAACTCTGGTGGTATACCTCTCTTCGAGAAGCTGCCTTTCATTTTCGATCCTGTCAATGAATTTACGGAGTGGATATCCGTCATCAAGGTAACCTTCCAATTTTTCCCTAGACTCGAGCGGAAGACCACACCGCAGTTTCTTCTTGATCCGTTTATCTCGCGAGGGAAACTTTTCTTTTGGGAACTTTGTTTCGAGAGCCGCATGCTTACACATGAACCTATGTACAAACGCCTGGGGTGATTCTTACCAGTCATAGGTCATGTTCTCTAGCTCTTGCCAAGCTCGGATCTACACTCAGCTCCATGGCAAACTCCGCACTCAAGAATTTTTTTAGCTCGGGCCATGACAGTGCAAAATGTTTCTTTTGATAATTATGAATAAAAGTGGCCAATTCGGAACCCATTCGACTTTTGGCAACCTGGATTCTGGTTGCGTTGCTAGTATGAGTTTGTTCCACCACCTCACAAAACATTTCGAGGCGAGATGTAGCTTCTATCCCTTGAAGCTGATTTAATTCCAAAATTGGGATATCGCGCGGTTTTGTGAGAAAGTGATGTGAGTTCATGATGTGTGAACAAGGGGTCGAGTGTGAAAGCAGCGTTCTGTTAGTAGTACCGAACTGTTCCTCCGCCTCATCCAATTGAATGGTTACATGATCTCTCCCCACTTGTGACGGACAATCAGCTTCCGGCTGCGACTGGGCAAACAACTGTCCATACAGAGACATGGTGACCCTAATTTACTATTCTTACTCACAAAAAAAAGGAAATTAAATTTTGAAATGTTGTCTCTTTACCTTTCACTTCCCTTCATATTCTCACCAACGCCACTAATTTGGGAACGATGAATATCCCACCGCTATTAAATAGCCACCAGTGTAATGGTATGAATTTTTATCCCACCGGTTGTTGGTACTGGTCAACTTACCCATTGATAATACAGGTGGTACTCGACTTAGTCTCCCCTCCTTGGTTAATAGAAAAAAGAAATTCACTTCAATAAAACAAAAGGGGGGAGGGGGTGGTATTTTGACTTAGTATGGCAGATGATAATTGTTTAAGAAAATTTTGGTAGCGATTGTAGTTTTTGGCCGAGCCTAGATTTAGTCAGTACCACAGGTGGTCGTCGTTCCCTCAGCGAAGGAATCTTGAATTGGAAATGGGAGTGAATTAGGCATGAAGACTTAATTCCCTCGATTAGGTACACCAAGAAAGAAAGATGATATATACTTTACTTTAATAACTTTATGCTGGTTTAAAAAAAAAAAAAGACATTTTTAATTACATGACCTTTTGTCATATGAAAGAAGATTGTACAATAAAACCATGGTTTGGGTGATCATTCCTTCAACATTGTCACCAGGCGAAAACAATTTGATACATACAAGCGATTTCTGAGGTCATTGTACCTTACTTTCTTTTTGTCAGTTATTCTTGGGCTCGACAATAGCCTCAAGTCAGGGACCTTTTTACGAGCCTGGGTTGTCTTTTCGGGCTGGCATAGCCTCGAACCAATAAAAAAAAATAATTACTCGTGTTCTATTTCGTCCGAATAGTATACTCACATCATGTAATTCTCGATAATCCACAAACACTTTCAATTCATAATTATTAATAGTTCATAATCATCATTACTACATAATCACCAAAAATGCATAATCACTCGGGCTTGTTTAGCCTCGAGGAACAATTCAAAAAATTGCATAATCACCAAGAATACATAATCACTCGGGCTTGTTTAGTCTCGAGGTACAATTCAAAATTACATTACTGCTCACAACCACTAGTTCCCTTCCACGCTCCTAATTTCCTAACATTAATTTAAGAGAAAGAAAATGGTTAATGGATTTAAATTTCGCCTTTCCGTTACCAGATCACATCACTTTTTAATTTCTATTTCTTATTTACAAAAAAAAATTCACTTGATAGATCAATGATACTATTTCAATTACATTTGGTTTATAAAATAATTCATGGGTAGTGTAAGTGTGTATGCAGACTAGTCTATGGACAATACCACGGGAAGGCCTCGTGCCCACACTGACGTCGCCGGTGTCTGGGGACTGAACCAACGTCCATTATACACGACGTCTGGGCAACAAGTGTACGTTAAGCTTTCAACAATATTACTTCATATGGTCCATGCCAAGTAAGGATTAAACAAAGAAAAAGGGGGGGGAAAGGAGAAATGTGGAGCAGCTCACCTGAACCAACATCCATTATACACGACGTCTGGGCAACAAGTGTGGCTTCCTGGGTACGCTTGGGACGCCACTGCTAGGTCAAATGAGGTGGTGTTGTTTAAATATGGTGGGTTTCAATTCTCTTCACAATTTATTTAGCAGTGTACCCATGACGCCAGGACTTTTGACTGAATTGGGGAAAATTTGGGATTCAATCCTTACTTAATTTAGATACTGATTTTACCACTATCCCGCCTTGAATTTTGGGGCAGCTCATGCCATCTAGTGACGGTTAAGGTAAGCAGGACTATCAAATCCTCACAAATGACATTATTTAGGCCTTTTTGACTGTTAATCTCACATATTTGGGGTCCAGCAGCTTCACTAGCAAACATTTCACAACTAGGATATGGAAAGAATTGTATACTCATCATTGTTCTGTTTAAGGTTTAAACTCGGCGCCCAACAACGACAAGGAGAAAAGCTGCGAGCATCTGTTATTCATTACTCGACCAGACGGAGGAATTCCCATAGCTCAACATCCACAACTACATCACCCAATGCATAGATACAGAGATACATATAAAAATAAAGTTAACCCTACATTAATCATTAACATATGAATTACTACTTAGGATAGGAATTTATAGACTAGTATTCAGGTTACACCCTATCTAACTTAAAAATTACAGTACCTCTAAACACATACATGAATATTAAATTTGTGGCACTACATTAGGAGTGTAATGCTGTATGGTAGTGAGACCTGGGCAGCAATGGAGGAGGATATTTGCAGGCTCAGACGTACAGAAATGACAATGATTAGGTGGATGTTTAGTGCGTCCCCGTGTGCAAGGTCTGGGGGGGCTGGGTGTACGATGGAAGAGTTGAGAGGTAGGATGGGACTGGAGTGTATTGGTGCTGTGATGAGGAGAGGTAGATTGAGATGGTTTGGACATGTGGAGAGGATGGGGATGATAATTGGGTGAGGAAGGTAAGAAGTGTTAATATTGGGGGTGGGGTTATGAGGGGTAGACCGAGAAAGACATGGGACGAGGTCATTAAGTGTGACCTCAGGGTTAAGGGACTGAACAGGGAGGCTGCAATGGATCGTGCAGCATGGAGAGCTGTCATTAGGTGACCAAGGCCGACGCATGCAAGCATGTTGGAGCCTTTAAAAAGGAAACGAAACAAATGCCTCCTTTTCCACTATAGAAGGAGTATTGCAACAGGATGATGATGAGGGTAACTTATGTTGAATTCTGCCGAGGTGAAGTATACTGTAGCACCATAGAGAGAGAAAGGTTAGCTATAGTTTATGGTCTCCATGTGAATAAAACGATGATACTAGGCTATGAAATTGAACTGATAATGGATCATTACCTTTTGATATGGCTGTTGAAAACAGCTAGTCCCAGTGGACTAACTGTCACAGTGACATGTATTCCCAGGAAGGATAATGTCGTAGCAGATGCTCTGTCTAGGCTTCGAGACTAAGTCTTTTCGAGGACAGAGTTCTCGCGGTTACGGGTGCGAGATCAAAGGTAAGGGAGGAAACAAAAGATGATGATGATTATGAGAAAGAAGACCACGAGATATCCCGAATTGATGCAGATAGAGAAAGAGATACAATAAGAAGGAGAGAATTGGTCGTAAGACCAAGGCAGGATGCGAATCTGTTGTACAAGAATATGAAAGAGCAATATATCCAAGGTTTAGAAAATGAAGGAGTGGAAGTATCGAGAGAAGGGCTCAAGGATATGCGGATAGCATTACGAGGTAGTGCTAGTTAGTTCATAGTGGAAGATGGCCTGTTGTACAAAATGGATACTAATGACTATGGTGATAGCCTAATGCAGGTTGTGACTACAGATGAGTGCAAAGAGAATTCCCACAGTAACTAACTTAAGAGTTGCCACTGACTGCCAGCTAGTTCAATATGGAAGTCGGGCATGCAGAGACCACAGATGTCGAATATTTTTAAAAATCTCTCCCGTGATAGTTATTGATATACCGTAGGTAAGCTCTTCATGATATTATTCTTTAGTTGTTATACTAATTTCCTAGATATGCTTTAATGAGGTAAATGCAGGAAAACGTTACTATAGAAGCCGTGAAAGCACACAGGGTATGTGACAGCATCATCACATTTACAAGTCTCTGGCTGCACCTTTTGTTTGAAACCCATATAATTTAGTTTTCTAAAAGAACAATGCTTCACCTCCAAAATGCTTAAGAAAATCTGCAAAGTATTTCATATGAAAATCGTACAATGTTTAATGCCGAAAACGTGCAGAGATGAGACCGCCGGCCGAAATCCGACGAAGCCGAGGGCTCCAAAATACCATAAAAAAGTCAACACAACACGCCTGTGGTGTACCCTGAACAGGTATTCCTCTAATCTTCAGGAAAAACTTCAGTGTAGGCACTGTCCAATTTTCTATACAACGGTTTTCCATGATCTTTGTACAGCAGGTCCAACGGGGCAGCAGACACACGTGAGTTTGTTTTTGTTTGTGATCGTAACGTACGATCTTCAGCTGTTTCAAGCTAATAATTCTTAACGAAGAATCGTTACATGTTTCTCAAAACACTATTTATTTTTGTTTTGATGGACAAATACATGAAATGGATGTAAAATAAAGCTCATCGATATTTAAGGAAGGAAAGAATAGTAACTGTCCCAAAACCGAGATGGTAGACTCAGCCCACCATTTTTTTTATTCTATTTGATTATATTACAGCCTTTCTTCCCTGTAGCAGTGAGTAAAATAATGTTGTTATAATTTCTCCCTTCCTTTTAGTGACAAAGAGGGTACACAAAATGACCGGGGATTAGTTGACCGACTTTGATGTTGAAAATTAAATAATCTGGCGAAGAGTGGGAGTTTTTCCTCTGTTACTGACATCGGGAATTAAATACAGCTCACAAGTTGCCTACTTAGGTGATGGAGGTGGTAAGGTAACATTGGAAAAATTAAAAAGATTTTGTTGGTGGCCAAGGATGATCAAGGATGTTGAAGCGTACTGCAAGGAGTGCCTCACTTGCAATTGCTTTAAGCCGTCGGGGGTTGTCCTGGTGCCGCTAATGCGATACCCTAAGGTGCGTATATCCTTTGAGTGGATTCGTATGAATTTGATAGGCCTTATAAACCCAAGTGAAGAAGGATATAAGTACATAATGACAATAATTGATGTGATGAGATACTTGATAACGGTACTGCACCATACGAAATCAGCTGATGAAGTTGCAAAAGCGTTCGTGAAAAGTGTATGTATTCATGGAGCACCTCGATGGATGGTTACGGATCAAGGGACAGAATGTGTTACTCTTAAAGGGATTGCAGAAATATTAAAAACAAGGAATATGACGACGATTGCGTATCATCCCTCTGCGAATGGGATGGTAGAGAGAAAGCCAGTGTCATTATTATTAGATACCTGAAGATCTTGGCAGAAGATAATTCACTGATATGGGATTCGATGCAATACTTTGCTACGTGGGCATACAACACAGCATATCAGAGTTTTAAGAGAGTCTCCCTATTATCTGATGTTCCTAAGGGATCCAGGTGTCCCATACAATGTCGTAAAACAAGAGGAACCAGTCTGTTATGATTTGGATGACTACAAGAATGAAATGGCTATCAATGCCAACGGAACATATCGGCGATGTATGAAGTACTAAGAGGAGAACCAAGAAATTATGGAAAGGCAGCAAAACCCAAGGGCGAAAGTGAAGGAGATTTGCACGGATGACAGGGTCTATGTTCAGAGAAATCCCAAGCAGGGGAATACAAAAAAGTTACCTTTGTATGACGGACCGCTTCTAGTCAAGAATAGAATAAGTGAGGTGATAGTTAAATTAGTAAACATTTACATTGGGAGAAGTTATGAAAGTCCAATCGGGCAGACACCCTGCCTAGGTAACTCTCTCCTCTGTCTGTCAACTTGTACCTTTCCTTCTTGTTGGAAGTTTGTGCTTATTCAAGCCAGTCCCAAAGAAGGGTAATAATTCTCAACCCTCTAACTATAGTCCAGTTGCTTTAACATCCTGTGTCTCAAAAGTTTTCAAGCCAATTCTTAACAGAAAAATTTTAAAGCATCTTTCTTATCACAACCTTCCTTCTGATCGTCAGTATGGGTTCCGTCAGGGACGCTCCACTGGCGATCTTCTCACCTTTCAGACTGCTGGTCATCCTCCTTTCGGGACTTTGGCAAAATTTTGCCATCGCACTTGACATTTCAAAGGCTTTCGATCGAGTCTGGCACAGATCTTTAATTTCCAAACTGCCCTCTTACTGTTTCTGCCCTTCTATCTGTGCCTTCATCTATAGCTTCCTTTCTGGTCGTTCTATAGCCGCTGTTGTAGACGGCCATCGTTTTTCTCCAAGATCTATCAACAATGGTGTTCCTCAGGGCTCTGTCCTATCACCCTCTCTCTTCCTTCTATTCATCAATGACCTTCTAAGCTGTACATCTAACCCTATCCACTCGTGCACTGATGATGCCACCCTTCACCTTTCCATTCGGTTCTCGCAACGTCCTTCTCAGCAGTTGCTTCAACAGACAAGGGATGAGGCTATAGCAAACCTAATGTCTGACGTGGCTCGTATCTCTGACTGGGGTAAAAATAATCTCGCTGTTTGTAATGCATCAAAAACTCAGTTTTTACACCTATTAACTCGACAGAATCTCCCACAGGAGCACCCACTAATGTTTAATAATATCCAGCTCAATCCTGCATCATCCTTGAACGTACTTGGGGTTTCATTCACTCGGGACTTATCTTAGAAAGATCATATTTCATCTCCTGTAAAATCTGCATCCAAGAGATTGGGTGTGCTAAGCCGACACCGTACCTTCTTTACTCCTGAACAGTTGTTGACTTTATACACGGGTGTTATTCGCCCCTGTTTAGAGTACAACTCTCATGTGTGGGGAGGCTCCTCACATACAGCTCTTCTCAATAGGGTGGAGTCAAAGGCCTTTCATCTCATCAACTCTCCTTCTCTTACTGGCTCCCTTCAACCTCTGTCTCTTTGCTGCACTGTTGCATCTTTATCGCTTTTCTATTGTTACTTCAATGGTCACTGCTCCTCTGAACTGTCTGTTTGCATCCCTTCACCTCTACGACGGGCACGTAGCACCCGTCTAGCAACAAACTCTCATCCCTTTTCTGTACAACTCTCTAATGCAAGAGTTAACCGTTACTCCCAGTCCTTCATTTATGCAACAGGTCAACTCAGGGAACTGTTTCCCTCTGTCTGTATTTCCTACTCATCTTTCAAGCCCCAGGAATCCTGGCTCTATCTGATGTGCCCAAAATATTCACAACTTTCTGTACCTTCACATAGACGTATCTGATGGAGTCAGTCCGGACACTGTCACATTAAAAAGGGGTTCCAAATCTCTGATCATGCACTTCTCACAACATACATTGAGCCAGCTCGATCACTTGTCTGTTCCCTAGCTTCACCGACTCCCACACCACTCTTCCTCACATACTCATCCACAACATCCCTCTACCTTCTCTTTGGCCTACCTCGCCTCCTCCCACCTTCAGTTTCTCTCAGATATATCTTTTTCACCACTCTATTGTTATCCTTTCTCTCAACATGACCATACCATCGCAGTACACTCTCTTCGATTCTGGTGTCCACAGACTTCCTCTCTCCGCATCTTTCACGAATCACGTTATTTTGTATGCTATCCACTCTCTTTACTCCACATACATTCCCCAGCAGTCCCATCTCATGCCACACCATAGTCTCACATCCATATGTTAAAGTTGGCGCTAACACTCCTTCATGTAAGCCTCGCAGCTTTGCAGCACTCAAGCCTCCGTTTCTTATCAAGGTCTTCATAGCACCTGCTGCTTTCCTTCCTTGTGTCACTCTACTTTCCATTTCTTTTGCACATTTTCCTCTCTTTTCTGTCACTGTACCCAGGTATTTAAACTCACCAATTCCAGTCTCTCTCCATTCACAATAACATCACACTGAGAGTCACCTTTTCTCTCAGTTACCATCATTTTAATCTTTTCTACGTTTACTCTCAAGGCATGACGCTCACAGACATCAACAAAACTCTGCACTAGTCGGCCAAGTTCTTTTCTGGTATTTGCAAGTAGCACTGCATCATCAGCATTCAACAAATTTGAGATATTCCATCCATCACCATTCATTACCAACGCTATCTCTCTCCATTACTCATGTTTTTACTTCTCTCATCACCTCATCCATCTGTCTATCTATCTATCTATATATCTATCTATATCTATCTATCTATCTATCTATCTATCTATCTATATATATATATATATATATATATATATATATATATATATATATATACTGTACAGTATACTGAACAACCATGGGGACTTCACACAGTCTTGTCGCACGCCCATATAGGTCGTGAACCATTCACTTAGATGTCCATTTACCCATGCACATGCCTCACTACCATCATAAAAACTCTTGACGGCAACTAGCAGCTTACCATCTACACCGTACATGCGTAAAACCTTCCACAATCCTTCTTTGTCTACGTTATCGTATGCTTTTACCAGATCCATAAATGCCAAAAACACCTTATATATAGTCCTTCTCACAATCCTTCTCCACTGTCTGTTTCACTGCAAATATTTGATCCACACATCGTCTGCAACTCCTAAAGCCACACTGTTCATCACTCACCAGGACTTCCGATATCTCTCTTCTTTCACTTTAATAATTCTTCCATATACTTTCTCCACAACACTCAATAAACTTATGCCATGATAATTCTTGCACTCTCTTTGTTGACCTTTATTTTTTTACACAGGTACAATCACAGCCTTTTTTCCACTCTGCTGTCATAGTTTCACTCATCCATGCCTTCTTACATATCTCCAACAGGCACTTCATTGCTCTCTCTCCACTACACTTAATCATCTCTGCATATAATCACATCAACCCCAGCTGTTTTCCCATTTTTCAGCTGCTTCACAGCGTTCTTCACCTGTATGGGAGTGTCACGTTTCCTATCACTGCATTCCTTCTAAGCACACACCCCAAACCAATCATGTTAACTGTCACTTTGCTCTCTCCATTCCCATTCATCAGACTTTCAAAAATATTCTTTACATCTGGTCCTTACTTCATCCCCATGGGTTAATAAACTACCACTTACATCCTTTACATTTTCACATTACTTTCCATTGTCACTTCCACATTTCCGCACCTCTTTCCAGAATAACTTCCTATTTTCAGAGTAATTTGCATTGGTTTTTTCCTAGATCATCGCTTACCTCCTCCTTTTTCCACTTCACTAGTCTCTTTACGTGATTTTTGCTGTCAGTATATTCAGTTCTTATTTCAACTGATCCCCTGTCCCGTAACCACTCTAGCTACTTCTTCCTCTTTTCCTCCGCTGCTCTCTTAACCTCTTCATCCCACCATGCCGTACCTTTCTTCTTTGTTGTTACTCTTGTCACACTACACACGGCTTTAGTATTCCTAACTAAGCAATCCCTATATGCATTCCACAAGCTGTTTAGATCCATTTCATTCCAATTCATTGATTCTAACTCCTCCCCTACTTTGGTCCTGTATTCAACTGCCATTTTCTTTGATCTTAAGCTTCTCGACTTTCAGTCTTTCTCCTTGACTGCTCCTCTCCTGGTTCAGCTCACTCCACTCAGCTTGATCTTGCAAACCACAATCATATGATCCGACAGACCTCCACATCGTCCTCTCATGGCCTCCATATCAGCAACCATTCCCAGCATCGACTTCTCTATGAGCACGTAATTAGGCTCATTTTAACGCAATCCCTGTTCCCTCTATACCATGTATATATATGTGCATCTTTGTGTGTGAAATACGAGTTACAAATACACAACCTCCTTTCCTGACACTTATCCTTCAGTTGCTTCCTATCATCATTTTCTCCTGGTTCTCCATCACATGCTCTTTCCTTCATATCGCCCATTAGGATCACTTTATAGCTCCTGGGCATTTCTCCCACTGCTTCATTCACCTCATCCCAAAACCTGTCTTTCTTTCTCTCCCTTTTGTCATCACAGGGTGCATAAGTTACAGTCACTTCCACTTTCACTCTTTCAAACATGAACTTGATCTACATAGATCTTGAGCTGACACATTTGTAATCTGTCATTCCACTCCACCACTGTTCATTCATCAACAAAGCAACTCCGTCCTTGCATCTTCCTTGCCCATTCATGTCTGATCTTACACATTTCACACCCTCCCACTGCTCCACTTCACACCCATTCAACTTTGTTTCTCACAATGCCATCGGGGCATATCTCGCACTCTTGAACACATTCACCACTTCCACCCTCTTGCTCTCCTTATTCATACCTCTCACATTACATGATGATATCTATCTATCTATCTATCTATATATCATCAGCCGTTGAGGTCCACTGCAAGACTGGGCTATCCCTACTGAAGCAGGGATGATACAGTCAATGTATCTCTACCCAGTGGCCTAGGCTGTCTGGTAGAGACAGTATGTAGTGTGAGAAGTGCTTGTGAGTCTAATTGGAATGTTGGAGAGGCTTTGGATGTGTGTGTAATTTGTGAACCAAGTGTAATCGGCCCGCCTTGAGCCAACTAGGTGTAAACATACTAGCCCCTCTTCCCACGATGACGCGTTTGTCGTCATATGGGCGTGGCTGTGTCTATACTCGACGACGCATTTGTCGTCATTTAACCATAAAAACCTTCATCAGAGAAAAAGTTTTAGCCAATCGGCATCATTTTTGGAGGCATCATCATTCCCACACTTCTCATGGGGCCCGAGACATGCGGCAGCCCAGACAGGTAGATTAGTTCCACAGCAGCTGTCGAGGGAGAAAGTAGCACATGGCTGGTTATTTAGATCATACTCTATCTACTGTCCCGGGTGTGCATCATATTCCACTAGGCTATACCAATAGTGCTTGTGTTTATTTTTTGGGCACTATTGTGATTAGATTTGGTATTTGCAATAGGGAATTAGGTTTTTGTGAATCATTCCTGGCTGTTATCAGCCGTTGGTCCAATGAAGATTGTGCTAGGCCTACCCTATTTTTCGGCATTTCTCAACAATTACACTCCCTCTACCCTGCACCCAATGTGAGTATTCAACCGTTGAACAACAGCGACAGTGAATCAGGTGAATATAGTGTGCAATAGCTAGTAAGGAAGGACATGGTGAAACGTTTCGCAAGGGGAGGCGGGAAACCGTCTGATGACACGGCGTTGTCTTGAATTAAATATTTGCCAAGGTGTTGATGAAGTCCTTGTTTTATGCTGATATATGGTGGATAGTGTTATTGTGCAAGAGATAGGAGTATATTGCAATGAGCATACGTGATGAAATATTGGCTAGGGCAGGAGTCACAATCGCCTTACAGCCACGGCACACCGTTGTCAGGAGGGGATAGAATAGAGGAGGTTTATGAGGATATTTGATTTTATCATATTGTTATATTTATTCCATATGCTTTCTCTGCGAAATAAAGCATGAGTGTTATAGCGATATGTTTATTGTATGCTTGTGTGGATGAAATTATACACTGCACCACGTGCTTATCAGAAATTATTGTCCGCGATACCTTAGGTATTGCAGATGTATTTATTCAGAGCACGTTCATGCACTGTTGTGAAATATACTGTATGTCTCATAAACTGATGGATTTGATTATGTGTATTGTGAAATGAAATTGTAAACACTGCAGTGTCTTCAGAAGAAACATCATCTGCTACACCTTAGTGCACAGGTAGGGGCCGTGTACTTGTACTTGTTGTGGTGTAAAATACTGTGTATCTCATACGTTGATAGATTTGGTTATGTTTTATGTGAAAGACAGTAAAAGACTGACCCAATTGCTCATAAGAAAGAGTTTGTCTCGTATATTTGAGTTAGCACAAAAGTAGAGACATGCAACGCGAGGTTAGGAACATGTCCATTTACATTTAATTGGTGAAATATACTTTGTATCTCATCTGTTGATAGTTTAGGCTATGTATTATGTGAAAATGACGTGAAAGACTGACCCACATGCTCGTAAGAAAAGAGAATGTCACGTACACCTGAGCTAGCACAAAGGTAGCGAAATGCAACGTGAAGTACATAATTGTAGATGGTGTAATATACTGTGTATCTCATATGGTGATATATTATGTTATGTGTTTGTGTGAAAAGAAAGTGAAGGTGAACAACGTGATTGTCTGGAATTCATTGTCTGCTACAACTTACCGCTTAGGTAGGGGCCACGTAATTGATCTACAGAAGACGTGCATTTACATTTTATTGGTGAAAAATACTGTGTATCTCACATATTGATAGATTAGGCTATGCATTATGTAAAAATAACGTGAAAGACTGACCTACATGCTCGTAAGAAAGAGAATGTCTCGTACACCTCCTCAGCTAGCACAAAGGTAGTGAAATGCAACATGAGATACATAAATGTAGATGGTGTAATATACAGTATATCTCATACAGTGATATATTTTGTTGTGTTTTGAAATAGCGACATCCAGCAGCAGCATGACACCCCCAGGAGGCGACAACGGAGAGTTAATCAGAGTGAGCGGGACGTCCGTGCTATATGAGCGCAAGTCCCTAGAAGCTGTGCACCCCTACTTCCCAGAACCGGCCTGACCCGAACACTTCAGCCTGGGACCATTACCCTCTTGCCAGCCCGGCCTGCGTCAGGATCAGGGGTGGAGCTGAGCCTTATGCTCCATACAGTGCCCCAGAGATGGCCTCCAGCTGCTCGTACCGGGAGACAGTCTCCAGCCGCTCATACCAGGAGACTGCCTCCAGCTGCTCTGCCCTAGAGATGACCTCCAACCACTCCACCTAGACCACCCACTCCACCTTACTCAGGCAACGGCCTCCAGTTGCACCCATAGGCAGGCAATGGCCTCCAACTGCACCTCGTCTGTGGTCCCGTCAGGAGAGTCGGGCCCTGGTGACGGCCTCCTGCTGCACTGACAGGGGTAGGGAAAGCCTCCAGCTACCCTCCTCCTGTTGTTCAAGGGACCTTGGCGACGGCCTCCAGCCACGCCAGGGAGAGAAGCTACCAAAGTCCCTCGCCCATTGTGACTTCGCAACGCCCTTCCCCCTCCAGCTGCAGCAGAGTCGAATGTGGCAGTCCCTAAATGGAGAGTTCCCCGCTAGTGGACTGGTGGCTAGGCCCTGTGTTATTCCCGGGCTATTCTGTCTGCAACCGTTGGCCAAGGAAGACCTGCTCCTGACAGACCCCTCCCAGGACAACACCACAGCCTTCCCTGATGGCGGAGCACCAGGAAGGGGACCGCAGCCTCCGGGATCCCGACGGTGACCCCAGCACCCCGGGGCAAGGCCTCCCCAGCTCCCGACCCAAACAATGATGCTCTCCCACCAGGCACATATGGGAACCCCTGGAGAGGCTGTTTGGCCCGTGCCCTGTGGGTCAGACCCCTGTTCACCGCCCCCAGCACAAGAGGCCCCTCACCACGCACAACCGCAGTCCGCAAAAGGAGATGACTCCCACCCTTGCCCAAGAATAAGTGCCCTAGTGAGTGTGTGTGACCTACAGAGAAGTACAGTGCCAAGTGGAAAACTTGAAAACTCCCATCCAGTGTAATAATGGCAAGACATATCTAACCTCCCCCCCCCTTGTGATTGTGCCAACCTGTCGTGAACTTTAATTCTCCCACCACCACCACCCCCCTCACGGTGATCGGATCCACACTTAGTAAGACTCCTAGAATGAGTGCATAACAGTGAATCAATGAACTCCCCTAGAAGAAGGAGTAGCTAAAGTGAGAAACTGTGTACCGTGGAATATCCAGATCTAAACTCCCACCCCTAACCATAGGGCACTGGAATAGAGACAGTGAATTATTACTACACTCACCCACCCTGATATAATAATACCTATTGTGTCTATCCCGTATCCTGCAAGATACGCTCAAACAGATCAGTAGCCCAAGGATTGATGTAACATAAATATTGTGAGATTGTCTGCCCATTCCTGTAATTGAGAATTTGTGAATATACGTGTAGGTTGTTGCCCAGAGTTTTTACCCCTGTCCTTCTCATGTCTGTGTTCTAGCCCCGGTCTAGAAAATGACCCAGCTATAAGCCAGGCGTTTTTAGGGACGGGAAGCTGCCCTGAAAACATCTAGCATAACACTAGTGGACAGTGGTGGTTCTTGACCCAGGCAGAATTAATATTAAGAGAGGAACAAAACAGGGAAAATATCAAAATGGCAACAAAACCACACATTCAATTACCCAAATTCGACCAGGAACAGTATGACATCCATACATATTTATCCATCATCAAACCACTGCTCGATGCTGGGTTTGAGGATGATAGATGGAAAATAGCTGTAACCCTACCCCTACTGGGCAAGGCGGCAGCCAGCACTGCGGCCAAAGTCATCCTCGAACTAACATGGGTGAATTTCACGAAAATAGTAACACAAGCCATTACACCTTCCCTGGGAAAAATAGTGGCACTGTCGCAATTGGACAGTTTAATATACGACAGTAATCTGGACGAAAACACTGATCCAGGCAAGGCAGCTCATCACCACTGCATACCTGGAAGCAGATGCAGAGACCTGGGAACAGCATACATTCAGTACCCTGCTCAGAGTCCTCCCCAGCATGGTCAAGGAGCACTTAACCATACACGACCCAACGGGGGATCTAGACAGGGACATCCAGCTGATACAATAACTCCTAACCTCTCGCTCTGCCCCTCAACAAATCAGTGCAGTTAGCTAGTTCCTGACTAACAAACCAGCACCGCACGGCAATCCCCAACCATCACCAGCCTGCATGAGCCCCAAATCGGCATCCCACTTACCTAGGGCTTACCCCCTGAGCAAACGCCTCAGCCAGAAGGACAGCCAAAACCTCATCTCAATCAGCCCCTGAAAGTTCTCCGCATGTAGCCACCAATGCCCACTCCGCGACATATGGGAGCAACTCAAGGCAGCCAGACGGAAACTAAGTGCCCCAGGTCGATGCCAAGTGTCGTCCTTGGAGGATGAGGACCCTGAAAACAATACCTCACCCACCGAAAACACCAACCTGGGGGAACCGGAGCTGGAGGAAGAGGAAATTCCCCAGCAGCTGCATTTTTAGGCCTGCCCCCGCACTTCCTCATGGTGGTGGGGGCCACTTCTCACAAATACTGCCCCCCAGTCTACGACAAGATGAGACTGAACAGAGTAAAGGCGAGGCTGCTGGTCAACACGGGAGCGGCCAGATCCTGCCTACACAGCCACTTCTAGTCCCATCATAAGTCGGCTTTTGGCCCGCTTTTCCCTACGTTGACTCATCTTGTAGACGCCGGGGATGGCCCCCTGCCCATCCGTGGGGAAGCCCGGGCCTTACGCACCGACACACACCAGCGCACCTCCAGTCAACATAAGTTTATTATCTTTGACTCCACCTGTTGTAACTACGACGAATACCTGGGGTTGGACCTCCTGCAAAAACTACTAGCCACCATAGACTGCCACAAGTGGCAACTTCAGTTCAGGAGATCGCTAGCCCCTGCCCCTGATCCTCCAAAATCAGTATGCACCTGCAACCCTGCTCCCTCCCCCTCCCTCCCCCTTCCCCCTCCCCCTCCTCCACCCCTCCCTACCTCCCCTCCCCAACCTTCCCCGCTGTTATCGCCTCCACCACGACGATTCCCCCGCATCACGAAACTTGGCTACCATTGAACAGGGCCACTGGAACATCAGTCCTCTTCTCCCCTGACCTGCTGTTCGGAACGCTTTTGGCCTGTGTCCTGCTCCCCACCTTCCTTTCCCCACACACTGCGGCAGTCAAGATCGCCAATGTCACCACGACCCCGATCATGCTACAAACGGGGCTCGTAGTGGGAGAGATGGAAGAAGTGGAGCCCTTCCCAACACTGCCCCCTCCGCCCCCACCTCCCTGGCCCCCCTACCTGAGCACCTGTCACCCCACCAGACTGACATCCTCTGCCACCTCCTCCTGGACTTTCAGGAACTCTTTGCATCAGGCCCCTCCAACATCAGCAACACCACCTACCTGATGCATCAAATACACACTACAGGACCACCAATCTGCCAAACATTCCGACAGAAAAACTCAAAACAACGGGCGGAGGAAGACCGGCAGGTCCAGGAAATGCTCAATGCTGGCGTGATCTCACCTTCCACCAGCCTTTGGTCCTCTCCCATCGTCCTCATCAAGAAAAAGGATGGCACCATGCAATTCTGCGTGGATTATCACTGCCTCAGTGACATGACCATCAAAGGTGCCACCCCACTTCCCAGGATCGACGATTCTCTCAACTCCCTGTATGGTGCCTCCTGATTCTCCACACTGGACCCCAGTTGGGGTATTGGCAAGTCCCGGTGCACAGAGGACAGACAGAAGACTGCATTTTCCACCTGCAAAGGAAAACACTATGAATTCAATGTATTGCCCTTCTGCCTCTGCAATGCCCCCGCCACCTTCTCCCGGTTAATGGAGTCTGTCCTCAGTGGCCTTATCTGGGAAATTTGTCTGGCATTCTTGAACGACGTCGTTATTTTCAGGAAGACGTGGGCTGATCACCTCCAACGCCTCAGGAGGGTCTTCCAACATATCCGTCAGGCCGGCCTGAAGCTATGCCCCTCCAAGTGCATCCTGGCCACCCAGACCATCTGCTTCCTGGGGTACATAATCTCGAGAGACGGAGTAGCACCAGACCCGGACAAATTGCACGCCATCACTGACATTCCCCTTCCCCGAGATGTTCATGAAGTCTGGGCCTTCCTAGGCCTTACTTCATATTACCAACAGTTCATTAAGAGGTTTGCCGATATCATCAAACTTCTCCATGACCTGACCTGGAAGAGGGGAACCCTTTACCTGGACCAATGAACGACAGAAGGTGTTTCAGGAACCGAAGCACAAGCTCACCACCGCCCTGATCGTCGCCTTCCCCGACTACACCCTACCCTTCCGACTATATACAGATGCTTCCCTGATAGTCATTGGCGCTGTCCTCACACAAGTGCAGGAAGGACGAGAGCACATCATCGCCTGTGCCAGCCACACCCTAAATCAGGCAAAGCGGAACTATGCCGCCACCAAAGGAGAGTGCCTGGGCATCATCTGGGCCATGGAGCATTTCCGGCCCTATCTTTCCGGGACCCACCTCATGATTATCACTGGCCACCAATTGCTCCAATGGCTTTGCCAGTCTGACACTCACAATGCCCAGCTTATCAGATAGAGACCTTAGAAGAATTCGACTATGAGATCTCTTATCGCCCCAGCAAACTCCACACTAACTCCAACATGCTCTCCCATCTCCCCATCCATGCACTCCAGCCCAGATCAGAACTCCACACCCGGTGGTGCAACAAAGACCGGCCACCCTGGATCCCACCCCACTTGTTCACCAAGCTCCAACAGCAGGGCAACCATTTATTCAACCCGTTGGGGCACATCGCCTTCGCCCCTGACACCGCCCTAAACGCAATGAAACACCTCCACTCTGACAATGGGATCCACCTTGGGACAGAAAAGGCTTCTCCAAATTTTCAGCGATATTTATTGTACCCCCAACCCCTCCCAACTGGCCAAGCAGATCACCCAATCCTGTCGGGCATGTGCACTGGGCAAGGACATCACTCGCACCTCCAGCCCTGCAGAGAGCGTTACTTCCCACAAACCCTGGCAGCTGCTGTCCGTGGACGTGGTAGGGCCCTTGCCACCTAAGGCGGGCTACTGGTATATCATCACTTTTGTCGATACCTACTCCAAGTTTCTCATGGCATGCCCAGCTAAAGAACACCACACTGTGGCTGTAGCCGATGCCCTAGTCTGCCACGTCATCCCCTGTTTTGGAGTCCCTCAGGCCCTGCACTTGGACAGCGTCCCCGAATTCATAAGCACCATCTGGATGGAGCTAGCTGACCTATTTGGCTATCGCATCTCCCACTCCTCCCTGTATTGGCCTCAAGGAAACGGAATTTGTGAAAGGAGCCACCGTGCCCTTATGAATCAAGTACAGCCCCGAATTGAGGAAACGAAAAATGAAGACTGGTCGGCCCACGTTAAAATTGTCCAATGGGGTATGAACTCCCTCTCCAGGGAAGACAGCATCTCCCCACACAAGCACGTGTTTGGGGAAGTGCCTCTTCTCCTTCCCCTATGATGACACCTGCAGCCACCCTCCACTCCTACCGCATATGATCCCCTCCACCACCTCAAGAGGCAACTCCATGACCTCCAACACGGCCTAGACCTCCAACCTGATGCTGCCCCCTCCAACCCCTATAAGCCAAGCAATGCCGTGATGGTGGCGAAGCTACCAGTTCCCCACAAGCTTGCCCCGCGCTTCATGGGTCCCTACACCGTCACCCACGTTCCCAACCCTTACCAAGTGACTATAGACTACAATAACACTCCCGGCACCTACAGAAATCGTTATGTTCACCCCTTCATTACCCCAGTCTCTTCCCCTGTTCACCCCACCTGCCCAAACACTTCCCCCACCTTCCCTTGCCACCCCAGGCCCCACTTCCAATTCCTACAATTGCTATGTCACCCCCTCCCCCTCCCTCCCCTCCTCCCCCTCCCCATCATCGCCGACTCCTCCCCTGATCACGCCGCAACATACCTCACTGCCACCCTCACCAATGCCGCAAACCCCCCCCACCTCTCCACCACCTCCCTCCCCCACCACCACACCCACACCATCCAAGATCATGACGCCCTCAACTGCACACCCCCCCCTACCACTGCTGCCCCTGCACCATCACCCCAAACTCCCCCACCCAAACCCACCACCCCCACACCACACCACGCACAACCAGAGCGACCCAAAACCATAAGCCTGCATCACTGCCCACACCCACCCTTAGAACCACAGTCACCCGCTCAGGCCGCATTTCACGCCCTCCCACCAAATACACCGCCATCCCATCCCCATCTCCCCCATCCTCACCCCCACCCCAACATCCAACTACCCCCAGCCCTCCCGCTCCTAACACAACTCCTATCACCCTCGTGATACACCAGGCTCAACCCCCTTCTACCTCTATCCCCAGGGAGAACCTACAGTATGTGCACCGCCCCGGCATAAGGTCACCACCGCCTCCCCACTCGCCAGCATTCAGCTGAGGCTTCCAACAAGGCAACAACCTCCAGCCATGAAAGTCAGGTGCGCCACCTGGGCACCACCCTTCAGGGAGAAGCACTGCGTCCGCAGGCCATGTTACCTACTCAAGCTCCTCCAAATGGCTGCCAACCATCCACCCTCTTCCTCACCTGTGCCCCACACAGAAACGAAGACAGAATGACCGAACGCTGGACCACCCTACTACAACACCTGATGCCGGCTCACAATACCAACACCACCAAGATTTACTACCTCCAAGCACGGGGAATTGACTTTTCCCACCCCAACGTTGGTGAAATAATGACATCCAGTAGCAGCACGACACCCCCAGGAGGTGACAATGGGTAGTTAATCGGAGCGAGCAGGACGTCCGTGCTACATGGGTGCAAGTCCCTAATAGTTGCACACCCCTACTCCCCAGAACCGGCCCAGCTCGAACACCTCAGCTTGGGCACATTACCCTCTCACCATCCCAGCCTGCATCAGGATCAGGGTGGAACTGAACCTTATGCTCCACACAGTGCCCCAGAGACAGCCTCCAGCTGCTCATACCAAGAGACGGCCTCCAGCCACTCCCCTTTAGAGGTGGCCTCCAGCCGCTCCACCCTAGAGACGACCTCCACCTGCAGAGCCTGTGACGGCCTCCAGCTGCACAGGTGGAAAGAAGGGTATATCCCCTTTTCACCTGCAGTAGTCATGGAGGGCACAACACCGAGGCTGCGCCCGCAGACAGGAGATGACCTCCAGCCACTCCTTACCCACACGATGCCCTTCATACGGGTCTCAGGCGATGATATAGGACTACATAATAGATAGATAAATAAATAGATAGATAGAGAGACAGATAGAAGCAGGAAGTCAAATGATGAGAAGGTGTTGTGTTTGCGAAGCGAGCAGCGCTAAATGCTTACACGGAGGAAAGCTGACGACAAGCGGCCAGTAAGGAGATGATGCAGTTAGCTGTCAGCAGTCCTCTCGTGAGAAAGTTCTGTTGCCATGAGGAACATACGTGACACACACACCCTACTACACCAGATTTTAGGAAAGAGAGTTTAGAAGGAGACAAGCGACCCTAGAGAGAGGTCGAGACGGAGATTAGCCTTAGAACAGAGAGAGAGAGAGAGATCGCGAGACAGGAGGTAGCTACCCAGGACTTATACTATTATACCTGTTTAATATTTCCAAGACAAATAAAAATAGTCCCATACTATTCTTTACCTCTCCCGTCACTACATGACATCTGGTGGGGAAACTACTACAAGATATAAAAGCCGCTCGACCACAAGTCTAAAATATACTTCTCTACAAGTAACTACAAAGTCTTTATGACATTTGGTAGCAGCGAACGTATACGAACCTCGTCTACGAATCAACATTAAATTCCTACAAAATATCAAGATTGACAACAACCAACAATATCAGCTCCTGCCCCTCCGTCTCCCAGATCATTACGCTGATGCAGAGGTCAAGAGATCACTCGACGCCTTGCAGGTAGCTTAACGACAAACCAGCAAATCTGCGGACATCGTCTCCGAATTAAAAGCAAATTTCTACAAAAGCAACCGAGACTACAAGATTAGCTTCAGTTCTACAAAGTCTACAGCCATCTACAATCAACTACAGCCATCTACAATCAACTACAATTAACAACTCTACGTCGTCTGTATAATCTTCTACACGCACCTACAAGAAGCGGCAGTCTTCATCCCACAACGAGTAAATCACAAGAAAAAAGGACCAAGAATACATCAAGAAAGAAAGAAAACAAACAAACAAACGAAGAGTGAGAGACGACTCACAACTCATAACCACCAGACCTCACCCTCCTCTCTCTGCTACATCCACCAAACCCCCAACGCTTTCGCAGGTGTGAAGAGGTCAATGCACGCAGCAAAACACCAAGTCCATATTTACAACTCATCTTACTCACTCGTCTTCACTCAAGTTACTCATCGCTACTCATTCACTCACCACAGCTACCAGTGTGGGAAGCCGACGTCACCATGTGCTGAGATGACATCACAACGCGAGTCTGCCATGCCAAGCAACGTGTGACTGACACCAGGCACTTCTCACCCACTACTCATTACTCATTATTCACATAGCTCCTACTCATATTCACTTATTTTCACAGTTAAGTTGGAAATTCGACGTTCTATGTTGAGGTTTGCCTGGGACAGCCGTTAACCACTACAAATACCAGGCCATGGAGTTTCCTGAGTAATATCGTCCATCAACACACCACTAGAATTATCAAGAGATCTTCAATCAAACCTGTATTTTCTTCCGAGATCGACTTTTGTATCGACACACCTCTACGATCTGTATCAAGTGGGTAAAATTATACTTGCTCATTTCTTCTCAGTGCTAAAATTAGCTATATTCAACTTATTTAATCATCTAGTTTGCTAGGACATAAATAAACAAGAGGCGTATTTCATAACATCATATCTTAATGACAGGAATATTTTCGCAACCACCCACGTTAATACCAGATGACACACAAATTGCCACAACATCAGACTCACAATTAAGAGACAGCCCACCCATTGTACAACCCACACCACACGTTATAGATAAGGAAACAAATACGGGAGTTTCGGATGATGAGTGGGAAACCCCTTCAGACGTTGAGAGTATCGACTTCGCAGCTGCCTTAAATACGTATGCCAATATACTTAACAGGGTTCACCGGTCCGGTCATACATATTCTACCATTCCCTCACATAACGATAAACTCGTACAAGTTGAATTAACAGGGCAATCATTAAATATGAATCAAGAAACAAATACTGCTGATCTAAAAACCACACCTCACGTTTTTGTGTATCACGAGGATAAGACTGCCCCAAAATTCTCTGGCACAGACAAGGATCGCATTGATGTCATTTCATTAATCAGTCAGTGCGAACAAATGTTCATCAAGCGCCACATACTAGATGAACAAGAGAAAATTGCTATTTTTTCATCTTGCATAAGCCAGGAAAGATGTCCAGCAAGCAATTTATTGCGCTCCGATAAGCTACATCGTGCTAGGACATATGATGAATTTAAAACTGAATTTCTGAAGAAATTTTCTGGAGGTATGAACTTCTTGCCAGGTATAATTCCAGAATTACATAAAATTGTAGATCTTGTAAGGGAGCACACTACAAACCATGTGCTCAGTGAAATAACTGCTGATGTCTCCACAATCAAGAGAACCCTATTAGCTACTCTGGAGAATTCTAAGTGGATAACAGATGATGGAAAGATGTCCCCAGACCTCGTCGTGGACATCATTGGTTATGTAGCTGCCTTGTGTAAATTACCTGATAGAACCCTGAAGATCGCCAAAACAATTGCGTACACCCCGGGAATGTGCTTACTAGACTTAATGAACGAGGTAGAGATGCAGTGCAGTAAAGCAGGTGTGGTCGACACACATGCACATTCTGGTAGAATCAGGGTACCTGAGACAGTATCAGCTGTGAAAACATCAACACTGACCCCAAACAGAGAACAAAATCGATCGCGACCTGAAATGAGGCAGCCCAAACAAACAAAGACGCCTAGACCTCGTTCCCACACGCCTTCCTACAGGCAGTTTCATAAGTTTTCGCGCAGCCCGAGCAGGTCTCGCGCTATAAACAACACTTTTTATGGGAAATCACCTCGTAGGTCACAGTCAAGGGATAGGTCCATTCTGTGTCATTACTGTGCAAAACCAGGACACACAAGGTATGAATGCTTTATCAAGGCAAAAGAGGATAATCAAAAGACACAAGGGTTTGGTCCTTACTGTAGGCATCATAGATACCAAGGGCACTGGACTAGTGATTGCAAAACAGTAGAAAAAATTGTGTCTATGTTCAAATCGGGGGAAGACCAAGTCATGACAAAAAACGAACAAACGTAAAGAAGAACAAGGTTAAACTTCACATAGGAGGCATGTTGGGAAATGAGTGTATCTTGATACCAGCTGTATGTGAGGATCAAAACGTTTCCTTATTTTTAGATACAGGCTCTCCAGTGAACTTAATAACACATGAAGAACTAAATAGAATTCTTAAAAATAAAAAGAAAGTAACTTTTCTGGATGAAGCTGATTTAGAATTAAACACAGTAGATGGTCAAGAGATTACAGTAAAAGGTATGATAAGATTAAATCTCAGTTTCACAGAAACTACAAGACCATTCTCTGCATTGTTCTATATCGTTGAAAACTTAGCAATTAAAGCTCATATGTTACTGGGCTTAAGATCCATGAGAACTGAGAACATAACTATACTCCCACAAATGAATGGAATAGACTTTGATAATGAATTCATAGAGGATGTAAAGCGCACCTTGGCACTGCAACTATCCCGCCAATACACACCCACTGATAGGGCAGCCTCCTGGGACGGTACTCCCAGGCTCGGGTCCCTCTCTATTGGGCGGAAGCAATAGCCTGGGAACCGCAATGCCCTGTACCCTCTAGCGCAGGCTCGAGCCCCATTTCGCCCTGGACCCATGATCTATGCCGGCGGAACCCCCATCATGCCTCCCCCCAGAAGTCCGCCACTAGGTAGCGGGGGCAAAGTTTTCTGGCCACATGCCCTTGCTGGCGCCAACCCCTGTAACGTAGTGGGATACGTTGTGTGAAATGTAAAGTGCATGTGGTGAAGTGCATAAGATAGTTAAAGGAAATGTTTGGGAGAGTATGCTGGTCTACTCTCCATGTTACTGTCACACTGAAAAGGTCAGCAAAGGGGGATGGTTAAATAGCTAGTGAAGCAAGAGCTCCAGCTCTCCCTATCACAAGCATTTCCATTCCCCTTGGGAGTACCACCCTGTTCGGCCCATGCTACAGCCTTCCCCTGTCATTAGCACAAATTTTCTAGTAAAGTCTGGAAATTGTAACGTTACTTCATCAAGCAGTTCCTGCTTCAGCATTTGAAATGCTGATTCTGCCTCGTCACTCCACATTATTGGAGTATTATCCCTCTTCTTATTCTTCCTTCCTCCAGTCAGCTTAAAGAGTGGTCCAGTTTTCTCAGCATAAGACTGGATGTACCCTATGGTACTGGCCATTCTGAGGAAGGATTGTATTTCACAGAATCGTCTTGGGAGTAGCTATATCACAAATAGCTTTTACCTTTTGGGGTTGTAGTTTTATCCCCTCTGCACTAACTCCCAAATGACATTTGGACAACCTTAAGGAAAGGTTCACGTCACTCACTCTCCCTAACATTATATCTAAATTCTCTACATGCTTCTCCCAAGTACCTCCGTTGAACAATTATGTCATCCAGGTACACATGTGTAGCTGATCTCGTAAGACCAACTAGCACGTGACGGATCACACTTTGAAGTGCTGCTGGTGTTTCCTCTAGTCCGAAGGGAAGCACATTGTACTCCCAGTGACCTTCAGGGGAGGAAAAAGCTGCCTTCTTGCAGTCCTCCGACAACGGTATCTGATGATACCCCTGACGGAGATCCAAGCAGCTGAAATAATTGCTCTTCCATAACTACATCAGTATGTTCTGGACATCGGGAAGAAGAAATCGATCTTCCCTAATAATGGCATTTAACATCCTGAAATCCAGACATAATCTCAGGCCACCTTCCTTTTTCGCTACTGGCAACAATGGAGCATTATATGGACTTCACCAGGGTCGAATAATCCCCTGCTCCACATAGTTCTTAATTTTTCCTTTATTTCGTTATGGTACTTCACTGGAAGAGGATATGGCTTCTTATGTGCTACATCTTGGTTTCCTGTGACCATCTCGTGATAATAGTATGGGGTCACACCAAGCGGCTTATCCTCCAATGCGAACACTACTGGATGCTTTACTCCTAACATCTTTAAGGCTTTATTCTCTTTTCTTTTCAACTGTGGAGGAAACACTGTCAACTAAATTGAACAACTTCTTCATCCGGGACTTCCCTATCACTTCGGCATCTTCTATGATGACTCCTGATATAACTCGTCTTTGTCTTCATTCATCTGCATCCCATGATACTCAACAACATGGTTCTACATGCCTCAAACATGTGTTCCATTTGAGTTCCATCCTGTCCTCACTAGGATTAACGAACCTCACCTTAATGCGAAATCGTGATTTTTCTCGTGCCTCCTCTACTCTCTTTAGCCCTGCTTGCTCTGGGATCCCCGTTTTTTCTCATAACAACACTAATCCTGAACACAAAATGGTCGCTATCATGTTTGCTTCCTGAGGTTCAAAGATAGCTGCTTCACCTTGCTTCACTTTTGCTTCTAAGATAATTGTCTGACACGTCCAAGCATCGATTACTGTATTCGTCGCTGACACAGCCTTTGCTACTCCTACGTTCCCATCTGCTTGCAGTTCTCTGCATTCGCTATTTACTAGTCCCGCTCCTTCATACTGTACTACTCTAATGGCACGATTTCTACCATCTCTCTCTCAATATACTGTATAAAGTCAGGGGGTCGGTTACCAGCTCTATCCTTGTCAATAACATAAAGTTCATCCCTACCAGCATGGGTGTAGGTAAACTCAAACTTTCTACAGTTACAAAGGTATGAGCGTACCACTTATTCCCGAGTCGCAGACATAACTCTACCATACTGTTGGTCATCATTTTGTCTCCACTCATAGTAAATAACCTGACCGTTTCCCCTGATTCCCAGTCACTTTGCTCAAGGTTCCTCTTCAACAAGCCTATATCTTTTCTATCCTTAATGACCTAGAGCAGCTTGTACAGTACCCTACCTGTATCCTTGACTGCCTTGGAGAGAGCTATAACATACTTGACCTCTTCCTTACAACTAATCCTTCTGCTTACACTATTAATCTTTTCTCTCTGCTGGGCTCTTCCAATCACAACCTTATTACCTTAACCAGTCCTATCGTTCCAGTACAGCCTATGGACCCTCTACAGAAACGTCGACTGTGGCACTTTGGAGCTGCGGACTGGGAGGCCCTCAGGCAGTACTTCTTTGATATTCCCTGGAATGATTATTGCTTCCATGGCCAGGAATCATCTGAGTGTGACGCGCATTACGGAGGTTATTCTCTCGGGCACGGAAGCATACATTCCTTTCTCATATCCTTTGACTAATGCAAGAAAACCTTGGTTTAATCACTCTTGTTCTAATGCTGTCCGCAACAAAGAGAGGGCCTATAAAAGGTACCAGAGCCAACCCAACCCTGAATCACATCTTTTTTATGTTTCTGCCCGGAATTGTGCTAAGTCTGTTCTTTGCTCTGCTAAAAATAATTTCATCTGTACTAAATGCTGTCAACTCTCCAACTTGAATTCTTCCCGCTCCTTCTGGCACCTTGCCAAAAAGCTTTCTAACAACTTTACCTCATCATCGTTCCCTCCTCTTTTCATCTCTGATGGCTCTGTAGCTATTTCTTCTACTGATAAACCAGATCTCTTTGCTCAGACTTTCTTCTCCAGTTCCACCTTAGACGATTCCAGTGCTGTTCCTCCATCACATCCCCTCTCTGACGTCCTCATGGCTGACATAAAAATTTCTTCAACTGATGTATTTTCTACCATCACTGGCCTCAATACTAACAAGGCATATGGACCTGATGGAGTCCCTCCTGTTGTCCTCAAGAAATGTGTTTCTGTGCTTACACCCTGCCTATGCAAACTCTTTTGCCTTTATCTTTCAACTTGTAACTTTCCTTCCTGCTGGATGATCTCATTCAGCCAGTCCCAAAGAAGGGTGACCATTCCCAACCCTCTAACTATCGTCCAATTGCTTTAACATCCTGTGCCTCAAAAGTTTTTGAGTCCATTCTTAACAGAAAAATTTTAAAGCATCTTTCCTATCACAACTTCTTTCTGATCATCAGTATGGGTTCCGTCAGTGACGCTCCACTGGCGATCCTCTCACCTATCTTTCAGACTCCAGGTCATCCTTCTTTCGGGACTTTGGCAAAAGCTTTGCCATTGCACTTGACATCTCAAGGGCTTTGATTGAGTCGGGCAAAAATCTTTAGTTTCCAAACTTCCCTCTTACAGTTTCTATCTTTCTCTCTGTGCCTTCATCTACAGCTTCCTTTTTGGTCGTTCTATAGCCACTGTTGTAGACGGCCGTCGGTCTTCTCCTAGATCTATCAACAGAGGTGTTCCTCAGGGCTCTGTGCAATCACCAACTCTCTTCCTTTTATTCATCAATGATTTTCTAAGCTGTACATCTAACCCTACCCACTTGTACGTTGATGATTCCACCCTTCACCTTTCCATTCGGTTCCCGGAACGTCCATCTCAGCAGTTACCTCAACAAACAAGGGATGAGGCTATGGCACACCTAATGTCAGACTTGGCTCGTATCTCTGACTGGGGTAAAAATAATGTTGTTTTTAATGCATCAAAGACTCAGTTCTTACACTTATCAACCAGACAAAATCTTCCACAGGAATACCCTCTAATGCTTAATAATATCCAGCTCAATCCTGCATTATCCGTGAACATGCTTGGGGTTTCATTCACTCGGGATTTATCTTGGAAAGATCATATTACATCTCTTGTAAAATCTGCTTCCAAGAGATTAGGTGTGCTAAGCCATCTCTGTACCTTCTTTACCCCTGCACAGTTGTAGACCTTATACACTGGTTTTATTCGCCCCTGTGTAAGGTACAACTCTCATGTGTGGGAAGGCTCCCCACATACAGCTCTTCTCAAAAGGGTGGAGTCAAAGGCTTTTTGTCTCATTAACTCTCCTCCTTTTACTGACTCCCTTCAACCTCTGTCTCTTTGCCGCACTGTTGTATCTTTATCCCTTTCCTATCGTTACTTCCATGGTCATTGCTCCTCTGAACTGTCTGCATGCATCCTTCCACCTCTATGACGGGTGTGTAGCACCCATCTAGCAACAAACTCTCATCCCTTTTCTGTACAACTCTCTAATGCAAGAGTTAACCGTTACTCCCAGTCCTTCATTAATGCAACAGGTCAGCTCTGGAGCTGTGTCACTTTGTCTGTATTTGCTACTTCCTATGACCTCCAGTCTTTCACACGTAGTGTGTACAGGCATCTCGAAATCAGTGCATCTTGAATTTGGCTCTGTTTTGTATTGTTTTTGTTTTTTCTTGGAATGAACTGTTATATGGGCTATTAACCTTTGGTTCCTTCTTCCTTGGATAAAAAAAAAAAAAACTGCTGATATACTTTGTGATGAGTGATCTTGCCTCCCCAGTATCAACCGAAGCCAGAATACTGTTGTCTAGGCCATTCACGTTTACCACCATAGCGACTAATTTCTCATGGCCCAGGATTGAGGTGATCGGGATTTGGTCAGAGTTTATTATTCTGACTTTGCAGTGCTGCACCTGGCGACCCTAACTATAAGTCTTGCCCCCGATGGTCATTCCTTCCTCTCTGTCTCTATTATCTTCTTTTCTCCAATTATCTTCTCTTCCCCAGTTATCTTATGGTCTTCTCCTACCTGCTCAACACTGTCGAGCCTCGTGGGCAGGCTTGTTGCAACTGGCACATTTCCCTATTTAAGAACTGGTAGAACCAATTCGCCAATTACAATCTCGAGTACTATGCCCTGTGCCACTCATTGGTTGGACAGTTCCTAGTTACATGTCCACTCCTCTTACACAGTTAACAGGTGACAGAAGAGGCCTTCTTCATAGCCTCTTGGGTTCCCTCGTTGGGACCAGAACAGGGTTTCGACTTTTCTATCGCCACCGAATTAATATTAGTTTTTTTTTTTATCCTTTATCTCTAACAGCTTAAGCTTCGGGTGCGTTTCTGCATACCCCGCCATTGCTTCCACGATCTTATATGGATCTTCCCTGTCTCTGTTGCTTAACAAGTCTTGCACCTCTGGTGGCACACTCCTAAGTAATGCACCTGCAACAATTTTATGTATTACATCATCGTGTTCTGGTCCTTTTTCATTGGCTTGAGTGCACAGAGATTCTAGGCGCACGATAAAATCGTGGAATGATTCTCCTGGAGATCGGACCGCAGCCCCCAACTCAGTATTATACTGGATCTCTTCTCAGCTGGATACACCTTTAAAAATTCTCTTTTAAGTGTAGGCCAACCTGAGTCCACCTTCTTGACTGTACTGAGGAGGGAAATATGCACGGAATCTAAACTGTATGTTTTTGCTATCTCCAGCCTACCCTGGTCTGTCCAAAGGGGTCCTTCGGTGACATCCTCAATATCCTGTAACCAATGTCTAGGACTCGCTATACATCTATACTAAGGGAAATGTGGCAACACTTGCTCTCCTCTGCAAAAATGGGAAAGGTCCGTTATTTTCACGTAATTGTTCATGGCATTCCTGGTTAAGACCTGATTCAACTTATCTGCAAGATGATACAAGGGGTCTGGAAGGCCCGCCCCCACAGATGAGTGACCACAGCTCATACTTTTGCTTCTGGCTTCCTTGGGGTAATCGAATAAAAAAATCAGAAAATACACTACACTGAGATGGTGACGGTATTCCTGTCAGAACTGAATACTCGTGTAATAGCCACGTCTATTTCTAATCAACCCCTTGGTCGCTGGCGATGGCAATCTAGACAGACTCTTAGGCCCCAGTGGCATACCAAAATGGAACTACTTTTAGAGTTTTTTTTTCCACCTTAGAATCCCATCATCGCTGCCACTAATATGTCGTGCCTCCCCACTGGTCTTTTCCTTTACTGTTTCAATTTTCTGTCGCTGAGTATTCTATTACTGAGTATTGGCAGCACTGGTTATGTGCAAGTAGGAAACCAGACAAAAAACCCATTTACCTTGATATCCAATTGGAAAACCGTTTAAGGCCAATGGTGACTGAGTTCTGTTATACTACTGAGAACGGCAGTAGGGATACTAAGGTTACTCAGACCTGCACTGGGTTTTCCCCATTAATTCTGACTGTCCTCCTAACATTTATACATTTGTACATCAAGTTTAAAAAAAAACAATAAATCACTGTCCAATACACCCATTTTTTTACGTTAACTAAACGCAGGTCAGCACTGGGGTTAAGTCTAAGTCAGGTGGTATTCCAGTCAGCACTAGAATTAAATCATGTCCACGTCTAAGATAAATCATGCCACCTTACATTAAATGTTAACTAAAAATAAAAAATCAATATCTTAAATCCCTTCCTTGGATACTCAGTATTCTAAGAATATAAAACCATAGTGTGATAAAAACTTACTCATTCCTCATGTCATACTCAAAACTCAATTCGACATTTGAACAATAGTTAAAAATCATACAAAGTTGCTGTTTCTAATTATCAGCTCACTAAAATCACACTAAATTACTCTGTCTAAGAAATTACCAATATGCCGGGAATCGAACCCTGGACTCTCAGGTGAGAGCCAAGCAGCATACCACTACACCACGACCAGGTAGATGTTAATTCTCGTTGTCACAATCTTGTAACCAACGTCAATCCGCCCCCACTGTGGGCCTGAAGAGAGTGAGTTAACCCCCTGGCACTCGGGCAAGTAAATGCTTTTAATCTATCCCAAGCACTTCCGGCAAGTCAGAATGAAGAGAGAAACCTGTATTTTACACAGCAAAAATCACCTGAGAAATTACCAATATGCCGGGAATCGAACCCGGGACTCTCAGGTGAGAGCCAGGCATTATATCACTACACCACGACCACGATGTTGGTGTATTTTACACAGCAAAAATCACCTGAGAAATTACCAATATGCCGGGAATCGAACCCGGGACTCTCAGGTGAAAGCCAGGCATTATATCACTACACCACGACCACGATGTTGGTTACAAGATTGTGACAACGTAAGATTAGTTTTACTTGGTCGCGGTGTAGTGGTATGCTGCCTGGCTCTCACCTGAGAGTCCCGGATTCGATTCCCGGCATACTGGTAATTTCTCAGATGATTTTTCCTGTGTAAAATACAGGTTTCTCTCTACACACTAAGTTACTATTTTAATGATCAGCTCTCTGTCCACAAGCGCCCTTACATTACCGAAATAATACTGTAACACTTCGCATTCAATATACAGTATTTATCTTGCTTTTCCAGTTTCTTAAAAAATCAAAATAAGGAGAAAAGAAGGCTTTTCCGGGAATGGAAGAAGGGTGGTAGCAAGGAGGAATACTTGGCTGCCAAGCGTAGGGCTAGAAGAGAGGTATACATGGCGAAGTCTGAATCACAGAGACTTTAACTTGATAACCTAAATAATGGAGAAAGGAAATACATGATATTTGAGGTGGCAAATCAGATGAAGAGGGATAATCGGGATATTATAGGTGAGCAGTGTGTGAAGAATGATGAAGGAAGGGTAGTGGTGAAAAGTGAGGACATTAAAGATGCGTGGAGAGAGCATTATAGGCGGTTGTTGAATGAGGAGTTTGACTGGGACAGGGAAGGTTTGGAGCCAGCAGATCCAGTGTTTGGACCTTGGCCTTTGATTGATGCTGCTGCTGTGAGGCAATAGGCAATATGAAGGTGGGGAAGGCAGCAGGTGTGTCTGGGTTGACTGCCGAAATGTTAAGGCCTCAGGAGATATAGGGGTGAGGTTAGCCACTGACCTGATAAATATGATTATTTATGAGTGTGTTGTCCCAGATGATTCGACCATCATCCACTCACTTGATGTAGTGCTGCCAAGATCTTCCTTAGCCTTTATCATTCTTTTTCTGTGCCTGCCCTCCTCTCTTTCTATTTATCCCATCTTTCCTGTCGCTTCCTATTGCTTTTCTTTCCTGTACTGGTGGCTTTACATTGAGTGACAAGCCAAATGGTTTCCTGTAAGCAAAGAAACCATTTACAACGCCGGGTGGTAACCATATAACCAAACCATACGCGCTCCCTACTTGTTAACAAGTGGGTTGGTGGAGGGTTAGTGCCCCTCCCTGTAAAACAAATAACTCAGAGTCAAATGGCAACCCCTTACGGGATTATGGCAATAGATAGATAGATAGTATAAAGGAAAGGGTGATGCCCTGGAAAGAGGAAATTATAGAGGTATAAAGCTTTTAGATCAGATAATGAAGGTAATGGAGAGAGTTTTAGAAGGTATGATTAGAGAAAGAGTGAATATTGATGAGATGCAGTTTGGGTTTATGCCAGGTAGGGGGGCCACTGATGCCATATTCATTGTTCGACAGCGTCACAAATATATTGGTAGGAGAAGGGATATGTATTTTGTTTTTGTTGATTTGGAAAATGCCATTGACAGAGTCCCTAGAGAGGTGGTGAAATGGGCAATGAGAAAGCTTGGCTTGGAGGAGTTAGTGTAGGCGCATATGTAGCAGATTTGACCCGAGTATTTTTTCCTTGTAAAAATGTGAAACCTGATGTATTTCTGTTCTCCACCTTCCTCTGATGTCAAAAAAACATGGTGCCAATTTTTTAACCCAGTTTTGACATTTATTTCAACAAAACTTAAGGATTGATTAGGGAAATGCAAAAATTCTAGCGACTGATACAGAAAACACAGTAAGAAGGGAAAAGAGGATAACAAGTGTTATATCTAGAACACAGTTACATAGTACTGACACATACTACTCTTTCTGGAGACTTTGGGATGGTCCAGATTTTTTTTGTTCGTATATTTAGTTTTTTTCTGGGATTAATTCGATTTCATATTTCTTTTGCAGGGTATCGTGAAACGATGCATGCACAGGACTTAACAGATTATAGACTGTGTCTGATATGTCAGACTGGTGGTAGTTTGGTTGCAAAGCCAGAAAAAACATCATATGTGAAACTTCGGAACTCTGTAGACCGATGGGCTAAGTGCCAAGATCCAGAATATCTGACAATACAGAAAAGATTGGATACAGACAGAACTAGAAAAAAAAGGTGGTACTTGGCATGCTGTATGCTACAAAACTACCATTAACAAAACCAATCTGGAAAGGGCAGAGAAAAGACATGAAGCTAGTGTTACACAAGGGTCAGCAAGCTTAATAACATCTCCACGTGTAGGCCGTCAAGCAAGTACTTCCAAACGTTTCACTAGATCATCTACCAGGCCATTTAATAGAACAAGCAGTGAACAAGAAAGAAAAATATGCTGTCTATTTTGCGAGATGATACAAATGCAGATCTACATGAAGTTGTGACTTTCCATGCTGGACAGAAAATAAGAGAAGCAGTCGAAAGAAGTAATAATGACAAGTGGAAAGTAAAACTACAACCTATCAGTCCTGATGATGCCAGAGCAATAGATATCAAGTATCACACTAGCTGCTACATTACTCATGTTCTCAGAGGTAAAAGTGATTCCAGGCAAGAAGGAACACAAGACAGCAAACAAACCAATGAGCGACTTATTGCTGCAGACTGTGAGTTTTTCAGCAGTCTTAAGTCTGTGCTTTCTGATGACCAAATAAAACATGGGTGACATTTATAATACATACTGTTGCCTTTTGCAAGAACATGGAGTATCTGATATAAGTGTTACCAAACCTAATCTGAAGAGAAAAATAGAAACTACTCTGGATGACGTTGAATTTAGCAGACCATCGAAAAGAAAACCTGACCTGGTGTGTTCAAAAGCTAAAAAGCACCAAGCTATTCAAGAAGCTAAAACAATGCTTGGATATGAGAAAGATATTCAAACAGTGTTTGACTGTGCTAAAACAGTACGTGCCCACATTCTCAAATCTAGAGAAAACCCTTGGCTGTTTGGTGGGTCTTTAAAGAATGAAAATGTACCGTCTGTGTTGTACAATTTGATCAAGTGGATCCTAGGGGCTTTCATCTCAGAATTATCATGTGAATTTGATAACAACGGGGTGAATGCTTTGCATAGGCTGAGTATGAATATTGCTCAAACTATCATGTATGAAGTAAAAACTTCTAGGCAGGTGTTGTACAAAACAAAGTCTGTAAATCAAAGCTTCAGACACAGTGCTAAAATCCATGAAAATCCTCATGTGCTGGGTGTTGGTATCAAAATTCACTCTTCCACTCGCAGTAAGCAGTTGATTAATTTCTTACATGCAAACAGTGCCAGTGTTGATTATGGCAGGCTCCCACGTGTAGAAACACAGCTGGCAGAGGCTGTTATACTGCAAATGTCAGAAACAAATGGTGTATACATACCAGCTAACATGTTAAAGGACCAGCCTGTATTTTTTGCCATTGACAACATTGACTTTACAGAAGATACAGTAGATGGAAAGAACACCCTACATGGCACAGTCTTAGTAGCATTCCAGCAGCAAAATCAGGGTACATCAATGCATCAAAGTTTGCAATTAGAAGCACCAGGTGGTGTCAAGAGGTCATTAAAGAATCTACCAAGCACCATAGTTGACTTGTTGCCTTGTCCAGTGAAGGGGAATCCAAAGCCAAAAAACAATGTGAAGCACAAGCAGTTTCAAGCATATAGGACTGATGCAGTTCTTCATGAGCCTGAAGAGAAAGTTATGATGTGGCATATTGCTCGGACAGTTGCAATGTCAGTTAATCAACAATCTGAAGCCTCCAGATTATCTTTAGAAATGACTGATGCAGACGAAAATTGTGAAATTTCTTTAGGTACCACAATGGATAAAGCCACAGGTGAGATGGATAAGGTCCACACTCCAGCATGGGCAGGGTATAATTCATTGATATGCACAGATCAGCAACCACTTACAGAAATACATGTTTTGCCTCTTGTTGCCGCTCCAGCTAATGAATGGCAAATGTTGTTCACAGTTCTCAAACATGCACAAAACATCAGTGCTGAAGTAGCTGGCCCAAATCGAAAAACCATTATTACTTTGGACATGAACCTGTACATGCGGGCTCTCAAGCTACAAATGCTATGCCCAGACTACAAAAGCAAATGGATCTTGCACATTGGAGAATTCCATACAGTTCTTTGTGCTTTGCGTGCATTAGGATCAGCCATTGAGAATAGTGGCATTGATGATTCATGGATAGAATCTGGTTTGCATGGCCCAGCAACTGTAAGGCAGATCCTTGAGGGCAAAGACATGAAGAGGGCATTGAAAGCTCATGCAATTACAGTTGAAGTCCTGTATGATTTGCTCTTTGAGGAGTGTGGACTGTCACAATTGCAAGACACATGTGCATTCAACATAGGAAACATGAGTGATGCTGTCAAGAATGTTGACTATGAAATGGCCAATGAAACTAACAGGGAGATTACAGTTACAACTGTCAACTCAGGTTTCAGGGAAAACTTGGCTACATTCTGACAGAATCAGCTTTCACCAAAGTTCAAGGTTACCAAGGCATATATGGACAACTTTGAAAGCATTCTGCTGTTCATTCGTGCATCTCGTGAGGGGAACTGGATGGCTCACTTGGCATCTTTGGAAAGGCTGTGTCCACTTTTCTTCCAACAAGATAGGCTCAAGTATGCACAATACGTCCCAGACTACATGGCAAGAATGCACAGTTTGAGAGACACTGATCCTGATATTTGGAAGGAATTCACTAGTGGCAACTTTTGTGTGAAGAAAAGCTTGGTACCATTAAGTATTGGTGTTGACCATGCTCTAGAGCAAGAGAATCGAAATATGAAGGTTCTAGGTGGACTAAAAGGCATCACACAAAAGCCAGAGACACTAGAGAGATTTTTCTGATTGCCCCAGAGATGTCTCGTTTATCTGAAGAAGCTGAAAGGTCGGCAGGTGTGACTCTTCAGTCACGGAAGCAGCACCATGAACTTTCACCGAGTATGACCAAGAGGGATTTCTCCAGAATAGAGCAACTGAAGTCTGTGTTGAGAGAATCCAATCCATTCATGTTTCAGGGTGACCAGTTGTTGAATATCATTACAAAGTCAGTTATGCCACAGTCAGTACATATGGATATTCTTCAAAGAGAAGAGAAAGGGAAGAATGCATATTGCTCCTTTGTCAGGGAGAGGATACAGGGGCCCATCAGCTTATGGGAGAAGATGCCAAAGCTGAAGCTGAAAAGCTGGAAGTCTGCAGCCAAAACCACAAAAGTTGCTCTTGGAAACAAAACCATTGAACTGAAAGAAAATCGCTCATTGTTTGCCAAGATGACTATAGCAGCCAGAAGACGCCCTGATATTGACATCAAAGAAGCAGTTGGAACATATGAGTTTTCAAGCATTTCAAGGGCTTTGTTTGCCTCTGATGGTCTCCTTCTCCCTTGCAATTATAAAAGCAAGCTCCTGCATATATTAGAGAATCTGCCTGAGAAAATGCAGGTGGTGGTTACTAAAGGTCAAGAGTCTTCAGAAAGTGAAGGTGTCACACAACTTGTGCGCGATGCACAGATTAAACCAGAAGAGGTGGCAAAGGTGGTCATCGTAGATGCAATGGTGATTGTTCAGCAACTGACAGCCACAGAAAGACAAGTGAAAAGCTGCAGGGAATTTGCTGCACTTTACATTGAATGTCTTGAGAGAAAATTTGCCAGCTATGATGCCATGCATCTTGTGTTTGACCATTATGATGTTGAAATTTCACTCAAGCAAGCAACCAGAGAAAGACGTGCAGAAAAGGTTAAGGATCGCAAAAGTTATGTCTTAATGGATTCAACACAAATAAGGACTTCACTGTCTTGTTTCATCAGTAACACTAAGACCAAAGGAAGCCTTGCACATTACCTGGCAGAGAATGTGCTAGAACACTTCAGGAATGGAAACAAAACAGTGATTGTTTCTACTCAAAGTGGTGCCAAGTCATATCATGCTGATGTTGACCATCTCACCAGTTGCCAAGAGGAGGCTGATACACTTCCATTACATGCTGTCAGTGTTGCTGGCCCACATGTTACTATTCACATAATGTCACCTGATACAGATGTATTTGTGCTTGCACTTCGCCGTTTCCCTGACCTTGGATCGAACACCTCTGTTGTTCTGGGAACTGGTAGTAAGCAACGTGTAGTACCTTTCAAGCCCATTTATGAAGCTCTTGGTCCTGAGCTTGCTGCAGCTCTTCCTGGATTCCACTGTTTTACTGGCTGTGACACTACTGGGAGATTCGCTGGTAAAGGAAAAATAACGTGTTGGCAAGCATTCCAAAAAGCTTCATCACATGTGAAAACTGCATTTATCCAGCTTGGGAAAACAGAACGTCCAACAGATGACGTCAAGGCAGGACTTGAAGAGTATGTGTGTATGTAATGATATGAATTTTTCTATCCCACCGGTTGACACCAGTGTAATACCAGAGATTTATAATCTTACCAGTTGTTGGTACTGGTCAACTTACCCATTGATAATACAGGTGGTACTCGACTTAGTCTCCCCTCCTTGGTTAATAGAAAAAAAAAAAACTCACTTCAATAAAACAAAAGGGGGGAGGGGGTGGTATTTTGGCTTGGTATGGTAGATGATAATTGTTTAAGAAAATTTTGGTAGCGTTTGTAGTTTTTGGCCGAGCCTAGATTTAGTCAGTACCACAGGTGGTCGTCGCTCCCTCAGCGAAGGAATCTTGAATTGGAAGGGGAGTGAATTAGGCATGAGGACTTAATTCCCTTGAGTAGGTACACCAAGAAAGAAAGATGATATATACTTTCCTCTACTTTAAAAACTTTATGTTGGTTTTCAAAAAAAGACATTTTTAATTACATGACCCTTTGTCATATGAAAGAAGATTGTACATTAAAACTATGGTTTGGATGATCATTCCTCCAACATTGTCACCAGGCGAAAACAATTTGATACATACAAGCGATTTATGAGGTCATTGTACCTTACTTTCTTTTTGTCAGTTATTCTTGGGCTCGACAATAGCCTCAAGTCAGGGACCTTTTTACGAGCCTGGGTTGTCTTTTCGGGCTGGCATAGCCTCGAACCAATATAAATAATTACTCGTGTTCTATTTCGTCCGAATAGTATACTCTCATCTTGTAATTCTCGATAATCCACAAACACTTTCAATTCATAATTATTAATAGTTCATAATCATCATTACTACATAATCACCAAAAATGCATAATCACTCGGGCTTGTTTAGCCTCGAGGAACAATTCAAAAAATTGCATAATCACCAAGAATACATAATCACTCGGGCTTGTTTAGCCTCGAGGTACAATTCAAAATTACATTACTGCTCACAACCACTAGTTCCCTTCCACGCTCCTAATTTCCTAACATTAATTTAAGAGAAAGAAAACGGTTAATGGATTTAAATTTCGCCTTTCCGTTACCAGATCACATCACTTTTAAATTTCTATTTCTTATTTACAAAAAAAATGCACTTGATAGATCAATGATAGTATTTCAATTACATTTGGTTTATAAAATAATTCATGGGTAGTGTAAGTGTGTATGCAGACTAGTCTATGGACAATACCACGGGAAGGCCTCGTGCTCACACTGACGTCGCCGGTGTCTGGGGACTGAACCAACGTCCATTATACACGACGTCTGGGCAACAAGTGTACGTTAAGCTTTCAACAATATTACTTCATATGGTCCATGCCAAGTAAGGATTAAACAAAGAAAAAAGGGGGGGGGGAAAGGAGAAATATGGACAGCTCACCTGAACCAACATCCATTATACACGACGTCTGGGCAACAAGTGTGGCTTCCTGGGTACGCTTGGGACGCCACTGCTAGGTCAAATGAGGTGGTGTTTTTTAAATATGGTGAGTTTCAATTCTCTTCACAATTTATTTAGCAGTGTACCCATGACGCCAGGACTTTTGACTGAATTGGGGAAAATTTGGGATTCAATCCTTACTTAATTTAGATACTGATTTTACCACTATCCCGCCTTGAATTTTGGGGCAGCTCATGCCATCTAGTGACGGTTAAGGTAAGCAGGACTATCAAATCCTCACAAATGACATTATTTAGGCCTTTTTGACTGTTAATCTCACATATTTGGGTTCCAGCAGCTTCACTAGCAAACATTTCACAAGTAGGATACAGAAAGAATTGTATACTCATCATTGTTCTGTTTAAGGTTTAAACTCGGCGCCCAACAACGACAAGGAGAAAAGCTGTGCGCATCTGTTATTCATTACTCGACCAGACGGAGGAATTCCCATAGCTCAACATCCACAACTACATCACCCAATGCATAGATACAGAGATACATACATATAAAAATAAAGTTAACCCTGCATTAATCATTAACGTATGAATTACTACTTAGGATAGGAATTTATAGACTAGTATTCAGGTTACACCCTATCTAACTTAAAAATTACAGTACCTCTAAACACATACATGAATATTAAAATTGTGGCATTACACGGCTCCCACGTTCGGAAAACAAATTTTACCCAAGTCAATCTTCTATGACATGTGCATGGATGGAATGTTGTTACTCTGATAACTGCTATGAACACTTTGAATTGGAATACTTTCCCCACAATCGGTGGCACCTGTCGGTCCACATTAAACATCTGATGCGTACCTCGGAAGGTTGCTTACTCACTTCATTAGGAGGTATGATCACTCCTTACACGGGATATTATGAGGGAATTTATGCCCCAGTCAGCCTCAGGTTTTGGAGGATAGCTTGTCACTCACCTGAGCTCGACAGGGTCTCTCAAGAGTGAGATCACCACGGGAGGCACTTTCTTCCACTCTTCTATTCGCAATCACATTCACTCTGTCCTTTTGTTTCCAGCTTTCTGCCCGCAAGAGGTGAGCACTCATTCTGTCCTGAAGACTCCACTACCTCACAAACCGTGCTAACTGTAAGGTGAGGGGATTAATTACTTCTCTCGAAGTAAGGCACTTCCCGGTTCCAACAGGAACTCTTCTCTCTTTTCCTTTTTACACCCTCTCCTCGGGGATGAGTCCACCCGGAACATAACTTTAAGTAGTTATGTTTCACAACATTCGTCTCATGCACTTATCTACTTTTCTAACTAACACTCCTCTATGAGCCTCCAAGGGGCATTCCTCACTCGCGGTGGTAATCACTCATCTTCGGGCTCCGGGGCGAGCTCCTGTTGCAACGGTTCTAAGAGCCATTCCTCAGTACCGTAATATGGTTTTACTGTTTCAGCAGCCCTTTGTATTTTTTTTCCACTAAATACATTTTCAATGATATAAACATTTCCATCTAGCAGCACTTCAATCACTTTATACGGGGCGTCCCATTTGGCATTCAGTTTTCTACAGGTACCCGGCTGTATGGTCTCTTTTTTCGGCCACACCAAGCTATTGACTCCAACCTTCTGTGCTCTCCTCCGCCTGTTGGCCACCTCCCGGTATCGCCTAGTCATTTTTGGTTGGTACCTTTGATGAGCATGTGTGCTATCGCCAGGTTGTCCTCCTCTGCATCCATGGAAGGTAATAAGGTACCAATGAGGCGAGGGGGATGGCGTGAGAAGAAGGCATAATAGGGCTGTTGTCCCGTGCTCGAGTGCACCGCTTGATTTATGACGGTTTGGCACGATTGGAGCAACTGAGGCCAACCCAAGGGGTGTCCGTTGCAGAGAGATGCTAGGATGCTTTTCATAGTCCTATGCATCCTTTCAGTGGTGGAATTTCTCTGGGGATGATAAGGGGTGACGTAGAACAAGTCCACCTGGTTCCTTCGGCAGAACTTCTTGAACTCTCCACTCGTGAACTCTCCACCGTTGTCCAGCACGATACCTCGTGGCATCCCAAAGTCGGTGAAGTATTGCCCAAGGCAGTGTATGATGTGTTGTGTATGTTTATCTCTGAGAGGGTAATATTTCACAAACCTACTGTAATGATCTATCACAGTAAGGACATAGCGGTAGCCCTGAGCTCCAGCAACCATATCAGTCAAGTCGATCCCGATACGTTCCAATGGTTTACTTACAGGCGGGAAACCTTTCCAAGGTTGCTGCAGCCCAGTTTCACCTTTGAATCTCTGACAAGTGGGACACTGTTTCACATACTCACATACATCTACCTTTAGATTTGGCCAATAGAATAGTTCTTCGGCTTTCTTAATGGATTTTTTCTGACCTAGATGCCCTGAGATTTCATGAGCGTGTTTTATAGCTTCTGTAGTGATTGACTTAGGAATCACCAAACAATATTGGATGCTACCATCATTTGTTTCATGAGGAAAATATAATAGTTCGTCAATCAATGCGAACTGGCTCAACATAGCTTTCGGTAGTCATTTAGCAGGGAGCTTCTCACTACGCAAGTACTTAGCTAACTCATCCCACATGGGTTCTTTTCGTTGCTTATCTTTCATCTCGTCTCGACTAAATCCAAGCCAGTTGGTTTCTGACTGGTGGAATATCACTCTGACAGGTCTAGAAAGTTGATCGGCGACTACATTATATTTACCCTTGACGTATTGCACGTTGTAGTCGTACTCACGCATCTCGAGAATCCATCGGTTCATATGTGGGGATTTGGTCTTTCGCTTAAAAATGCTGGTAAGCGGTTGATGGTCTGTCAAGATAGTAAAGTGGGAACCCCACAAGTAATTGTGAAAGTTGCGGCATGTGAGAACGACTGCCAATGCTTCTTTGTCAGTTGCGGAATATTTTCTCTCGCAAAGATTGAGCTTTTTGGAAAAGTAACCAATAGGCAAGTTGGAGGTGTCTGGTTGGATCTGGTTCAATACGCCACCAATATGGGTGTTGCTCGTGTCGGTGGTTACAACGAATGGTCGAGTCATGTTGGCTCTTACCAATACTAACGCATTCACTAAGCTCGACTTCAATTGATCAAACGCGGATTGACACTCATCTGACCATTCGAACACTACTCTGGATCTGGTTAAGTTAGTAAGGGGAGCTGCTATTTTTGCGAACGAAGGTACGTGTTTTCGGTAGAACCCGCACATTCCAAGGAATCTCCGGACTTCTTTTACCTTCGTGGGTCTTTTCATTTTGTTGATAGCCTCTATGTTTTTTGGGTCCGGCGTACTCCCAGCCGCTGAGATTTTATGGCCAAGAAAGGTTACTTCTTTTATCCCAAAAGTACATTTGCTTAAATTTAACTTGGCCCCATTCTGTGTGAGTAAAGTGAATAGTTGCTGTAAGCGACTCACAACATGGGGAAGTCATCAGCCCAAATTATCAAATCGTCCAAATAATTTTTTACCCAGCCTTGCTTCAACAATGGAGTAAGAATGTCCTGCATTCGTTGGGAAAATATGGCTGGTGAACATTTTAGTCCGAATGGTAAGTGCCTAAATCTGTAAAGTGTGACTCCATCACTGAATGTGGTTAAATCACGACTTTCTTCGTCCAGCATGATTTGAAAATATGCCTCACGCATATCAAGAGTCACATAGCAATTATGACCTGCGGCCTGCTCGACTAATTCTTCCAGTCTGGGCAGTGGATAGATATCCGTGGCTAGATGTTGATTCACGTGGCGATAATCTAAACACATGCGCCTGCTGTCGTCTGGCTTGTTAACTAATACAATAGGAGATAACCAGGCAGCTGTTGATCTTTCAATAATTTCTCTCTCTTCCATGTCTTGCAACATTTCAGCGATCACCTGTTTAGCTTGTTCAGGGTATCGATAGATCGGTCCACGGCTGGGCTGTGGATCTGCTACTTTAATGTGAACGGGGGGACCGCTGATGGTTCCTAGTTCTCCTTTTTCCAAAATGAAGAGAGGATTGTGTTGCAGAATTACATTAGCTAATTCCTCTTGTTGAGCTGAATCTAAGTGTGGCCATGTCTGTTCGTCAATTAGTTTTCAGAGTCGTTGAACATGAGTTCTGCTTTCATCTGTTCGATCACTGGTAGGGATCAGGTCATTATGAATTTTGGTAACTGAGTTGACTGTACTTACAGGAGGGTCGTCAATGATTTCATATGAGCCTAGAATGGTACCTATCAGAAACAGTTTATCTTGTTTGGCTCTATTATTGAGGGGTAAATAGACTAGGCCCTCTGAATTCACTTGTAATATGTAAGGGTGACTATTATGACTGAAACGCGCTTGTGGGTAAAACAGTAAAGTGGTTTTAGGCTCCTCACTCACTGGCACGGCAATGAATTTGGTTTGATATGGGGTGAGTCTCTCTACTGTTATGAGATTAATTTGCTTCAACTGTTGAGGGTTCCTGATGGCTCTGATAGGTGTGGCCTGGACTCACTCAACTTTTCCTTTCTGCCGCGGAACATAGTTTACGACGTACGGGGCTCCTCCCCACATCAGTGCTCGTTGCGCACCATTCCAGATCAATGGAGATTGTCCGAGGACATCACATCCCAACAACATTTCAGTAGTCAAGTAGGCGTTCGGGACGACTGGATACCACTGTTGATGAACTTTCTCATCTCCCACTCTGATATCTACTTTGACCATACCCAGGATACGGAGTGGCGCTCCTGTGACTCCTTGTAATCTCGGTGGATTTCTCCTCGTGTTTATTTCTGTTCCTAACCGCTTCGCGGTGGCCTCTTTAAGTAAGGTATATCCACTCCCTGTATCAACTACAGTTTCCACTATCTTGTTATTCACGCTGACACTTATTGTGGGCGATGTTATACCTGTGGTTAGTCAAATAGACTGATGGGGGAACTTTGTTTGAGTGGCGGTCTGCCTCGCATTTGGACTGGGTGGGTGAAATCTGTTATTGCTCCGCGTCACTGCGCTGTGGTTTATGCAACCTGGGCAATCATTACTGCCTCTACGACATCCCAACCTACGGCAATCAAAACAGTGGCCTGGTGGTGGTTTGGCCCAACATTCTTGCAACGTGTGTGAACTCTTCAGACAATGACTACAGTATTTTTGCCTCGGTGTTACAGGAGTAGATTGTTTTAGATTGAGTTGTTCTAAATTTGTTTTCAAATCCCTTAATTGAGCTCTCAATTCAGTCACTTCCTTGTCTGACTCGGGTTGACAGTTATCATGGGATGGTCTTGGTGGATTATCAGCTACATTGGTATCTGAGGGATCTTCACTTTTATTGTCTCTATCCGGCATTGCATTAACTCTGGTGGTATACCTCTCTTCGAGAAGCTGCCTTTCATTTTCGATCCTGTCAATGAATTTACGGAGTGGATATCCGTCATCAAGGTAACCTTCCAATTTTTCCCTAGACTCGAGCGGAAGACCACACCACAGTTTCTTCTTGATCCGTTTATCTCGCGAGGGAAACTTTTCTTTTGGGAACTTTGTTTCGAGAGCCGCATGCTTACACATGAACCTATGTACAAACGCCTGGGGTGATTCTTACCAGTCATAGGTCATGTTCTCTAGCTCTTGCCAAGCTCGATCTACACTCAGCTCCATGGCAAACTCCGCACTCAAGAATTTTTTTAGCTCGGGCCATGACAGTGCAAAATGTTTCTTTTGATAATTATGAATAAAAGTGGCCAATTCGGAACCCATTCGACTTTTGGCAACCTGGATTCTGGTTGCGTTGCTAGTATGAGTTTGTTCCACCACCTCACAAAACATTTCGAGGCGAGATGTAGCTTCTATCCCTTGAAGCTGATTTAATTCCAAAATTGGGATATCGCGCGGTTTTGTGAGAAAGTGATGTGAGTTCATGATGTGTGAACAAGGGGTCGAGTGTGAAAGCAGCGTTCTGTTAGTAGTACCGAACTGTTCCTCCGCCTCATCCAATTGAATGGTTACATGATCTCTCCCCACTTGTGACGGACAATCAGCTTCCGGCTGCGACTGGGCAAACAACTGTCCATACAGAGACATGGTGACCCTAATTTACTATTCTTACTCACAAAAAAAAGGAAATTAAATTTTGAAATGTTGTCTCTTTACCTTTCACTTCCCTTCATATTCTCACCAACGCCACTAATTTGGGAACGATGAATATCCCACCGCTATTAAATAGCCACCAGTGTAATGGTATGAATTTTTATCCCACCGGTTGTTGGTACTGGTCAACTTACCCATTGATAATACAGGTGGTACTCGACTTAGTCTCCCCTCCTTGGTTAATAGAAAAAAGAAATTCACTTCAATAAAACAAAAGGGGGGAGGGGGTGGTATTTTGACTTAGTATGGTAGATGATAATTGCTTAAGAAAAATTTGGTAGCGTTTGTAGTTTTTGGCCGAGCCTAGATTTAGTCAGTACCACAGGTGGTCGTCGTTCCCTCAGCGAAGGAATCTTGAATTGGAAAGGGGAGTGAATTAGGCATGAAGACTTAATTCCCTCGATTAGGTACACCAAGAAAGAAAGATGATATATACTTTACTTTAATAACTTTATGCTGGTTTAAAAAAAAAAAGACTTTTAATTACATGACCCTTTGTCATATGAAAGAAGATTGTACAATAAAACCATGGTTTGGGTGATCATTCCTCCAACATTGTCACCAGGCGAAAACAATTTGATACATACAAGCGATTTATGAGGTCATTGTACCTTACTTTCTTTTTGTCAGTTATTCTTGGGCTCGACAATAGCCTCAAGTCAGGGACCTTTTTACGAGCCTGGGTTGTCTTTTCGGGCTTGCATAGCCTCGAACCAATAGAAAAAATAATTACTCGTGTTCAATTTCGTCCGAATAGTATACTCACATCATGTAATTCTCAATAATCCACAAACACTTTCAATTCATAATTATTAATAGTTCATAATCATCATTACTACATAATCACCAAAAATGCATAATCACTCGGGCTTGTTTAGCCTCGAGGAACAATTCAAAAAATTGCATAATCACCAAGAATACATAATCACTCGGGCTTGTTTAGTCTCGAGGTACAATTCAAAATTACATTACTGCTCACAACCACTAGTTCCCTTCCACGCTCCTAATTTCCTAACATTAATTTAAGAGAAAGAAAATGGTTAATGGATTTAAATTTCGCCTTTCCGTTACCAGATCACATCACTTTTTAATTTCTATTTCTTATTTACAAAAAAAAATTCACTTGATAGATCAATGATACTATTTCAATTACATTTGGTTTATAAAATAATTCATGGGTAGTGTAAGTGTGTATGCAGACTAGTCTATGGACAATACCACGGGAAGGCCTCGTGCCCACACTGACGTCGCCGGTGTCTGGGGACTGAACCAACGTCCATTATACACGACGTCTGGGCAACAAGTGTACGTTAAGCTTTCAACAATATTACTTCATATGGTCCATGCCAAGTAAGGATTAAACAAAGAAAAAAGGGGGGGGGAAAGGAGAAATGTGGACAGCTCACCTGAACCAACATCCATTATACACGACGTCTGGGCAACAAGTGTGGCTTCCTGGGTACGCTTGGGACGCCACTGCTAGGTCAAATGAGGTGGTGTTGTTTAAATATGGTGGGTTTCAATTCTCTTCACAATTTATTTAGCAGTGTACCCATGACGCCAGGACTTTTGACTGAATTGGGGAAAATTTGGGATTCAATCCTTACTTAATTTAGATACTGATTTTACCACTATCCCGCCTTGAATTTTGGGGCAGCTCATGCCATCTAGTGACGGTTAAGGTAAGCAGGACTATCAAATCCTCACAAATGACATTATTTAGGCCTTTTTGACTGTTAATCTCACATATTTGGGGTCCAGCAGCTTCACTAGCAAACATTTCACAACTAGGATATGGAAAGAATTGTATACTCATCATTGTTCTGTTTAAGGTTTAAACTCGGCGCCCAACAACGACAAGGAGAAAAGCTGCGAGCATCTGTTATTCATTACTCGACCAGACGGAGGAATTCCCATAGCTCAACATCCACAACTACATCACCCAATGCATAGATACAGAGATACATATAAAAATAAAGTTAACCCTACATTAATCATTAACATATGAATTACTACTTAGGATAGGAATTTATAGACTAGTATTCAGGTTACACCCTATCTAACTTAAAAATTACAGTACCTCTAAACACATACATGAATATTAAATTTGTGGCACTACATTAGGAGTGTAATGCTGTATGGTAGTGAGACCTGGGCAGCAATGGAGGAGGATATTTGCAGGCTCAGACGTACAGAAATGACAATGATTAGGTGGATGTTTAGTGCGTCCCCGTGTGCAAGGTCTGGGGGGGCTGGGTGTACGATGGAAGAGTTGAGAGGTAGGATGGGACTGGAGTGTATTGGTGCTGTGATGAGGAGAGGTAGATTGAGATGGTTTGGACATGTGGAGAGGATGGGGGATGATAATTGGGTGAGGAAGGTAAGAAGTGTTAATATTGGGGGTGGGGTTATGAGGGGTAGACCGAGAAAGACATGGGACGAGGTCATTAAGTGTGACCTCAGGGTTAAGGGACTGAACAGGGAGGCTGCAATGGATCGTGCAGCATGGAGAGCTGTCATTAGGTGACCAAGGCCGACGCATGCAAGCATGTTGGAGCCTTTAAAAAAGAAAC